>NW_027202715.1:29965989-30565989 GCF_024711535.1 Dipodomys merriami | reverse complement strand
AAAAATATGAGTCATAATCAGCCATGTAATGGGCCATACCTGACCCAAGCAACCATGAGAGGGTGGAGTCACTTGGAGCAATGGCTGGGTTTGATCAGAGGACCATGGACTGTCATATCTATTTCACAGGGACTCAGAGTAGACATGACACCTATGGTCCTCTAGGACAATCAGGTATCTGATGTACATCGTGCAAGTAGTCCATAATCCGTGGAGAAAAACGCTGAAGCTTTTATGAATAAACTCAGTAACACAGTTCTAAGCACTGCTGGAAATCGAGATTTATTTTGCAATTTTGAAAATTTACACAAATTATAGTATATATTAGTAATACTGTTATCCAAGAGTAGAATGAAATAGGTAGATGCAAAAATCCCAAATTACAAATTTCACAGGCTGTCTGTATTAATTAGACGAATGGCAATATTGTTGGAGAGCTTGAAGAAGTTCAAGATTGAGGTGTATGTCTCTTATTTTACTTACTATATTATCATATTTTAGGGAAAAAAACAGTAAATGAAAGCAACAGCAATTGGAGCTATGTCCAAATTACTGTCACAATGTAAGGCATTTTAGTTTTTATCTCACAAAGAAATTGGTAAGGAAATGTAGCTTACCTAACTAATAGCTAACCTATAGGAATCTTTTGTTCTTGAGATGAAATATTTTGTAGGGCAGATTGACCACATCCCACAGAGCCTTCTAGTTTCTATTCTTGGATGCATGTTGCTGTTTTGTCTATAGATAATGATGAGAAATTGTTTTGTTGAGAATGAAATAATTGCTATGTTCCTTCTTAACTTTATGTTTCTAATTTCAGATCTCCTTCCCCCTCCAGAGGAAGTTAGCGATGCCATAGCTTTAATGTCTGTTTTAGCTGCAAATCTCAAAGACTCACTTTCTGTTAGAAAATCTAAAGCAGGTGGTATACAATTTCTCCTGATTTGGAATTCTTTAAAGGCAAGAAAATTTGAAGTTGAAGTGCGGGTATGTTAGAAGCTGATGTCATCAGCCCAGTGATGTTTTGCTGAATAAGAAGAAAGCCTTGCTTTCCTGAAAGTCACCTGTACTGCTCTAACTTTCAAATGCATCACCGCCATAACCATTACAGCCTCATTTTCATTCACTCTTAAAATCCCAAAATAATTCTAGCTTGATTCTGATTTGGATTTTCAATAGAAAGTAAAAATATGTGAAATAAAGAGGTAGCAGCTAAACCAGGGATTTCAGCCACTGCATTGCTGATCTCGGGACTCTGGTCTGGAAGGAAGGGCATCTGAACCAAACAGACAGGAACTTTTGTTTACATATACTTACAGAAAATCTTGATTTGGCAGTCCTGCCTTTACTACTTGTCTAAGCCAGGTGAATGTTTTATAAAATACAAACAATGACATCATCAGCCTGGGAATGAGAAGATTAGATTAAGTCATTCTTGCAGAGTGGTCCAAATGTCGTGTGTGTTTTCTGTCATTTGTCCCTGAGAAAGCAGTTACTCTTTACTAAAAGAAGGGACACGTGTGGTACCAGACATAGAGTAGGTGTTCAGTTAGCATGGAACACATAGACATGGAATGATGATAAGAGATTTGTGTGCATGGTGAAACTACTGTTCCTAATTGGAGCTTAGCCTAGTTCTTTCATGTGTTTGTTTAGAGACTGAGGACCTAGGTCCAAACCTATTCAATATAGACCAGGCTTTTGGGGTCAGAATCACCGGGAGGAAGTGGGTGGTGGACAATATTTTCTAGACAAGATAATTAAGAAACCTCTCCAGTAATTGGGTTGCTAAGCCTTATCATGTCAGTGTCATCTCAAAAGCATTAGTTTATTTACCAATGTTTTTCACCAACATAGAACATCCTCATGTGATGTTAATCTTATTCTATGTTTACAATAGAACAAATAAACTCATGTGACATGATAAAATGTTGCAAATATGCTTTGATGAAGTCTAAAAAATACATACCCTGTGTACTTTTTCATTTTTGCTGTTGCTGTCAGTAAAGTGATTTTTTAAAAACCAGGAATTCTCTCTATTTTGTAAATTTATTTTATCTTCAAAATCTACCTCGAGGAATGTTCCCCTAACAAACATAACTCATTGGGACACATTATAAATCTTGTAAGGCTGTTGATCAAAAGGATATTTCTAGTTATTTGCCGCTAAGAGGACAGATCTGACATTGAGTTGTCCGCTTATAAGACACACAAAAGTCTTCTCAGCAAAAGGCCTGCAGAGTTTTCCCTTGCTGTTCCTAGGGGAATCAGTGAGGTTCTTTGTACCTCTGGAACTTTGCAGGGTCTTTGCCAATGAATTGTTCTCAAGATGGCTGTAAGGGAATACTTTATATGGAGTAAGCTCAGGAAAAGGGGAGCAGGACTTGTTTGCAAGAATGGGTCAATGAGTGATTTCCTCCTCAGAAGGAACACTTTGAGACTATGAATGCCTCTTGAGAATCTGTTTCAGTCATTTCCAGGCTCTGGATGATGATACTTGTTGCCTGTACCTATTGCCTGACTGTGGCTAAGAGCATGGTAGTATATCGTCTGTCTCCACAGGCTCAGGGAATAGTTGAAGGTAAGGATCTTAAACCGCAGTGACATGAGGGATTTTTTTCATTCATTTTTCCCTTTGAGGATGCATAATTTCCAAACTTCCAAAGAGTACAGAAGACTTGTAAAAGGTATAATAAATCTAAATTTCTAAATGATACCTTCACTTACCCTATTCCTAATAGAGGTCTGAGGTTAGGCTTTTATCTTCCCTCCCTTGCATTTTTGGTGGGCTCATTTGGTAACAACAAATCATATATAAGATGGTTTAGAAATTAGATGGCCCAAACCATAGAAGTCACATTGTACAGAAGCAGAACGAAGAGTTGATGAGATCTGGAAGCACCATAAACCACCAGTTAGGACAATTTGAATAAAGAATGTGGCTATTAGGGTTGGAAACCAACCCAACATTATGGTTTGTTGGAGTATTCTCATGTGTCTAAATTAATTTTACCTCCACATGAACAATAACCCCACATTTATCTCTACTCTGCTTGCCAACCAAATCTATTTCTTAGGTTCTAGCCAAGTGTGTGAGTGGGAAGATTAGGATCAGACAAAAATACATTAGCAGAAAATCCTTGCTAGTAATAGCAAGGAATGACTTCCCACTAATCAGCTGACGAGAACTGAAGTGCAGGTGGGTAAAGTGGCTTCTTCATGGCTGTAGTTAGTGACCAGTAGAGATAAACTTGATCCCATGTAACTGACTTCAGAGGTTATACTTCAGTCATTGCATATTACTATCTGCCTAGGTAATCACTGCTCAGATGAATACACGAGAGCCACATTTTGGATAAATTGACTGTCTATTTCAATAGCTTTCAGAACTATCTTCCCACCTGACCAAATAATAATGCATGGTGTAGATTTTTTTTGTGTGTGTGTCATCTGAAGTATGTAAAAGCACAACAATGGGCTGTATGAAAGAATCACTCTCTGAATGTTCTATGTATCGATTCTCTTGTTTATCTACTTTTAATGGTTTGAGAGAAAAACTTTGTGATCATTACAGGGTGTGATATTTAATAAGCAGAACATTGTATTTCTTCCTGAAGTATCCCATTCCTTGATGGTGTTAGGTTACTAGGGTATTACTGTTAAAGGGAGATTCATACTTTATCAGTGTTTCAGAGATCTTTGATTTGAAAAATGGCTCACTTGGCTTATTTTACCTAATACTTAAAGTACTTAACACTTAAATACTTAAAGATTGTACAGTCTCTGACTGATTCTTAATGCATTTTTATGCTACATTATAAATCTTCATTACAAGAAAGGACTTGTCTCTGAACAAATATGATAAGCTGCTGTGTTTTAAAATAGATATATAATCTGGGCTCTTCTACTGCTCCTTCACATAACAGGATCTGAGAACGGGATTCATTCAAATGAAAATGTCTACTAGTCTTTTCCAGAGGTAGAAGATTAAGGAATGTGTTACTCAGACTTCTATTGCTATGACAAAATATCTGAAAAGACAACGTAGGGGAGGAAAGATTTATTTGGGTTCAAGATTTCAGAGATTTTAGTTCAGCATGGTAATGAAGAGGAGCTTACCTAATGCTGGATAGGAAGCAGAGAGAAAATTCCTCCACTACTGACCTCTCTCCTTTTCTCCCCATTTATACTATCGGACCTCCTTACTTATGGAATGGTTGTTGCCCACATACAGGGCAAATCTTCTTCCCTTAGCAAATCCCTTCTGGAAAAATCCTCATGGACACGCCCAGAAGCATGCTTTACTAAACTCTTAGGTGCTTCTCAATCCAACCAAATTAACAATCAAGATTAGCCATCACAAGCAGTCTTGAATTAGAGGACAAGATGCAAGAGGGATGGGGTGGAAGGGGAAAGACTTCAGAAGAGAAGGAGAAAGGAAAGCTGTAAGAGCCAGCTCTCTCTGCAAAGTGCAACTCTCTGAGCACTCTTGATATCCCAGAGTTTTCATGGTAGGAGTGAGCTTCGTGGACAAGTTGCTGAAAAGCTGATATATTGAAAAGGAAGGCTGCATTCAATGATCCTGAGTTAAGTCCCTGATTTTTGTTTGAGCATTACATTGCTAGATGCTAGGGAGGATGCCCTGTCATTTCTTTTCATTTATATCTTGCCACACAATGCATTTTATTTTCTTTTTGTTCTTTGGTCCCCTGTAACCATGACCACACTTTTAAACATCGTGTCAATGAAGTTAATGAAGACCCTTTTACAGATTTCCTTTTTAGAAGAATCAGAGCAAGTAGCCTCCAAGAAAGGGTATACCCTGAATTTTTCTAAAATAATAGAAGAATCCAGAAAAAAATTCTGCATCTAGAGTTGTGCACTGGTGACTCAACTCCTGTAATCTTAGCTATTCCGGAGGCTAAGATATGATACTGCAGTTCAAAGTGAGCCCAGGAAGGGAAGTCTATGAGATTCTTATCTCCAATTAACCAGCAAAAAGTCAGAACTAGAACTGTGGCTCATGTGGTAGATTGCTAGCCTAAGCACAAAAGGTCAAGGAGAGTATCCAGCCCCTGAGTTCAAGCCCTAGGACTGTCACACACAAGCACACAAAAGAATTCTGAGTCCTGAAATTAAACCTCACCTCTCTTGTTTGAGTCCTGTCTGATCCATCTATTCCCAGTTCAGTAGTTTGATAAATTACTTTGATTAAGATTATGATTTTTAGATTTAATTAAGATTAATTGTTCCCTGTGAATCTGAAGAGAAAACTTAGGATGATTTTACTCTTCCTTATATTAGAAATAAGCCTCTGTTGAAGACAGAGCCTCAGGGAACTTGAAGTAAGAGGTTTCAGTAATGGGATAATTTCTCTGTAGTAATGGGGAGAGGAAGTGAGCTGAGCAGAAGGAATGATACATACTCACAGCCCTGGATTATTTCAGCAGAGACCTAAGGAGTCCTGCTCACCTATCTCCTCGTTCCTTAAACATTGGTTTCTCTGGCCTTGGGGAGCCAAATTATGACATTCATCAGCTGTCATTCTGATCTACAATATAAAGCAAAAAAAAAAAAAAACCCTCAGGACTATAGACTTAAAAAACTTGAGAGATGAGAGAGACTATCTTAGAACAGTAGTTCCCTGGGGCTATTTATGTAGATGAAGAAGATTGCTCTACTGGCATATATAAAGTAAGATAGACATTGTTAAGTGTTGAGTACATAGAGACAAGTAAGTACATTCTCTAAAGCAAAAATAAACATCATCAAATAACTTAATAAATGAACTTTCTCTTATAATCAACACTGAGGAGACAGTTTTACTGTTTGTGTCTTGCCAATCTTTTCTCATCACATTCTGTATTTACTTAAGAACTTATTTTAGAGCATCAAACCTTTCTCTAACATTGTGTGGCAAGTATTTTAAAGTTTATGAGTTACAAATGCATATTGGTCAATGCATTTGAGGGTAATAGTATAGGAAAATATCCTCATTGAGGTAGGTTGACAATTACTGATCGGTTACAGACTTTCTTGCCTGGGCTGGCTTCAAACCACAATCTTCTTCTCCTCTGAGAAGAAAAGTATTTTTGTTTTGAGAACTTTTACATCACCAGAGCCTGTGATGTAAAAGACTTCCTAAGTACTGAGCTGCAGGGAAGCTACAATTATTCTTGAGTATAACAAAAGAAGGTACTATACTTTTACACTTTGCTTTTGTTTTACAGTTACCAGTACATTTTAAAAATTGCAGAGAGAGAATAAAACAGTAAAAAAAATATCAGTGCAAGTCAGACACCAGTCTCCAAAGCACTTAACATCTATAGAATTAGTTCCTTTGGAAAAAAATGGAAAAGTTATGACTAAATGAGCACTAATGTTACTGATTCAGATATTGAACAATGTAAATATTGTGATACTTCAAGATTAAAAACTAAATAAACCTAAATTTCTGTAATTCTCTATTGTCTTTTTTGAGAGAAAATTAAATTTATTTTTAGAGTAAGTGTAAATATGTGACATGAAATAACAAAATGCTGAAACAAGGACACAGGTTGACCCATTGTAATAATGAGATGAACAAGGCACTGTGTTAAATATGAACTTTACAACTTCCGGGGGGAGGGGAAGGGAGGAATTGAGGAGATGGGGAAGGGATGGTAGGAGATAAACCAAGTAGGGGGTAACAATGCTCAAGAGGAAATGTACTCATTACCTTACTCTTGTAATTGTAACCCTTCTGTACAGTATCTTTACAATAATATATATATATATATATATATATATAAATTTTTATTTGTGTGTGTATGTATGTGTGTGTATGTATGGTCTAGTGTTCTAGGGCTTAAACTTAGAACTTGGGTGCTAGTAGTTAACTGAAGATGAGAGTCTTACAGACTTTCTTGCCTGGGCTGGCTTCAAACCACAATCCTCAGATCTCAGCTTTCTTTCTTTCTTTCTTTTTTTTTTTTTTACAAAGTTATTGTCTTTTTTTTTTTTTGGTTCTATATTTTTTGTGTGTTACCATTACATGGACAAGGTAACAGATCTCAACTTTCTGAGTTGTTAGGATTACAGGTGTGAGCCATTGATGCCTGGCTATTCTTTTTTAAAAAAATATTATTTTATTGTAAAGATATTGTCCAGAGGGTTTACGGTTAGATGAGTAAAATAAGAAGTACATTTCCTATTGAGCATTGTATTCTTATTATTTAAGAGATAGGTAGAAAACAGTGATCCTATGTGTTTCTATACATGTAGGTCTCCTCAAAGAAATGCATTTGAAAAATAAGTAGATATATCTCATAACTTGATTGTGGCCTTCCAACTCTCAAAAGAGTCTTTGTATGTGCTGTCCAGAGTTTGGGAAATAAAAAAGCAAATTAATGTTATGTCACATTCCCTACAGTGAATATACATTCTGGAGAAATATGACATAACCAAACACTACAGACATTAAGTTACTTTAATAATTTTTCTCTCCAAGTTATTCCCTCCACTAGTAAAATAATATGATATGGCCAAATATATTAGAAATTACACATTTGGTTTAGAATTCTAGCATGTATTATGTTTAAAGGGTTTATTAAAATAACACTAATAGTGAATTGTGTGTGTGTATGTGTGTGTGCGTGTGCATGCAAGTCAGTACTGGGGCATGAGCTAAGGGTCTAGGTGCAGTCCTTTAACTTTTTTCTCAAAGCTGATACTGTATCACTTGAGCTACATCTCCACTTCTGGTCTTTTTGTGTCAATTGATTATAAGAATCTCACTGACTTTCTTGTGCAGGATGGCTTTGAACTATGATCTTCAGATTTCAGCCTCCTAAGTACCTAGGGTTATAGTTGGTAAGCAATTGGTACCTGGTTCTAATAGAGATTTTTATTTAAAAAATTTCAACGAAAATAAGTTGCACTCCATACTTCAGCTACAAAACAGTTAACTCATTCTGCTTTTCATTGAATTCAAAAGGTATTGACTTTCAAAGTTTGATTGGCATTGATATTTTGTGTAGCACAAAGTAATAACTTGATTATAGAGGCTACTTGCTTCTAATTTAGTGACTATGAGTATTGAATTTGCAACATTTGAGAATCAAGAAAAAATGAGAACATAAACCACTGAATGATTTTGATACGTTCAAAGTAAAAGTAATACCATGAGATAATAGTCCCAACAGTTATTTTCCAATTCACATTCCTGATAAATATACAAATAAGCATTACTGATCCATTTTCCAGTCTGCATTTGCTATACATATTTTTGACTGTTTGTATTTATTTTGCCAAATCTGAAAATCACAGAAACACAAACTTCATTAACTCAAGAACTAGTATTATATGCAATGCTTTTGGCCATAGTGGAAAGTGTCCATTCAGTTTATGTATCAGTTCTGTATCTTACATTTGTTGTAAACCAGGAATGCATATTTTGTGCTTGCAGTTCTATTTTTGAACGTTCTTATCCATTTTAACTATTTCTCTGGACATGTATTTTCAAATATCAGTGCTCTCTGATCACATTCAAAGTAAAACAAGTTTTCTAAGCTTTTCCATGGATTTTCAAATCAGTTTATATTTTGACTTGAAGTAGTCACAAATTTTATAGTCATTAACTTAAATTTTTGTTTACCAATGCTGCTAGAAATGCCTAAATATTGAACAAATCAGGACCTGGAAGGACACAGTCATTAGCAGAGTAGGACCACAAGTTACAAACTGTCTGTTGCCATCATTGTCTCTTGAATCATTTTTAAATCTAAGGTAAACATTAGTTGTCTGTCTGACTTGCTCTTACTACAGATACAAAAAGGAATTTACTCATAGATGAGAGTTCATGAGTGTTTACTGAAAAAATTTATTTTTGTAGATATTCCCCCAAACCCAAAAGGAATTAAAAAATGTGCTCAAGAGCATATAAACTCAAGCAAATGATTGGCATAAAGATTAGGACATGCTAATACTTAATCTCTGCCTCCAGATTGCTAGAATTATAGGAGCATACCATATGTCCAGCTTTGTTTACTTCTCCTTGGAGACTTAGAGTACTCCTAAGTATAGATTTTGATGCTAGATGAGCTGAGCTAAAGCAAATGAGAAGCATCACTTTATCATGTAACTGGCTCTTTTTTTAAAGAGTTCCCACATTTTATTACCATCAATTAGATATACAAGGGACTGTCATTTTGACATATCCTTATATACATACAATATACCTTGATCAGACTCATCCACTCCATCCCTCTCTCTCCTCTCCCCTCTCTCTTCCCAAATCAGTGAAAGTGCTTTGTTCTATTTCTACCTAAGAACATAAATTGTCTTTTTTTCATATTTACCCTCTGTCCCCCTTTCTGTTTGCCCTCCCCCTCCCACAAATACTCCTATTCCGGGTAGGACTTGCTTTAAATTCCTGTCATTTGTTTCTATTTTTTAAAGTGTATACTTAAAAAAAGAAAATTGGTCAACTTGTTCTTAATTACTCATAGTTATAGTTATGTTACTTTAGAGGCTTGTTCTTTATTTTGCAAAGAACACATAATATTATAGGCTTATTTAGTTATGATTAGATAGATATTAAAATTATATAAAGACAAAATTTTAAGCCCTATTAGCTTTGTCCTGGATGAAGCATCATATTTATTTCAAATATGATGATATGATTACTGAACAATAATGATCAGTCAGTCATAAGCCAAAGGTATAACACCAGATTCTTCTAAATTAAAATGATGAAATAATTCATTTGTGTTTTATGTCAATTACATAAAAATATTATAAATAATATTTATAATATTTAGGACACTAGATTTTTACTCCTTGTTTTTGTGAAGGTTTATTGATGGAAGAAGTAGAAATAGAAAAGTATCTATTTCATAGAGAAATGTGAATAATACTGTGAAGGTTAGAGGTTGTAGAAAGAAAGAGATGAAGGGGGAAAGAGAAACACATATCACATTATAGAGTACTGGTTTGTACTTTCTAGACCATGTGTGTATTTTAATATCATCTTTACACCTGTAGCCTTGCAATTCTTTTGTTTTTAGATCATCCTTTGAATTCAATTTCAAAGCAGAATTGAAAAAAACAAAGGTAAAAATCAAGGTCATCTTGTTACTTTCCAGTAGTTCTTCAAAGAAAAGTATTCCACGCTGGAAAGGGGATCCAAAAAGGATTCAATGTTGTCTGTGGTTTCTAATCAGTCACCATACACCTAGATAAATCTTATTATCAGAAATCTTTGAGAAATGATACAGTACACCTGTTTCTTTGTCCAACATACTTAATCACTTATTGGTCTCTACTCTTTGGTTTTTGATGGCTTATTTTCACTTTATTTTATTTTATTTTGTTTGTTATGAGGCTTGATCTCAAGATCCAGGAGCTGTCTCTGAACTCTTTTGCTCAAGACTCAAGGCTCTACCTCTTTAAGCCATAGTGCTACTTCTGTTGTGTGTGTGTGTGTGTGTGTGTGTGTGTGTGTGTGTGTGTGTGTGTGTGTGTGTGTGTGGTAAATTGGAAATAAGAGTTTCACTGGCTTTTCTGCTCAGTCTGGCTTTGATCTGCTATCATCATATCTCAGCCTCCTAATTAGCTAGGATTACAGGCATGAGCCACGTGGCTTATCTTATTTTATTTTTCTTTCTTGTTTTTCCTTTTGTCTTCTTTTCTCTTTTTCTTTCTTTCTTTTTTTAAAGCTGTGAATTAAATGCAGTGCTTTATCCATACTAAACATAAGCTGTACTGTTGGGCCAAAACCTCACTTTCTACTATTTTCTTCCTCTGCTTTGGGGTTTTGTAAGCTTCCAATATTTATAAGCACAATGCATATAGCAGCAGTCACACTTTTCTAGGCAAAGGGTCCATCTTACACTAAAATATTATTATTGTTGTTCTTGTTTTTTTAGTTAAATATTTTAACTTTTTCAAACTAAGCAAAGGACCATTTGAGAATACACTGTTTGTTTTTATATTTTTAAATAACTAGGCATCAGAAACTATGTTTCTTACTGAAATGAATTTCCATTAGTGTTTAACATCCTGTAAAGACTTTGGAACTTACAGATTTTAGAATTTATTGTGAACATGAATGATGATTGCGCAAGTAATGATAGGTTGTAGCTTGAGTAACATTTTAAGTAGATAATACTTTCCTATATAGAATGTTAAATTATGTTGTTATTTTGTTTTAAATATCTTTAAGTCGTTGGACAAGGGGTTTTCAACACAACATGTTATTTTTAAGTAATAAAGATTTTGATTACATAACCAACACTATCTTAAAAACTCAGCAATTAAATAAGCAGTATGAATTCATCTATGTCAGGCACCAGTGATTCACACCTGTAATCCTAGCTCCAGTTAGAAGCCAACCAGGCAGGAAAGCCCATGAAATGCTTATCTCCAACTACCAAAAAAGCTGGAAGTGGAGCTGTGGCTCAAGTAGTACAGTGCTAGCCTTGAGCAAACTGTTCAAGGATAGCATCAGGCCTGAAGTTTAAGCCACAGTACTCATGCACATATGTGCATGCATAGAAACACATAACACACATGTACACCCACACAGACACCCCCCCAAACACACACCATACACACAAAGAATACAGCTATACATCTGTTTTATAACAATTTTATGTATTTAAGACTTTTGTGGACTGCTCTATGTTTTTATGAGACTGATAAAATAGCATGAACATGAGTTTTAAAACATTTAACTGAGTGATTTAATTTTTTTAAAAAGCAATATTATGAAGGATTTGCTTATCCACTCCACCAGTAAATATTTGGCCACATATAGACTATCAAGGAGTTTAATCCTAACAGATGTTCTCTTAAAACACCTGTTGGAGTCAATTCTGCCACTGGCCCTTTCAAGGGAATGAAGTTTAATATTCTCAAAGCAGTGAGAGCAAGCTAGTTGGAATGTTAGAAATGTACATTTGCCATCTGCCTCTAAGCCTCATCCTAGTAAACCAGCTCCTGATATACCGTGTTGATCTTTTGATTGTCTTGTTAATAAGAGAAAGCCACAAATACCATTAGGATTAACTAATGGATACTTCTGAAGTTCGTTAAAGGGAGTGATTTTACTTAATAAGCCAATAAACAATGAAAATTTTCCCTGTTTTTTTCTTTAAATTTTGCTTCTCACTTTTATTGTTAATGCTGTGACTCTGTGGACAATAAACATGTTCACAAAACCAAAATTGTGGTTGTGCAGTGAACAGGGTTAAGAGTTCTTTCACTGTCTCCCAAGTAGTCTCACATTGTGCTTGACTCTAATGAAATACGCCAAACATGACCATGGCGGATTCGCTTCAAAAGCGGATGTCACACAATCCGGGTTAGTATCATTTCTTCAGTATATCCATCATTTTCTATGTATAGTATAGGACGGAACCAAGCACTGTCGGGTTGAAAGTTCTGAATGGGAATAGCTGTTTGAACGCTTTAAATTTGAAACAGCAGAATTGCTCCCTGATCTGGCTTTAGTGAGTGGGAAGATCATCTTCATCTTTACACCTTCCTGCCCTTTCTAAAAATAATTGGGCCTTTAACAGGGAGCTATTTTAAGCAGCTCATGTTCACTCCCTCTCATAGGGAGATGCTTATTTTGACCACTCACACGTGTCAGCTTCGCATGTGTGCACTTTCGGAATACTAGACCATGCTTCGCACCAGTTGTATAAGAGACTTGCCAATGTAAAGACACTGCGATTACTAGCTTCGGAGTCAGAGGGTTCATATAATTGCAGGGAAGACCCGTTTTTTTTAGGGATGTGGATATGCTCCTGAAATCCTCCATTTCAGACGCTGGCACATCAATCCTCAGCTTTTCGGATCTGTTTGCATAAAACCTGGCTGCGATTCTGCTCCAGAGACCTCCGTGATCTTTCCGCATTTAATAAACACTAATAGGAGGCACTACCAGCCCGTGGATAAGGGAAAACTAATGAGAAACTGCCATCCAATATCTGAACAGCAAAGACAAAACCAAGCCAACCCCCAAAGCCCAAAGCAAAACCAACAAAGAACAAGTCAAACAATCCATGCTCACAAGAAGACGCGTAGAAAAAATACTGAGATGTAAACTTGAGTTGATAATTGACCTAAATCAGTCACTTGACTGGCATGGAGTGGGTACTTTGTATTTTTCTACTTTGAAAAAAAAAAGAGTACAAATCTATGTTATTCTGAACAACTGGGACCAAAAAAAAAATTATGGTGTGAGAAAATACAGACTCTAAAAGCAAGATGGAATTTAAGCAGGTAAAGCCTGTTTCAGAGTCATGTCATTCCAGTGCAGTTGTACCTAGACCTCGTATATGCGCCTCTAAGAAATTTCCATTTTTTCGCATCAAAAAATCCAGATATGAAGCTGAAGCTGCTTTCTTCGCCAACCTGAAGCTGTCAGATTTCAACATCATTGACACCTTGGGAGTTGGAGGTTTTGGACGAGTAGAGCTGGTAGGTGATCACTCTTTAAATGCTTTTGAAAGCCTCTATCTCCCTGTGCTTTGTCCCTCCTTGCCTAAGATTTCATTCTCTTTTGCATTTTTCTCTCTTGTCATTCTTTACTCTTGTTTCAAAGTAAGGATAAAATACATTTATTCAGGCATGTCAGAGCCTATGATGAAGAGGGGCTGTACTATGGAGTCATGATACTAAATGAATATGCAATGATGAATAAATATGAAATCACTTTTTACCTCTTCATAGTAAATGAAAGGTTAACACACTCAATGCACAGCCAAAAAGCGCTGTTTACTCAGGTGATTTTCTGTCATTTTTTCTTCCTTCATTATAAGCAGTTTTCACTAACAATTATGTAATCTAATGGTAATTATGATTTAAGTGTAAATTTAAATACATATCAAAGTAGACAAAATCTATATTGCCATGTATACATAGACCTCTCTCTCTTTATATATATATATATATATATATATTTATGTATATATATATATATGATTTAGTACTCATTAAGGTTATTGTGATTGTAGTATTTTATATAATTTACTTCACACATACTTTGCACACACATACACACACACAGAAGATAATGAAACACTTTTGTATGGGTTTTGTTTAACACAGTTGATGATGTGAGAGTATCTCCTATTTGGGATGTTTAGGCATAGTACCTTAAAACTGAAATAAAAAGTAGAAAAAAATAAGTACATTCAGATAACCTGGGTAGGTGCATTCCAAGACTATACAGCTACAAACTCTAGTTGAGAATGCCAACTCATTTCCACATTTTTGCTGAACACAGAGAAATCCTTGACATTAGACACTAGTATAGTATGCTAGAAACTCCCTGAGACTGTGTATAGTGTAGTAAACAGTTACTGTTGCCATTAGAGGCAGGAGAAATCCCCTTCCATAAAGGTAAAATTACCTAAGGCTATTTTTGACATTTGTCCACTTGTGGTGCAATTGGGATTTTGGACTTTGACAAGTGGTATAAGAGGCTAATTTCTTAAATGCTACAAAAGGATGTTTTAGAGTAATGATGTTAATGATTGAATTTACATTCTTCCTTCCCTTAATATTGGTTAGAGAGACTGTAGCAAAACGACTGTTTCTGATAGGAATTCAGAATATGTCTCTGATGATTTCAGATATGCAAGTAAAACCCAAGTAAAAGTTTAGAGAAACTTCTGAATCCTATGAATTGATGTAGCTTTAGATTTATTCTTTTGTGGAAGTTATAATTTTTCACATGGCCAATAAAGATGTATTGACAACATTATACATGAATATTTTTGCTCTGGAGGTGTTGGGACATACAGGTAGAACAGAGGGTGGGATTCTTTACCAGGATTGGCTTATCGTCTGGTGTGTCATGCAGTAAATGAACACTAAGATAACAGTGTACCGTCGAGCAATATCCACACCATTCACAGTTAGGAGGAAAGAGGCAGAGCTAATCTCTGGTGCAATGACAGGAAGTTTCTCTTTACTGTCCTCTGAGGATGGCACATGCAGGATAATTTTATCAATCTTAGAGGTGCCATAAGTATATGATCCTCAGACTACATATTTCACTCTGTACCCATTGTTGTCCATGCTAATAATAAATATGTAATGCATATAGTTTAGACCTAAGAGCCGTTAGCTTAAGGATAATACATACCTGGTGAATGGCTTTATTATATGATACCAGAAATTATGCTTTGATTTTATAATCAGATTTTATATTTTTTCCAGGCATAAGATTATGAATTCTCAATTGGGGTATGAAGAGTTTAGAAATTTGATTTTGAGCTATACTTCCTGTTAGAGCTAAGACTATAGTTTTGTTATTGTTGTTGTTGTTGTTTTTGGTCATGGAGCCTGAACTCTAGGCCTGGGCGCTGTCCCTCAGCTCTTCAGCTTAAGACTAGTGCTGGACCACTTCTGGCTTTTTCTGCTTATGTAGTGCTGAAGAATCGAACCCAGGGCCTCATGCATGTAAGGCAAGCACTCTACCACTGAACCACCTTCCCAGCCCAAGAGTGTAGATTTTTTCATTACAATTGACATGGAAATTATAGTTGTGTGAATATACCATCTCTAGTTTTTAATTTATTAACTTATCATTTGTCAATTGGCATAAATTTGGATGCAGTATTTTTTCAGGCTGGAGTATTTCTAAATAATATCTTTTCAATTTTGGAGATGAAGTGTCTATTAAGAAATTTCAGATTTGTTGAATGAGTTCAGAAGCTTGTAGTAAATGTCCATAATAAACAGGTATATGACCCAAATTTGTCTGATCGTTTCATAAGCACTTTTGGCATACGTAGATTTAGTCTACTTTCAGACATGTTCTGTTAATGATCATTATCATTGAACAATAATTTGTATTTCTTTCCTTCCTATTATGGCCTATGTGAAATTTTATGTCCATGTTCTTTAAGAAGGGACCATTTAATGTATTCAGTGTGACCTGTTCATAATATTTCTTCCAGAATTCAAATTGTCTTTTCACATTTAGTGAAATGATTCAGCTCTCTTACAATATGTGGTTCCTCGTTTAGATTTAGTATTACTATAAAGCACAGAGATAACCCTGTTCATTTATCAAGAATGTCCATGAAATATGCAAGCTGATTTTAGGAATTATAAGTAAAAATAGTCCCGATGCTCTAGCCCAAATTTACTGTACTATTTCTCTTTTTAGAGAAGTGTCTGCTTTCAGAAAAGATTTGTGCATATCAGAAACAAACTTTGTTTTTAATCTGTCACTACTATGTGGTTGCTTTAAATTTTAGAAACTTACTCTATTTATTCAGCAATCCAAAATGCCTCCTCTATACCAATAAACCACATTTAGATAACATATAGAAACAACGTTAGGAGAGACAGATATGTGAGCTCAGTCTTCTAGGATTACTCTCATTCTCTAACACTTACTATATACAAGTATGATGAGATCTCAGAAGGGACAAATCATCTTCAATAGAAACTAGCTTCTAACTCCAGAGGTTCACAGTTTCCTGAGAGGGAAAATCATATCTACCCCCAAATAAAGTGTGAGCAGTCTAGGCTCAATGCTGGAGGAGCAGGGTGTTTGGGAGAATCAGAGGAACAGAAAGGCATCAATTAGGGCTGGGAAGGTGGCTCAGTGATAGAGTGCTTGCCTTGCATTCATGAGGCCCTGGTTCGATTCCTCAGCACCACATGAGCAAAAAGAGAAAAGCCGGAAGTGGTGCTGTGGTTCAAGTGGTAGAGCGCTAGCCTTGAGCTGAAGAGCTGAGGGACAGAGCCCAGGCCCAGAGTTCAGGCCCCACAACCGACTCCCTCCCCCCCACAAAAAAGGCATCAATTAAATACCCGAAGCATTATAGTACGTAATTCATTCAATGAGACTTGGGCACAAAGAGATGTGTTTTTCCCCTCCATGGTAATAATTGTCTTTATTTCTGAATTTTTATTTTTTTCCTTTTTATTTATTGTTTATTTTAATCTTATTGTCAAGGTGACATACAGAAGGGTTACAGTTACATACATAAGGTAGTGAGTACATTTCTTGTCAAACTTGTTACCCCCTCCCTCATTTTTCTCATTTTTTCTCTCCCCTAATCTCCCCACACGTTGTACAGATCATTTCTAACATATTGTCTTGTGAGTATCTATGCTACATTGATTCCCCTTTAGTCCTTTGTCTCACCATTTTATTTGTTCTCATTCCCTTCCCTAATTTAGATGAACTATACAATACTCAGGGCACCCAAATCAAATACAGGAGAGGGGAAACACAAAAGGAAAAAGAATTCACATAGTACATTAAAAACAACAACAACAAATAAAATCCTCTTGTGTCCATGTCTTGGAGTTCATTTCACATAGCATCATCTTTTATCGTCATAAGTACATAGCTATTGAGCAATTCTGCTCATCTGCTAAGATTGTCCTAGAGCTTTACTGACAAAAAAAAAAGCTAAGATATATGTATTTTATGGTGGTGGTGGTGATGTTGGTGGTACTTGATAGCAGACAGACTCTCAATACTTTCATAAGCAAAAATGACAGAAAATGTTTCTAACTTTTTAGAGACAAACTAGATTTGTTCCATGTGTTTACATTATTTATTCTTCATATTTTTTCTTGTAAAATCCAGAACACCTCTTGTCTTCTCCTTCCAGAGTAGCTATGAGGGAGGAATTATATGTGGAAATGAAGTCAATTTGAGGATGATAAAGTAGGGTTCAAATGAAAGGTTGATGATGTTAGTGAAGAAGTAATAAAGAAAAGTATGAAAAAACGTCTCTTTGTATATACAATGGACTTCTGTGCTTCCAACAGAAAGAATGACACTGCCCACTTGTAAGGATATGAAAGGAATTGGAAAAAACTCATATTACGTGAAGTAAGCCACACCCAAAGACACACAGGTCCCATGTTTTCCCTTACTTGTAATATTAGTAAACCTCTAGGACAATCTTAGCAGATGGAGCTTGAACTCTGGGCCTGGGCGCTGTCCCTCAGCTCTTCAGATCAAGGCTAGCTCTCTACCATTTGAGCCACAGCACCACTTCCAATTTTCGGGTGGTTTATTGGAAATAAGAGTCTCACGGACTTTCCTGCCTGGACTGGCTTTGAACTGTGATCCTCAAATCTCAACTTCCTGAGTAGCTAGGATTACAGGTGTGAGCCACCAGCACCCAGCCCATATACCTTAGCTTCATCTAGAACTCAAGAATCTTAACAAAATACAGTTTTTAAATAGACTTATTGACGAGGTGCTGTACTTGTCTGTTTCTGACAAACTTGCAGAGATTCTCCTGTCTCTAAATATGTTATCCTATTTTACTGGCAGCATGTGTAGAAGAAAGAAATAATGAGACAATGTAATATGGTAGCTCAAAACGAGAGCTCTGGAATGAGGGTCTCTGGCTCAGATCTTACCCACTATATATGCTTAGTCATTAATTCAAACATCCTTAGTTTCCTCATCTCTGCAATGAGGATGATAAGAGAAGATGTGTCTCACAGAGTTACAAAGAATGAGTGAGCTAAATTCTCCCCAAACAGCATAGATCAATGTCCTGTCAATGTTGTTAGTTTTGTATAATAATAATAACACTAATTGTTATTTATTATGAAAAAGTGCTGTCTTCAATCAACATTTCCATTCATCATAAAATGTACTATCTTTGTTCATCATTTCCAGCCATGCTTAGTTAAACAAAGGAAGGGAATGGAATAATTAGTAGCCAAGCCCTGAGAATATGAGTATTTCTTTAATACAAGTAAGAGCCTGAAGTCTTCAGATAGTCTTCAATTATAACTTCTATTACATTCCCCAAACTACTGAAGCTTTTTATTTTCTGATCTGCCATGAAAAGAGATGGGAGATGATTTTTACTCTACCTCGTCAAAACTGTATGCACCTGAGGTACCCTGCTTTCATCTATTTCTCTGATAGATTGAAAAGTTCTCCCACATTTTAACCCCAGACGAGGGAATCATTTTCCATGTAAAATACTGAGTCACCTCTATTTCTTCCGAGACTTCTTAAACTCCAGTACCTCAATCAAACATAATAAGGACCTGGCTCTTGCTAACGGGAGTCCAAGGTTACTACTCATAATTCCTGTGAATCCACTCAAGTTTATGATTCCTGCGGTCAGATTGACCAAGAAGAACTGATATGTTAGCAAGTTGTAGGAGCCATAAATCACACTCTCACACAAGCACATATGTGTGGTGTCACAGGGTCTCTGCGTTGTATAAAATGGCAATCATATTCCTGTCATAGAACATTGTTTTTCCAGCTGTCTAGGCACATGGTTCACTGATCAGCTAGCTTGAGGAGCAACAAAAACCAACTGGAAAGCAAAGAAATAGAGCTTAAGAGGTGATTAAGCAAGAAGGAAGGTGATAAACTCATTGCTCAGTTGAGTTATTTTTTTCCCATAATTATGAAAGGTGAGCTGCTTAACTCCACAGGGAAACCCCATGTAAGATGAAAACATTTCAAGAGCCTCCTTATGCCAGGTCACACAGCAATGAAATAGAAGAGCTGTGGGATTTCTGAGCTACATGGGCCACTTGAGCCTGTGAGGATTTATGCCATAGGGCAGACTCCCCTGGAAGTCCTGCCATGCCTGTATCCTGGGGCAATTAGAACAAATAAACATGTAACATGGACAGAGGGATTGCCTCTGTTTAATACAACCTTTCCTTCTCTGTCTTCTTCTCAAAGAAATATTTTCCAATTTATGTTTCTTCTTAAAATAATTATGAGTAGTCGTGTTGATTTCTAAGAAGGTAAGATATTTAGACAGGCAATGAAGGTCCAATCTAATAAAAAAGCAATGGGACCTTAGGAGGTACAATTTTAATGTATTAAAATTCCTAAAATAATCACAAGACACATTCTAAGTAAAAATCTACTTTGATAAATGCTAATAAATTAAGGGAAAACATTTGCTTGCTACTGAGGAATAAATGTTATTTTGTGCACTATCATCCAATTATACTATATGAATGACCACAGATGAAAGTTTATTTCTTGCACATCTTTTGAATTTACATGAATGTTATATATGCCAGCTATCTTTTGAGATCCATTTCTTTCATTAAAAGTAGTTGGAATTAGTATCCCACCATAAAATAATGAAAAGTTCATCTTCCCCTCCAGAAAAGAAAGATTTAGAAAAATAGAGAGAGATTCTAGAAAGATCCCTACAATTCTAGAAGGCACAGAAAACATCTTTCCAAAGGCTTCACATAAAATTGATGGTAAAGTAGACCTAAAGTCAAACTTTATCCTAAAGTTAAAATTTGGCTCACATGTGCCTTATATTTTCTGCTACAAAATTTTTATACCTAGTCAATTTGTGATCACATCACATTCAGCAGAAAATTTACTTTAAAAAGAAATATTAAATCTTCTTTTCACAGATAGATAGGAATTTCTGACTCTCCCTAAGAAGATAAGTTTAACATATTGAAAACTAACTGACAAATAAAACCCTTTGGGATTGTATTACATCATAAATTACACATGGAAGCTCTCGGCATTTCTTTAGGGGTGAGGTCATTTGTAGCTGATGGAGTAGACAAGGTCCTTGGAGGACAGAGAGACAGTAGCCAGGGGTTGGAGATTTAAATGAACAGCTGGGGAAAGGCCACTTCAGGCAAGGGTTACAACTTAGAAGGACACATGTCACAGGACACCGAGACAGTGTGCAGACTGGAGTGGAAGTATAATGGTGTGTAATATTATTAGACTGTGAACTAGTAGAGCATAACTACTAATTCTTAACAGAGAGTAGAATTATTATAAGAAGGAAGTGCTGGGATGTAAAGTACAGAAGGTATGTAAACACCGAGCTCTAACTTCTGTCCATAAAATATATATATATGTGTATATATATATATATATATATATATATGAATGTAAAAATGCACTGTGAGGTGGCTAGCAGGCTATTTTTAGGAAATTCTGTTCCCCAGAATAAACATATCTCCTTTTCTGGCTAAGATGGTTTACTTAGTTCCAGGATAAAAATTTTTATTGAAACACTTGAAAACTTTAACATGAAAACTTTCACTGCCTGATCTTTTCCAAGAGAAGCAAAAATAGACTCTTGGTATACATTAGAAAGATAAAAGACAGTCATATCCTTTTAAATAAAGCAAAATAGTTTGCTTCCTGAATAAGGTGAAGAGGTAATTCTGTATGTATTTAGATTAGATTATTGATTGTATGCATTGAATTGCCAGATTATATTTTGTCCCTCCTTTCAGCATCTCCTATAGTCACAGATGTGTGTGTGTGTGTGTGTGTGTGTGTGTGTGTGTGTGAAACATTAAGCTGAAGATCAAGCAATGAGCTTAGAAGTTTGGTGGTTTGGTGGGTTGGTGTGTAATTCCTAAAGTTCCTAATGGCAGCCAAGATGCCTTGTCAGCTCCCTGTAACAGTGAGATTACTGCGGGATGCTGATGGCTCACGCCTGTAATCCTAGCTACTCAGGAGGCTGGCATCTGAAGATCATGGTTCAAAGCCAGCCAGGGCAGGAAAGTCCGTGAGACTCTTATCTCCAATAAACCACTAGAAAACCGGAAGTGGTGCTGTGGGCTCGCCTTGAGCTGAAAATCCCAGGGACAGCGCCCAAGCCCAGAGTTCAAGCCCCACAACCAAACAACAACAAAAAAGAGTTGAGAGTACTTATGAGACAAAATGGAACATATCTTGTCATCCCTATGGTCGTGCATGCTACATCCAATGAACAAGGTAGTTTAAATGTGTAATTTGACTACTTTTCATATTATAAGCTAACATAAGCCAAAACCACTAAATTATTGTTAAGCTAACTCAACTATATTAAAGTAATTTTATATTTGTATAAAACCTCTTGCAGGCTGGGCACTGGTGGCTCACACCTGTAATCCTAGCTACTCAGGAGGCTGAGTTCAAAGCCCGTCTGGGCAGGAAAGTCCATGAGACTTAATAAACCACTAGAAAACCAGAAGTGGTGCTGTGGCTCAAGCGGTAGAGTGCTTGTCTTGTGCTCAAGAGCTTAGGGACATTGCCCAGGCCCAGAGTTCAAGCCCCATGACTGAAAAACAAACAAACAAACAAAAAACCCCCACCTTTTGCAACTTAATACTGTTTGTCACTTGCTATGGAACTGATTTTCAGTCTAGAGATACATGACAAAATAAATAAAATGATTGATATATTTGATAAGGGATTGAAATAAAATTGTCAGATGAAGTCCAGTGAAAAGGCATAGATAACATAAGCTACTCTACTTTGTTATGGAAATTTTATGTCTGATTCCTTCTGTTCTCTCTGTCTATGATATATGTGTGTGGATCACACATATATATGTATACAGAGGTACGGTGAAGAAGGGAGAGTCAGAGACAGAGATAGTGTAATCTATGAATAGGAAATTATGTGCATATATATCTGACCAAAAACTTGAATTCCCAGTACAACAATGCTTTATACCACATGATTGAAAAAGATTTTGAATGCTGAAATTTCCACTAAACTCATAATCTGTCTTTTGCTTTCTGCCTTCTGTGTATTATTTAGACATGTGTCATTCATGCTTGAAACAGCTGTGGTGTATGTTATGAAACAAGTTAGAAACTAAGGTTCATTCTTAAGTTTCAGACATTTATTAAACAACAAAATCATACATTAATATTATTATGTAGTGCAGAGAAAAATAAAACATAAAATTGCAAATAACTAGTGAGAAATACATTTAAAGAAATAGACCAAAGATGCTCTGCATGGTAGCGCACACCTGTAATCCCAGATACTTGGGAGATAATCCTCTGAAGAATCATGGTATGAAGTCAGGTGCTTAAGAATCCATCTTGGTCCACATGCTAGGGGTGGTAGCATGTTGGGAAATACAATCTGAAGCAGCTCTGGGCAAAAATATTAGATCCTATCCAAAAAATAGACAAGGCAAGAAAGTAGGGATATGGCTCCTGTCATAAAGCACCTGCTTAGCAAGTTCAAGGTCCTGTGCTCAAACCCCAGTAACTGAAAAGCAAAAGCAAAACCAAAATCAGACTGAGACATTTGTTTCTCTCTTAAAATAGAGAAAAGTAATTCCGATATTAGGATTTTACTATTTCATTAGGTAAGAATTCTTATGAACTTAGGGTATCTTCTTTAGATGGAAATGAACACTTTATTGAGATTTACAACTAAATTAATAGCCACTTTTTATTATCAAGATGTATTTGACAATAGGATACTAATTTACAGCCTAGAAGCTTTCTGAGTGCTTAAAATATTTCACTTCCTTTTTATAAACTTAGTAACTCAGCTCTGCTGGAAGATGGAAGGGCTTTGTTTTGCCTAAAGTGATTTGAATCATGATAATAAAAATTGCTATCTCTGCTCAATAAAAATAAAGCTCCCTTAAATGCAGAGAGATTATTCTTGGTCATCCAGTTGATTGAGACAACTAATTTAAAAATAGACTTATGAGTTTCAATACTAAAACTTCTCTTAGAAGTATTCATTTTAGATACAAATTCCAAGTACATTGGACACGATACTGGTGATGAATAATTTTTATTCTCCTTAAGTAGTTGTACAAAGTGGTTTTAATTCAACATGCTAGTGAGTACATTTGATCAATCACATCACCCCTGCCTCTCCTCTCCCAACTCCACCCATCCTCTCAATTTACTCATTTCCATTTTCACTTGATTTACCCACCCTTCCTCTCTCCATTCATCTGTTTCCCTCCCCCTCCCCTACATCACATGTTCCAGCTTTCTTATATTCATTTTGTTAAACAGTAAATTACTTGTACAAAGAAGCTAGACATTAGGAGCTTTCTCTCTGAATACATACTTTAGTTAATTTTCAAAGTATTTGGTATTATATCAAGTTTGGTATTACAATATGTTTGACTTTTTTCTGTTATTTTATAAATGGATAAAACTGGGGCTCTGGGAGATTATATGGACTTGAATAAGACTATGGCTTGCACATTATCACCAATTCATTACCTATGAATTACTTATTCTGTGTAGATAATTTTAAAATAATTTTTCAATAATTATATTCATTTTGCTTAAATTGGCCCATGAACCTACTCTTTTTTTTTAAATGAGGACTTTATAAATTTAGAACCCGTGATAAATAGCTAGTAGAGAAGTCATCAAAAAGGATAACATCTTTTTAAATGTGATGCTATTTTACAGAAATAACAAGAAATAATCTTTGGCTAATAAGGAAACAGTTATTGAAGCCAAAAAGATAAAGATAGGAGGAAATACATCTCTGATATTTGGATCTTGAAAATACAAATTAAGTACACAGCTAAAATCAATAAAGAACTGGAAATTTTAAGTTTACATTTTAAAAATTTCTTTCTCCATTAAAAATTCTTAGGCAGCTTATAATGCCTAATTTGTAAGCACATTTTCCCATCTGACAGTACAATTCAAAAACATCTCTTCAATTCAATAAAAACCTTGTGCCTTTCAACTCCCTTCTATTCCCATCCCAGGTCCAGATATTTATTCAGCTACTGTGTGTATATCAAGATTTGCCTTTTTGTGTACTTATTTTCTCTCAGTAGAATTGTGGGTTATGTTCAATGTTTTCATTCTATGGATCCATCTTAATAATCTCAATTCCCACCTCCCCCATGTATAGTAATTTTGTGTCATTGTTTCTTCCTGAATTTTCTGAGCATGTGGTGGATTTATGGAAAATGATGGGGAAGCAACAATCTAGTGCGTATGTATTTCTAGTCTAATGGTTTATTTACTGCTTTCTGGGGTGGTGGGGGGTGAAGTTTTATCATAGGGCTTTAGACTATTTTGGTGAACCAGGTGAGGAACTATATAGAACTGGAGTGTATTGAGACACATTCCAGCAATGTGACACAATTAACCTGGTGGCGGTTAATATCCCTTAGTCTTGGCATCTCTCCTTTCTTCCTTTTATAAAGCTTTTCTTTACGCTATGGGACATGTCATTAAATCATCCCAATTGGTATTTAATATGAGTTACTTAGATCACAGATGGTGACTGGATTGTTTCCTAGATTACTTCCAGATTACTAAGAACCCAAAGTAAAAAAATCATTATTATGCTTTATTATGCAATATGGTTGCCCAATGGAAGTTTGTGCCACTTGAACAGAGAAAGTCATTACTGCTTTTGTTTTGCAGCCATTATGAGGAAGGTGACTCTGCACATTGCTTTATGCCTTACAGTCTGTTTTCATGCTCCGGGAATAGCTCCTGCTCTTTTTATGTAATGTCATGTATTTTGAAGTTAGTAACAGTATACAGCAGAAATGGATTTCCTTTTACATGCAGTGGAGACAACCAGAGAAAATACAGCCTCTACCTCCTAATAAAATATGCACATACTGTGAACTAAAGATCATGCTTTCCTTGTGAACTTGTCCCATTTCTTCAAGTTACAGTTGCGCTACTTGAAATTATTTCCCCTTTTTTCCTCCTTTCTCCAAGAGATCACCACAAGCTTATCTATTTTCACAGGTGTAATATAGTTAGCATACTTTACAAAAATCATGTGCACTGACTGCTGAACAATGTAGTTTGGCTCCATGTTTTCAGAATTGACTCGAGATCCAGTGAGATAACATGACTGATCACAAACTTTATGGGTGCTAGTGGTGGTGGTTACATGCACTCAAGGTTAACCTTGGATACATAGTGATTTTGAGCCCAGCCTGGGCTATACAATTAATGAAACATGAAGACTAGGACATCAGGTTTTCTCAGTTCACTGCTTCATTCTTTCTCTGGACTATTAGCTTACCTAAGTGAAGGTCAGAAAAGAGCCACCTTCCAGGGTTCATTAGAAATGTCATTCAAATCTACATCATACAGGAATCAGCAGTGAGCCACACAATATTGTTAATGTAAGCCGTGTATTGTGTGTGTGTGTGTGTGTGTGTGTGTGTATACGTGTGTGCATGTGTGCATGCTCACTCACGCCTGTGTGTGCTTTTGACTCATGGACCATTCCTGGAGTTTCCTGAACCAGTTGGTTTTGAACTGCGATCTCAGCCTCCTGAGTTGCTAGGATTACAGTCATGAGCCTCCTCTGGTGCTTGGCTTAAGCCTTGAATTTAAGTAGTTAATTTAGTTAGTGTAGTTCAGGAAGCCGTTTTCTTCAAAAACACTAAGAAGGTGCTGGGAAGGTAGCTCAGTGGTAGAGCACTTGCCTTGCATGCATGAGGCCCTGGGTTCAATTCCTTAGTACCACATAAGCAGAAAAGCCGGAAGTGGTGATGTGGTTCAAGGGGTAAAGTGCTAGCCTTGAGCTGAAAAGCTGAGGGACAGCACCGAGGCCCAGAGTTCAGGCCCCATGACTAACAAAACAAAACGAAAACAACAACAACAACAAAAACAGATACTAAGGTAGCTGTGGTGTAAAAGGAACCATGAATGACTCATTCAAAGACCTAAAGGTCAACTCCCAGCCAAGGATACTGAGCCATTTTAACCTTGCCTTGCCCAGAATCTGCCTCCCAGCAGGTGAAAATAGTGAGCCCATCAGGAAACAAACTTGTTTTTGTAAGGCGTTGACTTTCCCAGAGATCAAAGAAGCACACAGTTAAATACAAATCTAACCAAGCAAATATGTTTCTATGCTTTTTTGTGTGCTGATGCTATCACCTTATTTTCTTCAGTATGGTTTTACGTTGGCATCACTTGGAGGCTGACAGTTAAAGCTGGCCAGAATCCATGACAGAAGTTCACATCTTAAGATTCGTCATATCCAAGTGTGCTTGAATTCAAATGGCAATACCATGCTTCACACTGAAGTCACAGTGCACAACAGTATTCATATGACATGAAATGGGTATTAACATCATATGTATTTCCCCTGTCTAGGAGTGGTAGGAGTTAAATCACTGTAGTATAAACATAAGAAATTTTTAAAGTAGCTCCTTAAATGCTATTTGAATAGTAGCAGGGAAAGGGAGCTAGTGTGAGGATTGGAGCATATGGGTGCCACAGTATGGCACTCAGTGTGTGTCACTTATTTAAAGAGAAGTGCTTCGAGCTAAAGAGATCCTTAAACTGAAATGCATATAAGATTTAGAGCATGTACTATCCAGGGAGGAGGAACAGCATTAGCTCTTGTCCAGCCTGAACAAGGTCGGTGAGAGTCTATTTCAAACGCAAAGTGAGCACAGAAGAGCTGGAGTTTAGCTCAAGCTGTGAAGCAGTTACTTAGCATACAGGAGGCCTTAAGTTCAGTCCCTGATAGAAAAAAAAACTATTAATCTGTTACCAATAAAAAGAATATTTCTTTTCAATAATTGAACTATATTAGATCACCCAGGTTTGCTTTGGAAGTGAGCTTTCACCTTGGATGTGAATTTATTTGCATCACACTAATCTGTCATTTAAAGATGTCCACGGAGATCATCTGGCAGTTCCTTCAAAGGTACATTTTTTTCAACCTGTCATACAGATTTGAAATTGGTGAGGGCAAATCAAGGCTTGCTTATCTGAATTATCCTCATGATTCTCCAGAAGGAACTTGTGACATTAATGTCCTCTCAGAGTGTACATGTGTGGATGAAGAAGATACTTAAGAACGTTGCTCTTCCTGCAGACGAAGCAGCAAACGATTCACAGTTCAGGAGAGGAGCACTGTGCTTCAGCTGAGGAGCAGAACCAGCTTGTCATGTTATCTCCCCAAAGCTTTCATTAGATCTGAATAATGGAGCTGTTTTGGCGTCATCTTGAGGAGTCTGCTGTTTTAGAGTGATCAATGCTAACTCTTTCATATCACTATCAGTGATTAATTACCTCCTCCCCCCTCTTCCCTTTCCTCCCTTCCCCAACCCTCCACTCCCCTTCCTTCCCTTTTTCTTTCTCCTTGTTGAAATTTCTCACCGAGTGAGCACACAAGCTGTCTGTGGGTCATCCCTCAGAAGATCCAACTTCTATTCAGTATATATGGCAAATCAGTGGATCCATGTAGATTCCTCAGAGGCATGGGCCACTTGGAAATATTAAGACTCAAAGGAGGTCCTTCAATTAATATACTTTATGTTGTGCCAGTCCCGGGTCTTGAACTCTGAGCCTTGGTGCTGTTGTTCACATTTTTTAAGTTTAGTTTTATTGTCAAGATGATGTACAGAGGGGTTACTGATATATATGTAAGGTAGTGAATACATTTCTTGTTGCACTGTTACCCTCTGCTAACTTTTTTATATTATTATTATTCAACGTTATCATTGTCTCATTGAGCCACAGCCCTACTTGCAGCTTTTTAGTAGTTAACTGGAGATAAGAATCTCACCGACTTTCCTGCCCTGGCTGGTTTTGAACCATGATTCTCAGATCTTAACCTCCTAAGTAGCTAGGATTAGAGGTGTAAGCCACTGATGCCCAGCCTCAAATAATATAACTTAAGGTGTAAGGTTGAGGTCAAAGGAAAACACTTTGTCATGGATAGTGGAAAAAATTGTTTTAAAAAAATCTCTTGAAAAATTTTGGTCTTTTTTATTATCAAGGTGATGTACAGAGGGACTATAGTTGCATAAGTAAGGTAATAAGTACATTTCTTGTCAGCCTTGTTACCCCTGCCCTCCATTTTCTCCTACTTTTCTTTTGCCCTAATCTCCCCAAGTTGTACAGATCATTTCCAACACATTGTCTTGTGTATATCGCTGGTGCATTGGTCCCCCCTAATCCTTTGTCTCACCATTCTGTTGTTCCCCTTTGCTTTCTTAATCCAAATAAATGTATATACAATACCAGGTTGCCAAAATCAAATACAGTGACAATATAGGGGGAAGAACATACAAAAGAAACAAAAAATCACAAAATACATTAAAACAACAACAAACAGGAAAAACCTCTATGTCCATGTCTTGGAGTTCATTTCACTTAGCATCATCTTATATGGTCATAAGTACATAGCTATTTTTCTTATTAATTGGAGGCAAGGGAAAGACTTAGGTAGCAAACAGAGGAAATGACAGACAAGGGTCAATCATTTAGTAACTGTTGAAATGTTTGTAGAGTAGGAGTAGGAGGAAGGAATCATTAAGACCCAGAAGATCATACTTTGTCTCACACACTTGAATCAAATTGGTTGGAATGTATCTGATTCCATGGGATGAGGTAGGATGATGGCTATGAGCGATAGGATTTGCAGTTCTGGAGCTCTTGCAAGAATTGATGGTATGGGTGACTTGGGTAGTACTTTGAGTTCATTTAAGTGCATCCTGCACCTGTGAATTTCAGGATGAAAGTGTGCTCTGTTATATTGAACCTATACTCAGCTTTTGCTCTCTCGTCCTTTCTGCCTATCTTTAAGGTCCAGTTGAAAAGTGAAGAATCCAAAACATTTGCAATGAAGATTCTCAAGAAACGCCACATCGTGGACACCAGACAGCAGGAACACATCCGTTCGGAGAAGCAGATCATGCAGGGGGCCCATTCTGATTTCATTGTCAGGTAAAGACTCCACCCTGGGCATAGGTGACAGTTGAGATAGGCCCACCATAGCACCCTCTGCCACTTGCACAAACCCCTAACATGTTTGACCTGAAAAGAAACTTGAAAATATTGTTTGATTTTAAAAAATAAAGTTATGATATTTTCAAAGAGAACAATGTTCTCAGTTAAAAAAACAACAACAACAACAACTCTACAGCTCTTGAAAGAAAACAGTCAAAAACTATTCAAGTTCAACCTTTTGAAGACTTAAAAAGATAAAATGGCAGTTGACAAATATCTGTAATCCCAGCTTCTCAGGTGGTAGAGATAGTATGATCATGGTTTGAGGCTAAACTAAGGGAAGACTTGGGGCTCTATCTCAAAAACAAATTAAGAGGAAAATGTGTTGGGATGAACTAGGCCCAAATGGTCAAGGGCCTGCCTCCCGAGGGCAAGGACCCATTTCAGACTTCAGTACGTCCACTATGACAGCCAATCCTTCCACCTCAGTATTTTGAAAGCACTGATGAGTGGATAACAGATCGGTTTTCACATGTAGAAGCAGCTCTGGTCAAGATGGCGGTGGTGGTGCATGTGAAAAATGAAACATAGAATGGGTTTAAATAAGAAGCACGTGAAAATTGCACATCTATATTCACAAAATTAGTCTACTTTATTTAATTATAAGATCTATTACATACAATATGAAAATCAATGTTTAGGACCTTAGACAAATTAGAACTGATAGAATCCCAAGAAATTCTCTTCTCCGTGATCACTTGAATTAAATCATCTCAAGTGAGTCATTAGTTTCTTAGGGTGTGAAGGTCTAACTCATTGACCATTGGCTTCTTTTCCTTAGTGTGACTTCGGATTTTTTTTTCATTTTAAAAACTTTCATGCATGGCAAATGAGAGGACTACCGTCTGGGCGCTCAAAACTTTACATATGCTTTGATCGTAACCACATTAATTTTAGTTATCTTGATATGTTCAATTCAATATGGTTTTTAATATTTTTTAAATATGTAAAATGATGTTACTACGCTGCGTTCATGTTTACTATTTGCAGGCTGTACCGAACATTTAAGGACAGCAAGTATTTGTATATGCTGATGGAAGCGTGCCTGGGTGGAGAGCTCTGGACCATTCTCAGGGATAGGTAGGAGATTTGAGGCATTTCTATGAGAAAATACATTGTTATAAAGTCTAAAAATTTCACTCACTTCTTACAAATCCTTATATATATATGTATATATATATATATGTATATCTTTTTCAAAATGCAAAGTAAACACAAGGCATAACTCACTATGGCCAAATGACTTACTGTAATACATGTAATACCTCACTTAGTATCTCATCAATATAAGGTCTCTCCTACATAAAAACACTATCTCAAGTTCCCCCACCCTGCATCCCTGTCACTCAGCTATAGAATCCTATCTACTCAAGAGGCTGAGATCTGAGGATCAACAGTTCCTGGTCAGGAAAGTCTGTGTGACTCTTATCTCCAGTGAAACAGCAAAAAGCCAGAAGCAGAGCCATGGCCCAACTGATAGAGCGCAGGCCTTTTAGCAAAATAAAACCTAAGAGGTAGCACACAGACAATGAGTTCAAGCCCTAGTACTGGCACAAAAACATACAAACAAACAAGCACCAACAGAAAAACGTACCTAGGAATCTTCATGGACAAGTCTTAGTTTAGCTTTATACCTGGAATTCAATCCATTCATTTAACTTGAAGAGGATTATAGGTATCATCTGGACCCATGGTTTACTTGCTCTATTTAGTTTTCAGATGGGCAATCTTATCTTCCCTGACACTCATACTTTCTTTTCCAAGTAACATTTTCTTTAGCTGTTGTTTGGTTCCAAAATTAAAACAGATTTCCAGCCTTGTCTTTTTGTCCTTTCTAGTCTTAGGGAAATAAAATAACCCAATTATCTGTAGTATTTTATGTAAGCAATATGATTTAAATTTATCTTTCTACTCTTCCAGGGTGAGTAAAGATTTCTAGATAGTGTTTGTTTCATTTGGTTAAGCAAATGTAGTCTGTCTAAATTTTTTATCTCATGCTTATATAATTATCTTTAAAATTATCCTATAAAAGATCTGAAGACAATATCTATAACAAATGTTTACATATGCAGAAAGAGAGATTTCAATTTCATTTCCTAAAAATAATCTTTTGGTCATTTCTTCTAAATGTTATACAGATCATTCAATATTATCCATATACTTTTTAACTTTCCTAAGAATATTTTCTTCCATTAGAAGAAAAAATGATTATGTGCTGCATTCTCCTTCATTAAATACTTTCTTTCCAATGAAGAAACTAGCTATAGCTACTACTGATGTTTTCATGTAATATTTTCAACATTTGTTACTTTGTAGATTCCAGAATAGAACAAGTGGCTCTTTATGAACTATTAAAACAAGGTTCCTGATGGTGTTCTTACTGCACTTTTCTCTTTCTAGGTCATGCCCCTACTTAACAAATGTCAAATGGATTTTTTAACCATATTATATTTTATTGCAGTAGTATTTTGTTTGATTTATTAAGTTATAGGTAAGGAAACACATACAAGGAAATGCATCCTCCTGGCTGTAGGAATCAGGTTGCCATTTATATTAAGCTATTATAGCATACAATTATATTATTGTCAATTAATAATAAAGGAGGCTGAGGCTACTGTGACAGATGTGGGCTCACTTTTCAGTATTTATCTGATTACATTATGTTAATATTTTGATTCTAATGTGCTTCTATTGTACAATTTTGACCTGATATTTCAATCTTCTTTACAGGTATGTTTTAAACCTCTCCCTTATATTTTGGTGGTTAAGAATAGATTTGCAGCCAGAATTAAACAGAAAAACAAATGATAAGCCACTCAGTTAAAGGATCAGTTGTATTCCCATAGATATTTTTTAAACTTTTGTGAATTTTCTGAACTAGGCCAATAACTATAATAGTGATAAAAACTCAACCCACTGCCCACCCCTGAGCCATCAGTCACGCAGAGACATCATTTGTCAACTTATTTTTGAAAGTAAATATTATTTCATAACACAACTTTGGGTATCCAGGTTCTAACAGACATAGCCACTGGCAGGCTTTCTATTTGTTTGGATTTGAGCTAAAATCTTAAAGATTAAGGAATGGGAAGGAGGCTCAATGGTAGAGAGTTTGCCTAGCATGCATGAGGCCCTAGGGTTGATTCTTCAGTACCACATAAAGAGAAAAAGCCAGAAGTGGTGCTATGGCTCAAGTGGTAGAGTGCTAGCCTTGAGCAAAAGAAGCTCAGGGACAGCACCTAGGCCCTGCGTTCAAGCCCCAGGACTGGCAAAAACAATCTTAGAGATTACTTGTTAGGAAAAATATATCAGGGAAAATTAGCCACATTATATATGAAAATACGTGAAGTCTGAACACACACACACACACACACACACACACACACACACACACACACTTGAATCCAGGGACTGTCTCATCTTTTAGCTTCTTAGCTTTTTCACTCAAGGCTGGTGCTCTACAATTTGGGTGACAGTTTTTCCTGACTTTCTGCTGGTTAACTGGAGTTTAGAGTTTCATATACTTTTCTGCTTGGGCCGATTCCAAACCTGGGTCCTCAGATCTCAGCTTTCTGAGTAGCTAGGATTACAGTTGGATCCTTGGATCCTTGTGATACCTCTACTAAGTATCATGCATAATTACTCCAAAACTACACTTTTCCCATTTCATTCATCTCACTCTCTATTCATGTGTCTTCCTGGACAAGACTAAAAGTGACTTCCTATGTCCATTCTCCTTGATTCCAGATACTTTGTGGAGATGATTATTGAATTTCATCTTTGATGCCCCAAAAGATGGTACTGATTGAAAATATTTCAAAAGGAACAAGTTGCATAATTCCTTAGCTTTATCCTCCATTGGACTAACTTTACAATTGTCAATAAGCCTGCACAGAATGTAATATACTTCAGATTGAGATGGCTGCTCCTAGTTAGTATTGCCTGGTGGTGTTTGATAAGAAGTGTTTTTATCTACTTACATTGTGATATTGCAGGACTCAGTTTATGACAAGGTGATTAATCATTGTGATTAAATTTTTATGTGCTTATCAATAAATACCCATAATCTTCTAGTTCTAGCAAATTGTTATCTACTGCCATTTAGCTAAACCATCCACTCATTTCTAAAGGAGGTACAAGAGTCTGTCCATTACTCATTCTTCTGCAAAGATAGAACTGCAAAGGCACAATTTATTATTTCAAAGTTTTATAGAGAGCAAATGATTTATTTCTGTAAGCAACTCTGTATAAACTGTTGATCAAACAAGCTTTCACTTCTGTTTTGGATCAAATTTATACTGTCACTTCCAATTCTACTAGTAATTTTTCACATTGACTCACCCTAATTTCATGTTTTGCCCTGCTATAAAGTTGTATATTTTTAAATCCACTATCTCAAATATGCCGTGACAAACAGTGTGTGACTGATAAACATTGTTGGGCGTATAATATATTGATTATTCCAGGGTTGAGATAAATTTTTGATTCTTTTAAAAGTAATTGATTATAGATATATTTATATCGAGGAAATACTCAAGATACATCTTTAGAAGTACTGGAATTGGAACCTGGTTTTTGCTAGACAAGCACTTTAGTCATGCCCCTGCCCCTTTTTATTTTAGCTATTTTTAACTGTTTTACTTGAGCTATTTCTTTATTTTTATTTTCTAATTTAACTATTATCAAGGTGATGTACAGAGGGGTTACACTTAAATAAGTAAGGAAGTGAGTACATTTCTTGTCAAACTTGTGACCCCTTCCCTCATTTTTCTTCCACTTTTACCCCCTTCCCAAATCCTCACCACCACCACCAAGTTGTACAGTTCATTTCCAACATTGTCTTGTATCATTGTTACATTGCTTCACCCTTTGTCTCCCAATTTCATTGTTCCCGTTCCCTTCCGTAATTCAGATAAATGTATATATAATACTCAGGGCACCTAAATCAAATACAGTGACAACAAGTGATAAACCATAGGAAAAAAACCCACAAAAGCAAAAATAAATCACATAGTACATTAAAAACAACAACAGCCGGGCGCCGGTGGCTCAGGCCTGTAATCCTAGCTACTGAGGAGGCTGAAATCTGAGGATCGCAGTTCAAAGCCAGCCCAGGCAGGAAATTCCGTGAGACTCTTATCTCCAATAAACCACTAGAAAACCGGAAATGGTGCTGTGGCTCAAGTGCTAGAGCGCTAGCCTTGAGCTGAAGAGCTGAGGGACAGCGCCCAAGCCCCACAACCGGCCAAAAAAAAAAAAAAAATTAAATTAAAAAAAAAAAAAACAAAAACAACAAGAACTAAGAAAAACTTCTTGTTTCTATGTCTTGGAGTTCATTTTGCTTAGCATCATCTTATATGGTCACATGTACAAAGCTATTGAGCTATTCTGCTCATCTGCTAGGACTATCCTAGACATATACTAGTTATAAATGAGGGAGACCATGGGATCTCTATGTTTCTTTGGATCTGGCTTACTTCACTTAAAATGATTTTGTCCAAGTCTTTCCACTTCCTTACGAATGGGGTGATGCCAGTCTTTCTGGTGGAAGCATAGAATTCCATTACACACACACACACACACACACACACACACACACACACACACACACACACACACACACACACACACACACACACACACACATCACATCACATCACATTTTCTTGATCCATTCATCTACTGAGGGGGGTCTGGGTTGGTTCCATATCTTAACTATGGTGGATGATGCTGCGATAAACATAGTTGTGCTGGTAGCTTTAGTATGGCCTTGTTTGTGGTCATTTGGGTAAATGCTCAGAAGTCACAGGGGAGTCATAGGGGAGCTCTATGTGGAGTCTTTTGAGGAACCTCCACACTTAGATCTCAAGTTTATACCTGGAGTAGCCTGGACTATAATCTTTCTAGCTATGTTTTCCATGTAGCTGGAATGATAGGTGCACCCCATATAATCCAGCTTTTATTGGTTGAGATGAAGCCTCAAAATCTTCTTCTCTTGAACTAACTTCAAACTGTTACCTGCCCAATCTCCATGTCCCAGGTAGCTAGGATGACAGGCAGCAGCCATCTTGCCTGGCCCCTAGGTATCTTCTGGAGGAATGACAACCAATATTGTAGAGCTCTCCAAACTTCAGCGTAGGCGTAGCACCAGAGAAGCTAAAATTTCAATACTTAGAGGAGTAAATACCATTGTTCTTAGAACCGGGTTTCAAAAGAACAATAATTCTTTTGGGAATTGCTAGTTATTTTAGTGACAACGTACAGGGACATTGGTCATTGAAATAAAGATTACACTTTTCTGAAACACAATATTCTGAAAAATTACCTGTGAGGTGGTAATAGTGGCCTAAGATTTTCTACCATATTTGGTAAAGATGTGGCCATATTCCATCATTCAGTTTGTTAAACATCACTGTTCAAATTTGAAAAATGGGTAAATGTCACCCAAAGGCCAGCAGGCATCAGGGGCTCCTATGAGCACGAACTTGTGGGGCTATTGTTTGTTGCAAACTATTTAAAACTCTCACACTCTCCATCCCTACTCCCTCTCAGCCACCCCAGGAGCTGATTCATGTTAATGGTCTAAATAATAACATTATTAGATTGAATTTATTAATTGAAAAAGAAGAATGAACACAAGTTTTTTTCTAAGGAGTCATGTGCATAAAACAAGGCTAGAGGGTTCTGTTGTAGCATTTCATCTTTGATGCCAAGTTCATTTTCTTCACTGGTACTTCATTAACTCAACATATACAGATGTATAAATGAAGATAGAGACAGAGGCAGAAGGATAGAAAGAAAGAGAACTTTCTTGTGAAATATCACCATCAAATTAATATTTCCTCCCAATTACCTTTTTCCAATCATCTTTTAGTGTTATCTCTTCTTGCTTCTGAGATGGTGATAATGAGGAAATGGATATTGGCTTTATGACAAAAGTCTCAAAATGGATGAATACCTAGCTGGAAATGTTTGTTGCTTCTTTGGGAATGATAGCTTTGTGTTTGCATTTCAAAAACCATATCTAAAAAATAAGAATAAATTTGTAAGCTTTTCCTTTAAAAAGCAAATTCTTAGTAGACAGTCTCTAAAATAGAATTTTCTATCATACTCTTACCCTCTGTCTTTGAGATCTTTGCCATTTTATATCCTAGTGGGCTGTTGAGAGGAAGCTACCAAGTCTATGAATCTTGGTCTGTTATAGAACTCCTCCTGACCCCTTTCAGGAAGTAAGATTTAACTGCCCCACTCACCAATGCAGAGAGGTCCTTGATTTGATCCTCAGATTTTTTTCTTTTTTTTTTGAACCTAAGTGGAATGGCAATCATGTCACACTAAGCTGTTGGACTCTGGTATCAAAAGGAATTTTGACATGGGTATTTAGTGAAATGACAAAATAAAAATCAGCCTAATTAGAGAAAGTACTCATACTGTTTGCATTCTGTGGTCTGTGTTTCAGAGGTTCTTTTGAAGATTCTACAACCAGATTTTACACAGCTTGTGTGGTAGAAGCATTTGCCTATCTGCATTCCAAAGGAATCATTTACAGGGACCTTAAGCCAGAAAATCTCATTCTAGATCACCGAGGCTACGCCAAACTGGTCAGTGTCTGTCACACGTGGTTTCTGTGCTGCAGATTTAAAGTGTTTGTTTGCAAAGCTGTGCTCATTTGCTAACATTGAAAGCAAGCTTTTTCCTTTCATTTAATGGGATAACTGTTCTTATAATAGGTTTTAAGAAATAATGCAAATATTATGAGAATCTAAGTAACTAGGTTTGTGTTAATAATACTCTGACAAAATACACTTTCTAATGAGCATTAGAAAATATCCTTGCTGGCATGTGTTCATGGACGTAGAAGTACTAGTAGAAATTATATGTTCAGCCAGCCTTTGCCATCCAAGGCAATGAGTATATATTATATGCTCAGTTTATTTTTTAGTTTTCTATGTTATAAATAAAATTATTTGCAGTAATCGATCCAAAGAGCTGAAGATTTACATATAGTAAATAGTAAAAAACATTTAATAGTGCCCAGTTTTTTGTAGACTTTGTATCTATCAGTAAATGATTTTATTTTTTAAGTATTTTGTGATTTTTTTTTTGGTGCCAATCATGGGGCTACAACTCAGGGCCTGAGTGCTGTCTCTATGCTTTTTTGCTCAAGAGGATTGCCCAACCATTTGAGCCACAACTCTACTTCCAGCTTTTTAAAACTTTTATTTATTTTTAGTAGTTTATTGGAAATAAGAGTCTTGTGAACTTTCCTGCCTGGGCTGGCTTTGAACTGTGATCCTCAGATCTCACCCTCCTGAGAAGCTGGGATTACACTTGTCAGCTATTGGTGCCTTGCCCTTTCTGTGATTTTGTATTCAGCATATAATTGTTAGAAAAATTAAATCTATGGAGGCTAGTATTAATATCTAAATCAATTTGCTTTAGGAAAGAAGTCCTGTGTTTGAATTTTCAGTTATTCCTTCAGAACATTCCTAGAAAAATTAGCGCAAGTTTCTATTTTATCTGCTCATATGCACCAAGAGCAGAGTTGCTAATCACATACATGAGTTCTTCACCTCTGCTCACAACAAAGGGATTTCTCAAATAATTAACAGTAGAGGAAAGGCTAGCAGTAATTTTGTCTATTCTGAGAATGATGTTGTTGGCCTACCTAGTCTCCTAAGCTTTGCCCTGTAAACCTCCATGTCATCAAAGTAGAGAAAGCAAAGTGTTTATCCAGAGAATGATTTGCTTGTCTTTGTAATAATGTACATTTCATCTAAAATGCTTGCAATATATGATTTCTTTCCCGCCATAGATAGTCATTATTTCTACCCATGTTTATATTTTTAGTGTTGATCATTGCCAGTGTTGTTCGGCAAAATAAATTACTGCTCCACAGCTTATTGATGTACAATATAAATGGCTGAAGTATCTTACTTTTTTCTTTCGCAAGGTTGACTTTGGCTTTGCAAAGAAAATAGGATTTGGAAAGAAAACATGGACTTTCTGTGGAACTCCAGAATATGTAGCCCCAGAGATCATCCTCAACAAAGGTCATGACATTTCAGCTGACTACTGGTCACTGGGAATTCTAATGTATGAACTTCTGACTGGCAGGTATGGACATTTATAGGGAAGAGCTCAATAAAAATGGACCAGAAATAGCTACACACCCCTGCCTCTGCACTCCATTTAGACCAACTTAAAGTATATGCCTCTCTGTTACCATGCTTCAATTAGTTACTTAAATGATCATGAATTCATGACACAAGAGCTGACACAAGTTATATGCGAGCAAGCAACTCATTGTTAACTTGTAATTTTGTTCTTACTAATTTTTTATGTAGAGTGATGATTATATGAAGGACTCAATCCCTTTCCATGAGACCTTTTTTCCCATTCATGGAACTTGAACACAGGGCCTGGGCACTGTCCTTTGGCTTCTTTTGCTCAAGGCTAGCACTCTACCACTTGAGCCACAGTGCCACTTCTGGCTTTTTCTGTTTATGTGATACTGGGAAATCGGACTCAGGGTTTCATGCACGCTAGGCAAGCACTCTACCACTAAGCCATGTTCCCAGCCTATATAAGACTTTTTTTTTTGTCGGTCGTGGGGCTTGAACTCTGGACCGGGGTGCTATCTCTCAGCTCAAGGCTCGAGGCTAGCACTCTACCACTTGAGCCACAGTGCCACTTCTGGTTTTCTAGTGGTTTATTGGAGATAAGAGTCTCACGGACTTTCCTGCCCAGGCTGTCTTTGAAACATGATCCTCAGATCTTAGACTCCTGAGTAGTTAGGATTATAGGCGTGAGCCACCGGTGCCCAGCTCCATGAGACTTTTGATGGTAGTCATTTGGCTGGCAATGGAGCAAGGGAAATAGTAATCATATAAACAAGTCTAGATCAACTCTCCATGGGAGTAAGAGAATCTATTAGCAATTTTTATATCTAGATGGATGCATTTTGCTGAAGATTGTAATACATAATTCATAACTGCTAAAGGAGGCATAAGGTATAAGATATACTCCAAACTCCTGAAGGACCAATATAAAAGAAAAACTAACACACCCACATGACAGGTGCTGAGGAAAATAAGTAAAGGAGTCATTTCAGAAGAAGGTCAGGTTTGTCCAGGAGGCATGGAAAGAACAGAAAACTGAATCTTTCCTGTTTGAGATCAGATTATCAGACACTTTTGGTTGATGTCGGCTATCCAAGTAGGCCTTGGGAGGAAACAGTACAAAAGTTAAATGGAGACTTGATGAAATGAGTCCTTAGTCAGATAAATATGGGATGAATCTCTAGGCAAAATAATTCCCTGAGATGGACGGTGCTTCTGTGCCTGCCTGCAGTAATGGTGTTAGTGACATGAGGAGAGGTCATATCCTTAATTCTCCTGTGACTCCTCTTAATGACTTTACACTTCATCCCATGTATAATCAGTGCGTCAGTTCGTGTGAGGAAAACCAGAGGATAAAGCACACAGCTTGAATAAATAAGAACAGCAAGAGGGGTCAGGCACTTGCACTAAAGGAAGGAAGGGAAACAGCAAATATATTTCATGCACTGATGGTTTTACTAAGTGAATGGCCAGGTTGTTTTAATATTATTCACATTGTGTTCCATTTGTTTAATTTATTTGGGGCCCTGCATAAGAATTGTAGAACTTAATACAGCAAGAGTATTCTTTTTGAGAAAGCAAAAATGATACATTTAAAAAAATAATACATTTTTATCGTAAAATTACTGTATAGAGGGGTTACAGTTACATGAGTAAGGTAATGAGTACATTTCCTATCAAGCATGATACATCTTATGTCTCTAATTTTGCAGCCCACCTTTCTCAGGCCCAGATCCTATGAAAACCTATAACATCATCCTGAGAGGGATTGATATGATAGAATTTCCAAAGAAGATTGCCAAAAATGCTGCTAATTTAATTAAAAAACTATGCAGGTTAGTCTTTCAACCACATTTTCTTGTATCATCATTGGTTTGTTTTTGAGATAGGATTTCACTCTACAGTCCACGCTAGCCCTGATCTTAACCATTTTCCTGCTTGGTTGTTGAAATTACAGGGGTGAACCACCACACCTTATTCAAGTACATTATATTTGAAAGTATCACAGAATGAAAAAATAGATTACTTAACAAAACTATTATTTTATTTTTAGGGACAACCCATCCGAAAGATTAGGAAATTTGAAAAATGGTGTAAAAGACATTCAAAAGCACAAGTAAGTGTTCTTTGCTTTTCTATTTCAGAGTTCAGAAAACCTGTTGAGAATTTCCCCAGGGTAATGTTTTCTAGTGTCTACATAAAATAATCCTACAGTCATATCCAAAGAGAGAAAGAATGTAGACAAATGAGTTACTGGTATATACATAATACAATACATTCATAATACATACACATAATGCAATAATCCTGTAGTAACATTGAAAGTGAGAATGTAGACAAATTTATTTCACCAAGAACTGCCAATGTGTATAGAGCTTGATGTTAGTGTATCTAACTATTTTACTACTTTATGACTTTCCAAACAACAAATGCACTTTCTCCTAGCCCCCAGGCACTGATATTTTCCTCCCTCTGACCCAGCAGAAGGGAAAAAATATTGTTTAAATAGGGATACAGGTGGACCCATTGCAACGAAGAGATGAAAAAGATGTTATGCTGAAAAATGAACTTTACAATTTAGGCAGGGGGGCAAGAGGGGAAGAGGGGGGAGGGGGGAGTGTAGTTGTGGAGATGGGAGGGAAGGGATGGTAGGGGAAAAACAAAGGAGGAGGCAACAATGCTTGATAGGAAATGTACTCATTACCTTGCTCATGTGATTATAACCCCTCTGTACAGTATTTTCACAATAAAAAACATACTTTAAAATTTTTTAAAAAAGAAAATTTGCACTAAAAATTTGAAACTATTCTTTAATAGCATAACAGAAAAAAAATCTGACATTCTACATTTTTCTACTAAATTAAAAACGTAGTTTCATATCACCTCCTGTCCATTAAGCAAGGTGATAGAACAAAAGGACAAGAAGCTTAAAAACAAAATGAACCAAAACAACAACAAACTCCAGCATCTTCACCATTAGATACATTGGTTAGAGTTTCTAAAGCTAAGCCAACACAAATTGTTTATTTTTCCTCTTTTCATCTGCTTCTGTAATGCTCCCAGAAAACCCACATCCTTATCAAATAAGCTGATTTACTGAGATAGCTGTGATTTTGTACGACTTGCTAAGAAATTGGTATAAGTATTTGTTAATGCTGAAATACTTCACAGGCAAAAATCATACAATTCCTAGTGTTATAGTATGTGGTTCTCATTTTTACAGAAAAATAATTTACTTAGTATACTTCTTCCTATTGAAAAAGACAGTGAATGAGGAAAGTGGAATACGAAGAGCCAAACATTGTGATGTGAAAGTTTAAATTAGTCAAAGCTGAGTACTGACCCAGTAGCAAAGATGGATTATTAATTTCTGCCCTGATTCCTACCCACTCAGTTCTATCTCTGTAAAGTGACACACAGGACATAGGGTGAGCATATCATCACATGTATTTGCTTATAATAATTGCAGAGGAACAAGGTTACACAGACATCCTAACTGAAATGATAGGAAATGAACTTGCATGGTAGCTGGTGTTTAAATCTGACAACTACATTTCTAAAGATACGCACTTTAAGAAAAAGCCAATTAAACTCTACAGTTAAAGGGTGAACATATTTTTGTCACATGTAAATGTTTACCTAACTACTATCTAGCCATTATACATATCCAACATGTTGTAATAAGAAGATTACAACTGGGATTCGCCACCTTTAATTGCCTATATTTTTTTTCTCTCCTAGATGGTTTGAAGGCTTTAATTGGGAAGGCTTAAGAAAAGGTACTTTGACACCTCCCATCATACCAAGTGTAAGTATACATTCCAGCTCTGAATTCTAGGACATACTTGATAGCGTTTGTCAATCAACAAGTACCTGTTATTTTAAAACATCCATCCTATGATCAGGTTAAACACATTCTATAAAGTACTGTATTAAAATTTCAACATATCCTAAAGTACAAGCATAGATATATTGATTTAAAGGATGACTTATATATCTGTTTGCCCTTATAGTTTTTTTTCCAATTTTAATTCAAGTTTCCTTTACTGAAGAGTCAATTAACTTCCATTATGATAAATATTAAGTATATGCAGAAGGGCATAGTGATTTTGCAACTGTTTTAACAACAATCACTGTTTAGCCCATTCTGTTTCACTGATGCTTCTTAGTTTCTATTGACTGCCTCCAGTTTGACTGGATGTTTATCCTTCAATGAATGCTCTTCTTACCAGAAGATGCCCTTTTACTTAACAAGCAGATTCCTTGATGTTCGTCTTGTTGTTAAATAGGAGTTAGATAAGTAGACTGCATACCTCTATAATCTGAAATAGGTTTCAATGGTTTTCATTTAGATTTTATTTTTACCAGCACTGTGCCTGTTGAATGCAATATACTGCATTTGAAAAGCTTTATTTTAGAACAAGAGCAGAGGAAGAAGCAGGGAGATATAAATATTAAATTATCTAACCAGGCTTTACCAGGGTCAAGTATGTACTAGTAATATTAGGCAGGTTTTCACTGATCTCTGCAAATTGGAATTCAGCTGGTAAATTTGTAAGTGTTGCTCAAGTATGGATTCTATTGTCCTTTGAAGCTGCACACAAAATATCTATATAACGTGGCTCTATTTCTCCAGGCTCTACTCATACCAGTTGCCTCCTTGTTTAGCCAGGAGTGATGTTGTCCTCTTCATTATTTCATAATGTGGCTCTCTCTCAGGGCATGGGTGTGTGCCCTACCCATCTTGAACTTTTCCAAATGGACTTTTTGTGACCACTTGCTCTTGTGGCATTTTTTATTTTTCCAAAGCACTAGCCAAAATTCATAATTTCACATAGATTTCTGTGCTTGGTTTAGCCATACAATGTATTATCTATTATAATATAAATATTTGAGGGTAAGAGCCGTTTCCTTTTTTTACAAATCAATAGTCACTCACTGTGCTTAGTACATACTAGAAGGCCAGAAATGGTTCTAGAGTAGAAAATGAATAAAATTATTCTTAAAATTATTGATAAAAAAGGATAATGTGATATAGATGATAGGTAGGTAGGTAGGTAGATAGATAGATAGATAGATAGATAGATAGATAGATAGATAGATAGATAGATAGATAGATAGATAGATAGATAGATAGATAGATAGATAGATACACAGAAAACTGTAAAAACAATGAATTCCAGTAATTTGCAACACCATGGTTGGAAATAGAGGTCGTTATGCTAAGTGCACTAAGTCAGGTGCAGAGGCAGCTATTACGAAGTGCATAATCATGTTCCTATGAAACATCTAAAAAAGTTCATCTCACATAAGTTGAGAGTAGCATGGTAGTTATCAAAGGCCTGGAGCTGAGAAGGGCAGGGGCAAAGACTGACCCATGGTTATTACGTTTTCATTGGTCAAAGAGAATGATAATGTACTCTATATTTCAAAAGGCTAGAGGAAAAACTAAATTATTTTTATCATAAATAATAAATGGTTAAAGACACATTTGTTTAATCTGATTTAAACATCATGCAAGGGATATGTCTATGACACAATATTTAGTACTCCATTTTAATCTTTTCCATATTAAACAAACACATACATTTAGGAACTACCGTATTAAGAACAGGGAACAAATAATACTGACACTTGGAATTTTGAAAACATGAGCGGCTTTGGACTATGCAGTCTCTCCTGTTGCAGGTGGCATCACCCACAGACACAAGCAATTTCGACAGTTTCCCTGAGGACAGCGACGAACCGCCCCCTGATGACAACTCGGGCTGGGATATAGACTTCTAATGCATTTCTCTTACCTGCTTCTGCCTTGCTGAAGACAGCTTTTTCTGAGACACAGCTGCCAGCAAACACGAGGGAAAGAGAGAAGATTAGTGCTCGGGGTCACCATGATGCCTTTGATCGATGCTGCTCCAGTAACTACAGTGGCATTAGGACTTATTGCTTAGATGACAATAGTGCTCTTTACATGTTTTCTGTTTTGAATCTAACATAGCAGTTGACATGGTGGTCCTGAAGCAAAGTCTTTCACCAGTAAAGAGATGTTTTTTTCTGTTGTTGCAATGATCTTGCTTTGCTCTGATTATAATTTGAAAGACTGTAGGAGACACTTCAACTTAGTAGAGGAGTCTATACCCTGCTAGAGTTATCAAGAGGATGAAAGAATAATATATTGAGTAGGGGAAATGACTAGGGTACAGATCCTGGGCTTATTCCCTGTTTTCAAATGAAGGTTGTGAAATCTGTTACTGTGAGCCAGTAGGTATACTGTACACAGAAGACCACATATCTGTGGGTCACAGCATTCATGTCAAACCAGTGCTAGAAGTTTCACAATTTTATTTCCCAGCAGTGCTGATGACAAGACTGAATGTTATCTTTTCTTTCTGACAGATTTTTTAAAAATTGGTATGATAAAAGCACAACTGCTATGGGATTGCTGAGCCCTTTCTGTAGCAGGGTCATGTGTGTTTTCTGAGGATTGAAAAAAAATGCATGGTATTTGTTTGTTCCTTTTTGATAAATTGGCATGACAGAATGGGAGGAAAAAACAATTCACAAAATCATTTCATATTTAAATATATATATATATATACATATAGTGCTTAAAGAGGGTCCTGGAAATGAGTAGCAGCAAATTGGTTTTTATTTATTACCTAACATACCCTCAAACTGGGGCTTCAAATATTCCCTTTTATAAAAATGAACCCTTGGGGTAGGGGAGGGATAGGGTGGAAGGCATTAAGGTCCATCCAAAAAATAAAAAATAAAAAAACTCTATAGGTGCTATGTATATCTTTCATCTGTAATGTCAATGTCTGAACAGACAACAGAAATTCTAATCATTACATGTCTAGCCAGAGATGCAAGCATTTTCACTAAATTTATTAAATCAAATTTCTGTCAGATTTCACTTATACAACATAGTCTGGGTCTGAGAGAGAAAGGTGATATATATCATATATGTAATATATGATATTTACATATGATATATATATGAATGAACTAGCTCCTTGTCTTAGGCCTGAACTAAAAGAAACAAACATCAGAAAGGAAAAGAAAATACATACAAAGTCAAAGATATGAAGATTTTCTAGAACCAGGAACTTTGCTTATGTGAGGTCACAGAACATAACAAGAACCAGGTACTGATTATCTTTTGATGAAGTAGTCAGAGTTTGTCAAAATAGGAAGGGTTTAGAGAGGAAAACAGGAAAGGGATTTCCTAAAAATAAAAGCTAAATAAGACAGAAATAATTGCAATCCTGAAGTTTCTTGTTAGCTAGAAAAGCTTGGATTTTTAATATCAAATGTTTTCATGTGAGAAAAAGAATCAACAAATTAAGTCTGGTGATACCTGGCCATGTTACTATGATTAGTTGTCCTATGTAGCAGAAGCTTCTTTCAGGCAGATACATTATACTTACACAGACATATGTATTACCATCCAAGCTGTCATCCTGGTGTAGATATTTGTGTTAATTTGGCCTAAGAAGTATATATTTGCTTTTTGGTCTAAGTATGTTTTGCTTGTTTTTTGTCTAAGTATAGGTTTGGTCAGTGTAGAAAATTCTATAAAGTATGTCCAATTAGATTATGATGTCCCAGCCCAGAAAGCAAATATTATGAGTTTTGGCTACATTTTTCATATTCAAAAGTACTTTAGAATATATTTTCAAAATATAATAGGCCGATGACCTATTATACTAATGGTAAATAATTAGAAACTAATAAAAGCATTATAATTAGAAAAAATAATTAAGACTTTGATCTAAGTTATTTATTGTATTATTGGCATTTTCCCTCCTTTTCAAGCAATTTTTCAAAATCAGTCTATTCCCAGACATCTGCTGATCACTATAGACTTAGAATATAAAGTGAAAAACATCTACTTAAAAGCTAGCTAGGATAGATGTTATTTCAGAAGTGTTGTTTCTTTTAACTGAGCTTTAAAATAGATCATTTCAACTTTAGCATCAATGTCAGTGACTTTATAATTTAACCATGCTAAAGGATTGGTAGAATATGACATTTATTTTCCTTGTCATTAGCAAAGTGAATCTACTTCTACAATTAAAAAAAATCTCAACAGCCCCAGAAGTGGTCGGTAACAGAGGATTTGGGACCTATGGTTCAAGTCTAAGACAACATATGTGTAAGCACAATGGAAAAGTGAGAAGTGGCATTCAGCACATTACAATTATAGGTTGTTTTCTCACTTAGAACTGAATCCCTATTCATTTCACATCATTGCATTAGGTTATTGAAAGCAATCACCAAAATAAAAACAAAGGTGAACTATAACTTCCAAGAATTGCTAACAGAAAACATTCACCTGGTATTCAATACTTAGTTTTAAGGATTTAAATCTCGTCTAAATGAAGACACTAGGGCTATACTTCATGGTCAGCTTCGCAAAATGCATCTACTTTAGTTCTGAAATTTTCACATCCCCTCTTTTTTATTACATGAAAAAAATCTAGGTACGTTAGAACAGTGCCAACCTGTTTGATTTGTTAACTGACTTAATTGTTAATATTTTGAGTATGGGAAATGGGGCTTTCTGTGTGTCTTGACTAACAAGGAAACTGAAAACTGCCAAGAGAAGGAATGCCATTATGTTTGAAATAAATTGAATTCATTAGAGAAAATGGTTTATGGAAATTGTTATAATTGATTTTTTAGGTTTCTTCTTTGTTATTAAGAGATGTATCAGATCCATGTAGCATTTAAAACAAATTTATTTTGATTGTATTCTTTTTCAATTATATTTTTTCAATGATGGAAGAAACATGTGACAGACACATGTGAAATAATATATAAATTCAACTATAGAATTCCTGTAGTTTCATTTCTAAATAACTGAACTGATGATGAACTTAAAAATCATCTATGAGAGTGAAGGCAAGGATGTTAGAACTGAATTCAGAAAACAGATGATCTGTGCATTATCCATAAAAATGTTTTCTTTCACGATAGGACCACAGACAAATATTTATGTAAATAGATATTTTTGTGTGATATTTTGTGGTACATATAACTTTTTTTAGTGTTTCACAGCATTATTATTTCTTTTTATTTTATTGAATAATGGTTTAGGTCCAAGTAGACTTGAATTAATGTCATATTTGTCAGTATTATTGAAAATTATGTCAACGGTACTGTCACTCATCTGTCCCATAGTTTAGAACATGACCTGGCTATCTGGCATTGTTGCAAGTGCCTTAAATTCATGGCATCTTATAAAAAAATCAAATTTGGTGTTATGCTGCATGACAAAGACAAACACACCTCAAAATGTTGTCCTTTCTTAGCTTGCTGCGTTTTACAGTTCTTTCTGCTAACAATTTATAAACCTTTATTATATAACATTGATGAATTACAGAAATGATGAAGTTGTTCCCTTATTTCTGTTAAATGTTCCAGAGCTGTGTATCTGTTCATGAGATACAGCATCATTTCTGTGAAATGTATAAATGTATGTGCAGGTGAACTTAATACATGACATACTATCAGTCTGTATACAGGTATTCCTGTTTTGCTAAGTTGTGCCGAGTCAGTAAAATAAAACAAATTTGTGCAGTCAAATCCTCACATTTCTCATTGTGTTCACTCCATGAACCATGGTCCAACCCAAAAGAGTTTAAAACATAAATAAATAAATTGGAAATGACTGCGCACCACACCTCGTTATGAAACCAATGATGAAAAAGTACCCTGGTGCACCTCTCAACAAAACAGGACGCTTTCTCTGAGTGCTTGTATATGCAAATCAGCAATGAAGCAAATATCCAACAGACTTAGAAAGCAAAACTTTGAAAGTATGTTGTTAGCTCTCCTCATTATCTGCCCCTGTGTCAACAGACAGAGCTCTGGGACCTTGACCATAACTCAGAGGTTTGGGCTTTCTGAGTAAAGGGATATTTCTTTTGAGCATCATCAATCAAATTAATTTTCAATGTATAATGTTTTTACAAATGGTGAGTTCTTTTGTATTCTTACAGCTATAGTTTATTTGACTGTCCTCTTCCCACTTGTTCTACATGAAAGAGTCTTTTGTTAGTCAGAATGCAACAAACCGTCATCAAATGGTCCTTGACCACTTGCACTCTTTACATGTAGATGAAGAACTTTTTCATAAACTTAACCTGCTTTGATTTGCTCTGTATTTTTCCTGCAGCTGTAATTGCCGAGTGCCTGTTGTATACTTTATAGAGTTGAAATAAAAAATAATTACTTTTGAACTTAGTTGTGTTTCATTCCGTAAAAGAGTAAAAAACAAAACCAAACAGAATTTGTATATCATACTGGAGCTGAAATATTGCTGTCACACTGGAGAATGTACTTATAATCTAAGCTAGCCTTTGTAAAATAATATAAGCTAATATAAAACAAATTTAACAATTTATCTTAAATAATTTAGCAATCCATCTTAAACAATTCATCTTCAAATATGAATACTAAAACAAATAAAGGTATCCATATACTAAACCTGAAATTAACCAATTTCACTAGATTAGCACCATTCCCATAAATTACTCCTTTGGGTATTTCTCCTCCTAGTGCAAATTATGCAAAAGAGAAGGAGGAGGAGTAAGAAGAGGAGAAGGAGGAAGAGGAGGAGGGGGAGGAGGAGGAGGAGAAGCAGGAGGAGGAGCAGGAGGAGGACGAGGAGGAGGAGAAAAGGATCAAATATTGATACATGCTAGGAGATAATTATTTGATACGAAAAGAAACATGATGACTATCTAAGCATCTTCACTGGATTCCTCTGATAAACCTCATACAAGGAGTGTAGAATTAGGGGACAATGTAATGAACATAATGTACAAATTTCTCCAAAACCCTAGTGGCCACATCCTTTTTTGCAGCTTTTTGCTCCTCATTGCAAGACATGATACAAAAGTCAAAACTAGCAAGATAAAGAGTCTCAACTTGACTGATGTTCTTTTGTGGCACCACATTGCCAGTGACAGTGGGTTGAAACTCCCATTTAGTGAAGAGTAGAAATTCAGTCCAATTACCTTTCTCATTCAGAGCCAATCTGAGAAAATATGCCATATCAAAACAGCACATCCAAGAGTTTCATTTCTTTTTCAAATAAACTGCAATACATCTTTTGACATCTGTCCTTTTTGCTTTTGATTTTCTTTTTTCCCCTTTTTTCCTAGTTTTATTCTTCAAATATATGGTGCATCATTACCAAATACAGACACCCTGCTATGCAGTAATATACCAGAACTCCTAACTATAGTTAACTGACTATTAACCGCTCCCCATCTCTTTCCCCATCTTCCTTTCCATAGTTGTGGTCACTCCCATTCTGCTCTCAACTTCTATGAAATCAACTTTTTATTTTAGATCAATTTGTTTAAAGTCCACATTTGTATGAAGTCATATAGTACTTGTTTTTGTATGCCTGTCTTTGAATTTCACATCCTAGTTCTCAGACTTATCTTTCCTGATCCTGAAAATTTATTCTTTTGGTCAAGCACAGTTTCAAGAGATATATGAAAGTCTGCACTTGGGATTATTTCTGCGATGAAGATTCATTGTGCTCACAACCTGACATGTTGAATTGAAACCCCTTTGCACAACTACTACTTAAGGATTTTTTAAAAAAGACTCCATTACATGCCTGAAGCTACAGGTAATCCTAAAGGTTGTATACTATGTTTCTCTACAGACACCTATGAATAAGCTGACTTCGTACATTAAGCACAGAGGTGTTGTTAAACCATGGCTAATAATAAGAAAGAAAAGTAATTACGAGAAAAAAAAGAAGCTCAAAAGAGGGAGGAAAGAGAAAGAGAGGAGAGAAAGATGATTGTGATAGGAAAAAGAATTTTCAGATGGGAGTTTTCTATGGAGTCTCCGCACAATGAGCCGTTTTCAAACTCCACTAGTACCGAGAAATGTGGACTCTATTTGGGATGTATGTGTGATACTCTATGGGAGGAATGTTTGGGATAAAGGAAGGTAATAGGAAGTGTGCAGTCTTCCCGGGCTGCAGTGTTCTAAATCCACAGAGATGCTCTCATATCACCTACTGGTGATGCACATGGCATTTCATTAAAGAATCATTACTATAGAGTAAAATGGGTTTCCAAAAAAACCCCAGGGAACTAGATTGTGTATGAGATTATTTGCATATGCAAGTCTCAAAGTGTGTAGCAACCCATGTTTTGGGAGAAAAATTAAACTCAAAAAACTTCAAGGGGATAAGGGAATAAAATATAATGATTGCATTTGGGTGGAATAATGGTGATGGGGGAGAATAGGATGGGGGGGGGGAGTGAAGAGTTGAATTTCCGGATTTCATTTGAGGTTGAGAGAAATCCTAAGTCCTAACCCAGATAAGGATCACACACAGTAAAGAAACAAAAGGATGGTTTTAGCTCCTTATGAACACAGAAGCAAAAATTCTAATAAAAATATTGGTAAGACTAAGCCAAACATATGTGTGTATTAAAACTGGCCCCTTTCTCTCAGGAATACAAAGATGATAGAGTTTCCTGTTTGCATGCTCAGCCACTTAAGGAAAGGAGAAAACTATTATCTTTTTTACTTATCTCTTAAACAGTGTGCACCATTTAAGAAAAAATAATAAATATAAAAATACCACCAGTTGTTTGTGGCTCAGATCTATAACCCTAGCTACATAGGAGGTTGAGAACTGAGAATGAAAGTTTGAAGCCAGCCAGGGCAGAAAAGGCTGTAAGATTGGTATCCCCAATTAACCACCAAAAAGCCAGAAGTAGGGCTGTGGCTTAAGTGGTAGAGTGCAAGTCTTGAGCAGAAAGACTCAGGGACAGAGAGACCAAGCCCTGAATTCAACAGCCATGACCAGAAACAAAATAAAAATTAATTAGTTAATTAATGACTCATTTATTATTTTGCAAATATCTTCTATTTACTATTTATGGGGCACTACTGGGGTTTAGAACTCAGGGACATGTGCTTGTTAGGCTTCAGGCTACCATTGAGTCACTCACAATCCTTTCTGTGTTCATTATTTTCTTACTAGTTTAGCGTTTCACCTAGTCACTATGGATCTCAGTCCTCCTATTTATATGTCCCCTATAGCTGTCTTTTACCACCATGTCCAGCCTCTTCCTCACTGAGATGAGGTCGGGTGAATTTTTCTGCCCAGGCTGATCTGGAACCAGCCATCTTCCCAATCTGAGCTTCCCAAATAGCTAGGAATACGGGCATCCGAGAATCTCTTCTGAAGAAATCAGCATCGGGATTAGAACATTGAAGCTGAGGTTTGGCTTTCACCAGTGAGGGGGGAGGAGGAGGGGGAGGAGGAGGAGGAGGAGGAGGAGGAGGAGGAGGAGGAGGAGGAGGAGGAGGAGGAGGAGGAGGAGGAGGAGGAGGAGGAGGAGGAGGAGGAGGAGGAGGAGGAGGAGGAGGAGGAGGAGGAGGAGGAGGAGGAGGAGGAGGAGGAGGAGGAGGAGGAGGAGGAGGAGGAGGAGGAGGAGGAGGAGGAGGAGGAGGAGGAGGAGGAGGAGGAGGAGGAGGAGGAGGAGGAGGAGGAGGAGGAGGAGGAGGAGGAGGAGGAGGAGGAGGAGGAGGAGGAGGAGGAGGGAAGATGACTCTCTCCTTCAGCTGAAGCCTCTGTTTTCTCTTGACCTCAGAAACCAGAGCTCCTATTGGCAGGCCATGGGACATGAGCATCTATATCAGCTTTCCTCCACAGACACACACTAGAGCTCTCTGGCTTTTTGTTTCTGATAGACTCTCCTGGTTCTCAGGCTTCAGGCTTGAACTGAAGGATGACCAGAGCTCCCCTCATTCTCCAGCGTCATCAGATCTCCCTGCCTCCAGAGTCACTCCAGCCCATTCCCCTGACGCTTCTCCTCATCCACATATATCCATGCGGCTCTATTTCTCTGAAGAACCCTAACCAAAGCAAGCAAACAACAACAAAAACATCCTTTTTCTTAAGCCTACGTCAACATAAATAACAGACTTTAAGTGTAAAATGAATTTAATGCAATTGGCTTAGGGAGAAATCCTAGCAAGCCAACACAGTGCAATGGAGAGTGTAGGTTGTTTTGCTAGGAAGCCCAGGCCTGACTGTAGTTACGGCTTCTGCCCTGCTTAGCAAGCTAGCAGCCTACCAGTAGCCTCATAGCCCAGGAGTGATCAATCAACATCTAAATGTATGGTGTTGGTGAGTAGGCATTGTTTTCACACCATCACCACGCTGGAAAATTCTGAGGGAAACCCTTGTAAGTCAAGAACCTTCTGTGTGGCTTCTGGTAAGAGTATTCACAGAAATAAGCAAAAGCAAACAAACCTGCATTAAAAACTAAATGTCAAGGCTGGAGTTAGGGCTACAGCTGAAAGTGGTTTAGTTTAATGGGCCTTGGGCATCACAGGCATCACAGGCCTTCACCGTGAGGGAGGTGGGAGAGGGAAGAAATAGTGGGAAAACAACAAAGGAGAGGGTACTCATTGCCTTACTCATGTAACTGCAGCCTCTCTGCAAAGCAGCATCTCTACCATAAAATAAAATTTAAAAACATAGACTGTTTTATAAGATACTTTTATTTTTTTAATATTTATTTATTTTTTATTGTGAAAATACTGTACAGAGGGGTTACAATTACATGGGCAAGATAATGAGTATATTTCTTATCAAGCATTTTAGCCTCCTCCTTTGTTTCCCCTTCCCATCCCTTCCCAGCCTCCCCCCATCCCCCCACCCAATCCACCCCCTCCCCCCACCAAAGTTGTAAAGTTCATTTTCCACATGACAACTTGTACTTCTCATTGTTGCAACGGGTCCACCTGTATCCTTATTTAAACGACTTCAATGGCAAATGCTTGCCTTTCATTGCTAACAAAACCAGGAAAGGACAATTATGATGTTTTCCTCGTATTTCTTCCATATTTAAACAGCAGTACCTCTTCTTTGTGCAATAGTATATTTTTGAATTTCATTGCTTTTTTTATGCCATTCCTGGGGCTTTTACCCAGGGCCTGAATCTCTTGAACTTTTGTGCTCAAGGCTAGTGCTCTCCCACTTGAGCTACAACTCCAGTTTTGACATTTTTGTGGTTATTTGGGGTAAGAGTCTCACAGACTTTCCTGCCCAGGCTGGATTCGGACCTCCATCCCTGGAGCTCATCTCCTGAATATCTAGGATTACAGACGTGAACCATCCATACTTGGCTCTAATTTTCACTGTCAATAAAACCACAAGGGAATTAAAAAAAAAAATTAGTCGCTGGGTGCCGGTGGCTCATGCCTATAATTGCCTATCATCCTAGCTACTCAAAAGGCTGAGACCTGAGGATCGTAGTTCAAAGCCAGCCCAGGCAGGAAAGTCTGTGAGACTCTTATCTCCAATTAACCACCAATAAACCAGAAGTGGCGCTGTGGCTCAAGTGGTAGAGCCCTTGCCTTGAGCTGAAGAGCTTAGGGTCAGCGCCCGGGCCCAGAGTTCAAGCCCCGTGGCTGACCACCACCCCTACCCAGAAAAAAATAAAAGGACCTGGCCTACAATGGAATTCTAAATGCAAAGGAAACACACACTTTTTACCCTCACAGAGCTAGCCACCGTTTCTAGTCACCATTTCATTCTAGAATTATCAGCAAACTGCAAACGATACAAAGGAAATGATTTTGGTGAAGTTTGTGGCTAAGCTGAACTCACAAAGCTGTTGACTCTCACAAACTATGTTTCACTCCCTTGTCAAAATTACTGTAAAGCATGAATCTTGTTGCATGTAGAAAGGATGCACTGGGTAATAATGACACTTTGAGAGAAGATGGAGGCCTTCATGGAGATCAGCCCAGTCAAAAGGTGTGGGCCAGGTGCTATCAAGACAGTTCTATTTTGAGAACATCAACTGAGGTGAATTTGTTCCTTTAAAATCATTCCTATGAAGATATTTTAAAATGAAACACTAACATGATAGTATTTGTAGCTAAGAATTAATACCCTATAAATTCCAAATGAATGTTCAGAGATAACATTTCTCACATATTTCCCAGTATTTTTTATTTTTTAAGTAATTCTAATAGTGAAACAGCATTATTTTCTGCCTTGTTGAAGACATTATTTTTATCTGTTGAAGACAAGTGGGCTGGAAGGAAACAATTGGAAGTTGTTTAAAATTATTCACTATTAAATAGCTAACTGCATCACTACCTAATGGTAGTGCTGTTGATTTATAAGCATTTTTGTTTTTTTTAATATTTATAGTTTACATTTGCTTTAATGCAGTGTATTATTCTATTACAATTATTGCTTTGTATAAGATTATTAATTTTTAAAGTATATGTCATTATCTTTAACAGTTATACAAGGAGTTATCATTCAACACATCAGCTTATGAATATAATGCATCTTGAGCAATGTCACACTTTACATCATTTTCCCTCTTCCCTTCCTACCTAGATCCTTCCCTCAATTTTCTTAATTTCATGAGGCAGATTAATTTTTGCTTTCTTTCTGAAAGTGGAAGGCCTTCTCATTCAAATATAAATGCTTTTATTTTATAAATTATGGTTTATAACATTTTTAGGTGGAGTTGAAGGCTTGACTCCAGAGGTAAATTGCCTTCCTAGCAAATGTGAGACCTGAGTACAAAGCCCAGCAAAACACACACACACACACACACACACACACACACACACACACACACACAACAATTTAAAAACTCAAAAAATAGTCTTATATGTGAATTTGCCTAAAATACGTTCCGCCTAGGATTACTTCATAAACGTAATCTATAGACTTGGACATCTGTTTGCAGAAATGCAAGATAGAGCCTGCTAATTTCAATTGAACCAAAAAAGCATTGCTTGAAAAGCTGAATCTCAAGCTCATTACTTTTCTTTTTAACATACAGTGTTGACACTATTAAACATAATCACTCAAATTCTATTACGTGGTGATTTAAATTTATTGTACAAACATGCACTGTGTAGAATATTAGGAAAGACAGGACAATGTCTGCCGTGGAAGAATTCTTACCCTAGCAGGTGGAGAGAGAAAGAGCACACGATCCATAGGATTGGAAATGGCAAATCTCTGAAAAGTGAACTATGGGAATCAACAACCTTCACTTTTCCACACGGAGAAATTTTACAAAACGTCCACCAGAGGGCAGCAGAAGAGCGGGTTTCTCCCTAGTCCCAGAGCACTGATTTCCCCCCCCCCCCCCCCCCCAGCGCAGCCTTTCCTCTGCCCCTTCCCTCCCACTAATAATTAAGTTAAAGTCTCTGTATTTATTTGGCCGTGAACTGACACCGCAAAACAACACAGCCACTGTAGTGTGAATGGATTTGCGAGCAGGCCAGGGGCTTCAGCCAGATGAATGTGCTGAGCACAAAGTCCACTCAAAGCCCAGCAAAAGGACTGTTTGTGAAAATGCCATCCTGGCTCAAGTCTGATTAAGACCGGGGGTCCCTCGGCCGTTTGATCTTCGTGCATCAAAGAGACTTTAAACAAGCTTCATTTTACACCACTGTATGCTGACACAAGTGCAGCCACCGTGAGCAGCGGGCCCCAGAAAGCCTGCAGCCCATGGAGCCCCGCCAGGAGTCCGGACTGGCTGTTAGCACAGGGTCCCACAGTCCCAGGTGGGGGCTTATTCCTCCAATTGGACAGACCTCTGGATTCTTCTGCCTAGTAGGGTTGGGGGTGAAAGGGCCAAGAGTCCTGCAGCAATGTCTATGTTCATGTCACCTCGAGATCCTAGTAAAATTCACTAGCGTGAAGTTTAATGATAGTTGGAAAGATCAGCTAACTCTACTACCCTAACTTTGTAACGAAAAGAAAATAATCACCGCCTCTGTCCCTGTCTCCTCTCTCTGTCTCTGGTTGTTTTGTATCTCTTTCTCTCTCTCCCTATTCCTTTCTCCCTCTGTCCCGACGTGCAAGCACACACACATCACGCACATCTTTTGGAAAAAAAAAAAAAAAAAAAAAAAAAACACCAGGTTCTAGTAATTCGTCTCATTTCCAGGGAGTTAGACTTCACATGACAGCTTTTTTTTTTTTTTTTTCAAAATCAGCATAGTTATCGATTACAAGGAATCGTGCATGAACTTTAGGCTGCTGCAAAACAGAAGGCATCTGGCAAGACACTTCACCAAAAGACAAAAGGCCTTGCTCTGGCAACACTTGGTGAGAAAGAGGGACAGAAGTTTCCGCTTGCTTCTCCCCAAGCAAACAGAGTCTCCATCCATCCACCTCCCCTGTGGCTTCCCATTCACAAATGAAAACCCAGCGCCCACTTCAAGTGAAATTTCAAGTGAAATCAAGGTCCCACATCCACCAATCACCATGGAAGAGCCCAGAGTTTAGCTGGGGGCATACAGACACCATGACCATAACACTCAGAGAACACCTAAATGATTTAGTAAAGTAATGTGTAAGAACCCAGTGACTTGAGGACAGTTTTCTCTAGACCTGGATGCTGTTTCCTGGGGGGTCTTGTGTCCCCCTGCTGGCCTGTCCTATGGTCAGGCCATAGGGAAGGGGCTGCACAGTGGCCCAGGCCTTCACACAACACACTTTTCCCAGTGTCCTGAATTCAGAGAAGATACAGACCCCCATCCATGCTTGTATTTAGTCAAGTCCTGCTGGATTCTGGGCTCTATTCTCACTCTGGGCTGGGTTAGAGAACCCTCATGAAGCCAGGTTTATCTTGACTGGCCATCACCACTGGCCAAATAAACACAGTCATTATCACCAGATCTCCCATTCTCTTTGTACTGGGAACTGCAGAAAATCCCCCCTCTCCGGGGAATCCCACCCCAGGCCCAGTCTGAAAGCTCTGTAACCTTATGAAGAGCATTAAGACCAAATATCTTTTAAAAAGCCAATAAGAAAGACCTGACCTTTTTTTTTTAACACCAGGGATGAGAGATGCCTGCCATAAATTCAAGAGAGGCATCCGCAAAAACAGGTAGATAACTGTGATTCTGTGATTTCCTAGGGAAATGAAATGAAATGTCAATGAATCTACTTCCTTTGATTTAACAAAGCAGAAGATTGAAAGAATGAAAAGGAGTGAGGAAAGCAGATGTGGGGGAGACCAATATGTATCCATCATAAAAGCACCTCAGATAACAAAGATAGAAAATTAGTTTGCAATGGCAAACTATGGGTGGGTTTGTCTCCTGGATGAAGAGGCTGATGATATTCAGTGCCTAGAATGGAGCACTTTAGAATATGAGACAGCTTTGCCAAATGCCCTTGCTGAGTGACAAGGTTCAATTCGGTTGGGGTAAACATAGTTCTCCTGCTCTAACTCTAATATTAAACTTACATATAAAATGTGTTCATTATCTAGACTGGATCAAATAACAGTTCTCTGCAGGACAAAATAAACTGAATGTAATAGACTGCCTACGCCAGTCCTGCTTCGAGCTGTTGGAGAGGCTCAGAAAACCATCTGATCGCCTCCTCTTCCTTCACACTGGTTGGGTATAGTTCTTGGACTTTTCCAGGACCAATATGCATCAAAAATAGAATCTGTTTGGAGATGGGATGGACTCGATCCCATTCCCACCTGAACATATTTTTCAACATAACATAATTCCCTAAAAACAAGGATCCTGTTATCGATTCCTTCATGATCTACTGCTAATAGTGAGCACCACTGAATATTAACAGAATGAATTTCCCTTTACCTGTGTGTGTGCACACACATGCATGCATGCACGTGCATGCATGCTTGTGTGCACATGCACAGGTTCTAAGTCTTGAACTCAGGGCCTGGAGGCCATCCCTGAGTTGTTTTGCTCATGGCTAGGCTGCTTGAGCCACAGCTCCACTTCTCTCTTTTTTTGTGGATGATTGGAGATAAAGAGTCCCATTGAATTTTCTTGCCCAGGCTGGTCCTCCGATCTCAGCCACCTTAGTACCTATTATTATAGATGTGAGCCACTGATGCCTAGCTTCCCTTCTACTCTTTACCTATCTTCTTCTTGCTGTTAATATCTGTGAGTAAACCAGAACTTGGAGAGGATTTTCAAAGGGTGACGACTCTATTAAAAAAGCAAAGTTCTCCATTTGGAAAAGAAGGTTCCTGAATGAGTTTACCTCACATAATTCTCCTCCCCGACTAACTGAAGGTGGATTAGATGAGTATTCATCTTTAACAAGCAGCACCAGGAACAGTGGATGGCACATAGTAGGAACTCAGATATGTTGCCTACTCATTATTAGCTTCTTAACTCATGGCAAACTCAGGAAGAACCTAAGTACAAATGAAGGTAAAAATAGCCTATAGGTTTCATTTGTGAATGCAAACTCTCAGCGAGCTGTGTGCACTGATGTTAACATGTAGTAGTCATGGACCACTTCTTCTTAAAATAGGGAAAGACATTGGACTTTGAAGTACCATAAATGTATCTATAGCAGTACTTAACTAGGATAATAGGACCAGGAAAGATACTTCAACTCTTCAGATAGGTAGTCAATTTCTTACCTTAAATTTCAACATTATACAAGTTTAAGATAGTTTATATAGATTTTGTAATACTCCCAAAGTGCTGCACACATTAATTATTGATATTATTAATATTCTGCAATGACAATGTGACACCTAAACTCTCCTATTCCTTTACCCTTCTGCATGATAATGTCTCTGTACTGACATGAAGTTCAAGTCCACTGTCTGGTAGCCATAATCTACCCAGGGACTCTTGCTGCATTGTTAATTCTGGTGTTCTCTTTATAAAACACAATTTAAAAGTCTCTCCTTTGTTTCTAAATATTTTATTTACTCAAAATAATTCTAGTAAACTAGCCAAGTCTACACCATTGTATACATTCATAGTAACACCTAAAGACATACAGAAGGATTAATCCACGTTATAATGTCAAGCTATAATTTCTCAATAAGCCAGTGGAAATTTCACAAGAAAGATGGAAGTCTGAAAGAGAGGAACATCAGTGAAATTAAAAGCTCTAAGGAGGAACTGCTTAGAAGACTGTCCCTGCAGGAATCTTGGAACTCAGGAAACAGAACATATATCATGACAGACTCTTTCGTAAATTTCATTCCTTGTCAAGTTCAAGAGTCTATTTCTTCTAGACTACCACTGGTTACCATTGGTGGCCTTCCCAGTCATGATTATATTAGATCAGTGTGCGGTAATTACAGATATTCCAGAGGTTGCAGGAACATAAGATAAATACATCCAGTCTTTTCTATTCAACAGTGATTTTCAGTCATTTCTTCTATTTTCAAACTCACATTTTCTCACACATATAAGGCCAACTTGTTATTAAACAGTTATGTGCATTTTGTATCTTTTCATTACTATAATTTTCTTATTACTCTACCTTTTCTAATTGCTGTTTAGAATAAAGAGAACTTGAACTTTTTTTGTGTCTCTACTGGGACTTGAAGTCAGGGCCTGTCCACTGTCCATTAATTTTATTTGCTCATGGCTGGCACTCTACCACTTGAACCACAGCTCCACTGTCAGCTTTTTGTTGTTGTTGATCATGGGGCCTGAACTCTGAGCCTGGACTCTGTCCCTCAGCTCTTCAGCTCAAGACTAGCACTCTACCACTTGAGCCACAGTGCCACTTCCAGCCTTTTCTGCTTATGTAGTGATGAGGAATTGAACCCAGGGCCTCATGCATGCAAGGCAAGCACTCTACCACTGAGCCACCTTCCCAGCCCCCAATTCCAGCTTTTTGATGGTTAATTGGAGATAAGAATCTCACACACTTTTCTGGACTGACTGGCTTCAAAGTGAATTCCTCCAATATCAGCCTCCTGAATGAGCCACCAGTGCCAGGTAAGAACTTGAATTTCATTGTCAAAAATGATCCCTCTGGCTCATAAATATCTGAATTCACTTCATGTCTTACCTTGCCACCACATATTACCCCACATATACACACCCCAAAAGGGAAAATGAAGATATTAGTTATAACACAAATGGTAGGACAGTGATGTGGCACTAATTCTAATGTACTTTTAGTGGCTAAGTAGATAATGATTGTAATTCATAAGTATTACCAGCTGTACTTTATTATTTTTTACACACTGATGTCATTCACATTAAATTCACTCTGGTAACTTGTGGGTCGGAGCATCACACTCATAACCTGATATGGAATTGTAACCTCTTTGCATAAGTTCTTAATGATAACAATAAAAAGTGAATTCTCGGGTTCACTTCCAGCCTCCCCCCCCCCTCCCTGTAGTAGAACTTATTCTTCTGTCCTGTGTGGTGAGAAAGACAGGAGTTGGGATCAAAACAAGCTCTCTCAAGCCTTGGGATATGCAATAGTAATGAGGAAGTCAGGCCCTGAGCCTTGAGGGGTTCTTATCTTCCTCCATTAACCCACCACTGAGAAAGTGGAGCCCCTGGCAAGACAGGCAGGAATGGCTGACCCTGCACAGTGGACTCTGTCCTGGCCAGCTACAGGCCACTTTGATCTCCTGTGTCTGCCTAATCAAGTTCATCTACTGCCCCAAATGACCAGATTCAAAGAACCACAGTAAGTAGTTTGATTATCCGTTGGTCATTTCCCTTCACCACTGATCTAGTTTCCAAATGTAAGTCTCTCGCCTCCTTCTTTAAACGTCCCATCAAAAGAGAATTCTTTCTTCTCCCCTCTTATCCTCGTTTGATGTGTAAATTTCCCTGTCTTTGCACATTTTTTTTTCTTCTGATGGTGGTAGGGAGAGGGAGGGGTGGAGGAGAGCCTCGAGGTGAACTTCATCCGAATCTGGTCGCTAAAGGGTTAATCAGGGTACCTCTTCCTAGAGCCTTCGAGTGAGCGATCAGATTGATAGTTAATACTGAGCTACTGAATATTATTCAATGCTTAATTTAGAATTATTTGTGTGCACAATAAACCAGCCTAAGAGAAAAAGAAAAAAAAAGTGGTTTTGCAGTCACTAGCCTACCCTTGTGACTCTGAAAAACAAAATCAGTCCCCACTGCAAAAGGGGGACCCAGAGCTCTCCTAGAGTTCTGCCAGCTGGGTTGATTAACATCACCCACGGGTTCTAATGCGCCCTGCGAGCTGTCACTCCAGGTCGAGCTAGGCGGGCTGCCCCAGCGCGGGGCCGGCCGCCGAGGGAGGGCGGGGTGAAGAGTGTCACACACACCCCTTCAACTCCGTGTGTACAAACACACCCCCTTCCAGTCCCTCCCAACGCTTTGAAATCCCATCCTGGGCTTTGTTGTCTACCCCCCAAGGGGCCGGGAATGCGCGCAGCCCCGGGTATAAAGGCGGCCGTGGTGGCCTGGGCGAAGCAGAGCTGCGCTGCGCGCTCCCCGCAGCTGAAGGTTGCAGACACCCCCTGCACCCCCAAACTCTGCAGCCGCCGCGCCTGCATCCCCCCCCCCACTCCCGTTGGCAAAGTGACATTCATTCTTTCCCCCTCCCCGGCCTTCTTTGCACTTGATTCTTTCGGCGATGACGGTGGCGGGCGCACGGGTGGCCGCTCGATTCGCAGTCGCCTTTCTAGTGGCCGCTCTCGGCCACCCGGCTCAGCTGGGAGTGGGCGCCACCTTGAACTCCGTGCTGGTCAATTCCAATGCGATCAAGAACCTGCCCCCGCCGCTGGGTGGCGCTGCCGGCCACCCCGGCTCCGCCGTCAGCGTGGCGCCCGGGGTGCTGTACGAGGGCGGGAACAAGTACCAGACCCTGGACAACTACCAGGTGAGATGGGGATTCGGGGGGGGGACAGACATGCAGCGCCCTGGAAGTGGGGTGTGTGATGATGGCCTCACGTCTGGCCCGGAGGGAAGGGAATGTGGGAGATTCCGCTTGCACTGGGGCAGCAGTGGGTGGGGTGGGGGTGCACGCGCGCGGCTTGTACAGAAGCTCCATGATGATCACCCCGGGCTGGACGGCGGGGGTCGGGGGATGCTTCGGGGTAAACGCAGAACCTGGGGGCCTCACCGTCCGCCTCCGGCTCCCCTCCCTCAGCCGTACCCCTGCGCCGAGGACGAGGAGTGCGGCTCGGATGAGTACTGCGCCAGCCCGCTCCGCGCGGGGGCCGCGGGCGCGCAGATCTGCCTGGCCTGCCGGAAGCGGCGCAAGCGCTGCGTGCGCCACGCCATGTGCTGCCCCGGGAACTACTGCAAAAACGGTGAGTCTCCCTGAAGCCCTCCCCCCACCCCTCTCCCCCTCCATCCCCCCCCCCCCCCCCGGCCCCTGATTGTGTGAGAAGGGGAAGAAAGCTCTGTGTATCTTTGGGGCCAGCTGGGGTGGGTGCCACCTGCGCCAAGGAGATTTAAGTTTGCAAGGTGCCTCTTGGAATGTCTGCATTACACGTGTTTCATCCAGAGGTCTGGGAAGCACCCCCCCCCCCCGCCCCATCTTCCTCGTTAAAAGTTTGTCTTCTTCAGGAAGCCTGGGGGTCAGGGGGGCGCAACTTAGAAAATGAGGAGGGCTAGGAATGAGGGATGGAGGGGGGTGCAATTCTGAGACTAAGACCAAACCCTGGCAATGATCTGCCTATCTCATGTTCCTTAAAGACGACTTTGGCCCAACTGTCTCTTCTTTATTTTCTCTGGAAGTGCAAAAGATTGTCAGTCAAAACCCAGACTAAAATGCATCTTCCCTGGCCACCTATGCGGGCTTTCTGGAGGGTCTGGCATCCAGGCTGGCTTGGACATCCTTCCTCCGTCCACGCTCCTCCCCTCCTCCCCCTCACCTTAAAATAAGCACTCTTCTCCCCGCCCCTCCACCCCAGCCACAGATCCACAGGATTTTAATGTCTCAAAGAGGTAGACTCAGACAGCCCAAGAGGTCTCTAAAAATAAACTCACTGGGTGGCCACCCTCCCAAGCATCCAGCGGCAGTGCAGAATGGGCGAACTCAATCTCTGTAATATCGAAATTATATAGTAAAGGAACTGCTGGGTGAAACTGTCATCAGCCGGGCAGCTGGCACTGCATTCGTTTTCCTCAGTCCATCCGTGCTCATACAGCCCCTCGGCAAGAGGAACTCTTTTTGTTTAAGATAAAAATAAGTGAATTTCTTCTCCCCCCAATAAAAAGATAATATGAAAATGGACAGAAGTATTACTGCCACTAGCAGAGTCCGTGGGAATGCATTTTTCACGGCTAGACGATTTACTGGCCGATCCTTTGGTCTGTTTATCTGGGCAGTTTTGCAGTCATACCAGGGAGTTAAACTATTAGGGAAGTCCGATTTCAGAACAGCCCTGCTAGGGCTGTAACATGCTACAGCTTGGAAATTAATCTCTACCTCCGGCTTCCTTAGGGCTATGTGTGCCTTCTGACCACAGTCACTTCCATCGAGGAGAAATTGAGGAAACCATCATTGAAAGCTTTGGTAACGATCATGGCACCTTGGATAGCTACGCTAGGAGGACCACGCTGTCTTCAAAAATATATCACACCAAAGGTAGACGCAAGGACCTTACCCTTTTATTCTTCTCTGGAAGCGGAACGGAAACGTCAGCCGAATTCGCTTCGTGAATTGGCACAGGTGTAACCATGTAACTGATGTGCTTTGTCTCTTGTCTCCTTCCCCAGGTCAAGAAGGTTCCGTCTGCCTGCGATCCTCAGATTGCGCCACCGGCTTGTGTTGTGCTAGACACTTCTGGTCCAAAATCTGCAAACCTGTCCTCAAAGAAGGTCAAGTGTGTACCAAGCACAGGCGAAAAGGCTCCCATGGGCTGGAGATATTCCAACGCTGTTACTGCGGAGAAGGGCTGTCTTGCCGGATACAGAAAGACCACCATCAAGCCAGTAATTCCTCCAGGCTTCACACCTGTCAGAGACACTAAGCCAGCTGTCCGAAATGCAGTGGACTCCTTTTATATAATATATGCTACGGAAATCTTTTATGACTTTTATCAGTTCAGTCCTGAGAATGTACACGTTTTATGGTGATCGTTTAAGCATTCCGACAATACCTTTCAAAAATCTGGAGTGTAAGACCCTCGTTTCTTGAAGGAACTCCTTGTGATTGCAGTAAATTACTGTGTTGTAAATTCTCTGTGTGGCACTTAACCTGTAAATGCAACAAAACTTTTAATTATTTTTCCCTTCAGAGGTGCTGCATTGTCTCTTGTTTCTCTTGTTATGTAAAGTTTTGTACACATTGATTGTTCTCTGAACTCTGATATTCTATATGGAATTGAAATAAATAACTTCAGCTTATAGTTCTTGCATGCCTAACTCTCTCTCCCTTTAAATCTAAACTTTAGAATGCCAGGAGCTCTTGGAGTGACAAGTGATAGGTATTTAAACTTTAATATGGAAATACCGGCTTGTTTTTTGAAGGGTACTGCCTGTGTGCTTAGATTATATTTTTGTGCAGGCTGTGATAGTTTTGAAATAAAATTTAACCTGTAATATAATCATGACACATTACAAGTACAGATAAGTTTCAGGTCGGTGATCTTAGAGGGGTGTGTGTGTGTGTGTGTGTGTGTGTGTGTGTGTGTGTGTGTGTGTGTGTGTGTGTGTGTGTGTGTGTGTGTGTGTGTGTGTGTGTGTGTGTGTGGTCTAGAGAAATAAAAGCTCTGCATGTTTTAATAGGATCAGAGAAAATCTATTATCTCAAACTAAGACCATATTGGATAACTTTAAATAAAAATGTGTTCTCTAGGGATAAACTGAAACTATTTTGGTTCTATAACATTAAATCATATATTACTACTTTCAAAAATAGCTTTCAATAGGTGAATAATATTTACTAATGTCCAATACTAACTAGCTAAGGGAGGAGATGTCCCTAAAAATAATTCCAAACTACTTGGTAATAATCAGGAAGGGGATGTATATATAGAAATACTGTTAACAAGAATGTTCCAATTTACTGCCAAATAATAAATTTGAAATACTGTAAGCACTCTTACATGAAAAAAGATTTACTTTAGTTACTTCAATTTTAAAGTGTTTTTTGAATAACCACAAATCTTCACACTTTTCTTCCACTCTCTTTTTGCCAGCTAACTGGATATTACAAATTTTGCTCAATCAGAAATCTATTGATTGGGGTAAGGATAGGATAAGTTGTTATAAAGAAAACTCACAGCCTGCATTCTAAATTACATAGTTACACTGCTGAAAGGAAAAAAAAAAAAGAACACCTTTCCTTTTTATACTTATTCTGTAGTACATTGTGAAAGGGAAAACACAAAATGCTGGGTTCAAGAGATAAACAGTTGTCCCAAAAGTTTCTTCGCATCATTGTGTCTGTGCTCTCACAACTGGTTTGGTTTCAAGGCTTCAAGCCAATGGGACTCAAGCTTCCCTTAGCTCTTCTAGGAGAGGGAACCTGGAAGCATTTATCTGGCTATATCCATTTGTCTGGAAATCTCAGCTTCACCCAGGAGCAACTTCCTTTTCTACTTGTACTTGTTGCCTACAGTTCCAGGAAGCCAGATCTAGCCTGTGGTCTACAATAAAGCACAATAAAGAAAAGGAACAGGAAACCTTTTTCATGGAACAGAGAAAGTCCTTCTGTTTAAGAGGGGAAGGAACACAAGTTTAAAGGACGTTGGCTATCAGATCTCTTCATGATGCAAGAACCAGCTATGGTCAGACTTTCCATCTTGATGCTTCTCAATTTGTTGACCATAGTCCTGGCTTTTCCAGATGGCCATTTTGGGAAAAGGTGTTGGAGGGAGAAGCCAGCTGAGGAAGGTTACCTCTTCCTCCATCCACCTGAGAACTTTCATGAGATGGAAATTCTACATCGTTTGTAAAGTTAAAAGAGAAAAAAGTATCAAGTCTACAGATGGTTTATTAGCTAGGGAAAGTTTTATATAGTACAAATTCTAAGAGGATCATGGAAGGAATCTGGAAATTTTAGATAATCCCTGGCTGTTGTTGTAAGACAATGTACTTGGGTGGAAAATGAACACTCATAAGAGCATTTCCCATTTATTTCCTTTTTTGTGTGTGTTACATTAGCGTTCACCATGCACTGTCCTGTACTTGTCTCTATTCTGAGTGCCCTGCAGATCATTCTACACAGTAAAAGAGGTAAAATTCTTTTTAATGGGTGCACTATGTCTATAGTATGTTGCTTATAATTTCCTCTTTGTAGTTCATACAGGACAGGATGCTATGTGATTTGTTATGGTGACACACATTTTGTCTCTGGAATAAATTGACTTTTAGCCAAAAATCTACTCCACCACTTTAAAACAGGGTCTTTCTCTGTAGTCCAGTCTGACCTCAAATTCACTATGTCTCACAAGCTGCCTGGAACACATACTCCTCCCTCCTTCCTGAGCTTCTAGAGTCCTAAATTACAGGCATGCAACTCTATGCCTGGATTTCAACATTGCTTAGCTTTTCAGTCTCTGCTCCAAATCCAAGGAGTTAAGGACTCTTATTATTGGCTTAGCTTTTATCACAGGTTCACCTCTGGTCCACATGGCCAGCTTGGCTGTCTAGTTGTAAATGATAAGCTTACCACCTCCAGTGTACTTGAGCATCCATGATACTTTTGCGTGAAGTACTGGGTAATGACAGACACCACAAGTTCTATCTATAACAAATTAGTCTTTTTTTTTTTTTTTTTGCAGGTCTTGGGGCTTGAACTCTGGGCCTGGGTGCTGTCCCTTAGCTATTTAACTCAAGGCTAGAACTCTACCACTTGAGCAATAGCACCACTTCCTGCTTTTTCTGTTTATGTGGTGCTGAGGAATGGAACCCAAGGCCTCGTGCATGCGAGGCAAGCACTCTACCACTGAGCCACCTTTCCAGCTCACAAATTAGTCTTTGAATGATGATAAATAGTTAAAGGAAGAAAAGGAGGGTAAAAATATTAGCAACAGAAAGAGTATAATCCAAAAGTGGTAAAGACTAACATTCTCTATTAAGGGAAGATATATTCCACAGCAGATAAAGTGAAGTGGGTGTGAAAGGAAAACTTCTCTGACTTTTGCTAATATAATTTGTTGTCCAGGAAGAATAGACAAAAACTCATTCCAGTTAAGATATCAGGTGGCAACAGCATTGCTGAAGGAAAAAATAAGATATCTTTAGCTTGAAGCATACCAACTTTTATTCATAAATCATAGTGACTACTGTTAAAAGTTATAAAGTAAGGACGACATTGCTTCAATTCCTCCAGGAGTTGTCACAGGTAGAGTTGGGATTAAAGAAATTGTGTTTGGAGCTAGTGCTGGTGGTTCACATCTGTAAACCTACTCAGGACACGGAGAACCAAACATTATGTTTTGAGACCAGGCAGAGAAGAACAGTACATAAGAGTTCATCTAAAAAAATAACTATAAAAAAGTCAGGCTGAAAGCATGGTTCAAGTGGTAGAGCATAGTTGAGCAAGCAAGTTCAAACCCTTATACCCAAGTAATTATGTTTGAGAAAATTCTGCTTTTGAAAAATGTACTAGAATTTTTTCAATGGTTTCACCTGGTGATTTTATTATTATTTTATTTTTGTCCAAAATACTGTAAAATAAAGTAGTATGCCATAGTGTCTAAATATTGTTAAACATACAATTATTTTATTCATGCTAGATATTGAACCCAGATCCTTACACATGCTAAATATATATATGTGTGTGTATATACATATATATACTGTAGCTAAATATATATGTATATGTATATATATATATGTATATATACACACACACTGTACCACTTAGCTATGTCTCTGTCCTCAAATTATCTTTATTTTAATGTATATTTTATTGTAAAGATACTGTACAGAGGGGTTAAAGTTACATGAGTAAGGTAATGAGTACATTTCCTATCAAGAATTATTACCCCCTCCTTTGTTTTCCCCTACAATCCCTTCCCTCCCCACCTCCCCAACTTCAAATTATATTTAGAGTGCAGTGATGATCAAACCATGCTTCTATAAACTGGTTCATAAATTCTATAGTAAAATATAAAATTGGCAGAGGACAAAAAGGCTTGGTTGAGCAGAACACTGTACTGCAAGTTATAATGTTTCACAACTTTCTCCTTGTGAAAAAAGAATGATTTATATAAAAAGGGGTCTTCTATTGAAACCTTACACATATTTTTGGCACTCTGAAGTCCAGATTAAAAGCAGATGAGAGAAACTGGTGGATTCAGGAGAGGTTTGTTGTCTTTGGAAGATTACTCAAGCAACACACATTTCTTTTTCTTCCTATGAATGAAGACCAGGGATAGCAGATTATTAATTACAACAACAAGAGATGCACCTTTATGCCCACTGGAATGAGGGAGGAGGTATGGTAATTATTGAAATATGGATTGCAGTAGCTAGGGAACCAGGCATACTAAGATGTCCCTCCATCTGATCTACTTGTGCTTGACAATCCAATGCTTCATCATGACAGCCATGACTGGCCAGTATGAGTTTTTTTTTCATGAGTTTAGAATTCTGGGAAGAATCTATGTACTGAAAGGACAGATGCTGTTTTTTTTTTTATTATTAGAAGTACCAGCTTTTGTTAGACATCACATCTTTTGGTTGCACATATATGTCATTTGAATTTAGACGATAAAGCTTTTTGGCTTCTTTTTTGAAAATGCAAGTTTGATCTGCCCTTTTTGGCCATGTCAATTCACTAGCTCACTCAGAGGGGTCTAGTGAACCCAAAATAAGCATGTCATCTAAATATGTATTTGATAGTGCTAAAATATCCACCTTCTTAACTCCTACAATGAAATTAGTCCCGAAGACAATGGCAGGCCAAGCTAGAAGTCCTCATTTGGGGAAGAATAATATATGCTTTGGGTGTTATACTAGAGTAGAACTCTAGTATTTTCTAATATACTATAGTCCCTGTAGCTTTTTATCTTCCTGCCTTGGGGGCTGGCTTTTGTACTACAGGTTTTAGTTATTGCTGATGGATTCCTGAAGAACTTTTACAGGAAAGATACATGGTAGCACAGAATTTATCATAAATGATTTTCAATTTCTCATAACTGAAAATATGGGTGTATGTATGTGTGTAAACCAAAGCTAGAAAGCATACAATAGAGCTGCCTAGGAATAATTTATGTTTCAGAATCATTTCGGAATTATTTTTATTTCAGAATCATACTTTTTAATTTCCGAATCATACTTGTAAACATGTGACTAGTTTAACTATGGGTTCTAGTTTAAGATGTGCAATCACAAAGTTGTATTTTCATAATTGTTCTGTAAGAAAAATCATAAGTGTCATCTTGAAATGTATGTTTTAGTGCTAATACCAAAATACAATACAAGGATAAGTACATGACATTTTAAAGTTTGTACAGTACATTTATTTTGTAGGTATTATCAAATATTAAACAAATTACTTGTAGGGAAAAGCAGAGATGATATCTATCTACTCTTAGCAAAGAGTTAAAATTCAGACAATCTCATATTCTATTAGTGGCAGCTTCAATTAGCATTACATTCTTCAAAGGAAATTTGGCATATGGTTAAAATGTAAAATCACTAATAATTTTATAGCTAGAAAGCTATTTTAAGAAGAAAAGCATATATAATTTTAAAATGCCTATCTACAATTATATTAAATGCATAAATGAATTAAATGTCCAACAATATGAAACAGATTAGATAAATTATGTACATTATTTAAACATTTCACAATCATTAAAATGATAGGAAAAGTGGTCAGAATCCTCCACCTTTGAATATTTGAAGAACTATATTTTAAAAATCATAGAGTATGATTTGAACTGCTTACAGGAACACAAAATGTCTAAGCCAACTACACGACTTATCTGGAAAGTCAGATTATGGCAACTATTTCATTCTTGAACATTTTTTTTCTGTAACAACCAATCAAAATAATTATTATCAATGAACTCAAAAGGTAAAGCTAGAACGTGCATTTACCTCATAATTCTCCATGCCTTGATACTCACCTCCCCCACATTCTGATTAGAAAAAAATACCATTTGTTCTTGGTTATTACTTCCTGAATTTCTCTAAAACTGCAGAAAAGTAAATATCATTTGTTTACAAACCATATTCTTTTCCATGTAAGAAATATTGATTGGGAGAACCAGCTCTGTGAAGAGCTACCCAAGTACTTGTTGAGAAGAAGGAATAATGAATGAATGAGAAATTGTGCCAATTTCATTAGAAGTATGACACAACACACTATCTTAAAACCAACAACTTTGAATATACCAAAAAGGAAACAGGAGGTAGGAAAAAAAATCACAATCTTGTTCTGATAGATGCACTCATTTTTCTTCTGTGTCTATATGTTTTCTTCTTGTGTTTATAGTTACATTGTCAACTGTTATAGATTGTGATGAACTGACTGACAGGGTACACACATCACCCAGATCTATAAATCACTTTAGAGGACCTGGCCTTTAGTTTAGACAACTTTATTTGTGACAGGAAGCCTCACCCTTCTCTTCCTGTCAGCACGATTTAAACGCTCAGACAACTTGGCTTATAATCTTGCTAGCAGGGAGATAGAATTTCATAGCTAATGTAAGCAGAAAGCTGGAGACAAGGAAGAGAGCTGAAATTACTTGTTCTTCAAGCTGCGAACATTTCAGCTCTGTTGTCAGTCTCAGTTATCTTCTCCATCAAGCAGTGCCAAGCTCTGTCATATCCTGACGTATAGATGGCCTACTGCAGAAAATGTTAAAGCAAACAAATAAGCAATGACTTCCAATGTGCTGAAGAGAGTCTTTTATCAGAAAATTTGAGCAACCAACTTTTTTTTACATACTAACAATTACTTTATTGCTTTATTAACCCTACTGTGTTAAGTTTTATCCATCTCTTTTTCACTCCACCCACACTAGCTCCATAGACAGTTTCCTTTTTCCTGTAAGAAAATAGCCAGACTTATTACATGCTAGCTCAACAACATCCAATCCTGAGAGTTGGTTACCCCCTCCCCTCCCATCCCCTCCCTATGAAGACCAGGCTGGCCTCAAACAAACTTGTGATCCTCTTGCTCAGTTTTCTGAGTGATGGGATTATAGGCAAACCTTTTGTACAGCATCCTTTCATACTTGTCCTTCTTGATGAACACCTTGTGTCATAGTGTGTTAGTTGATCACCAAAGCAGTTGTGCTTTCCTGCTAAGAACATTTCCCAGACTCCCTTGCACTTAGCTGTGGTCACATGACTGAAGTTGGCAAATGGGATGTACACCTGCATATGTTCCTGCATGTACCTTCACTGAATGGGTGCTCCTTATCTGCAGCTCCTAACAGAGATAATGAAATATGCTTTAAAAGCAATTAGCATTCTCACTTCCTGCCAATAACATTACTTAGTTGAGAGGAGTCTTTAATTGCAGAAGTCTCAATCTAAAAGGGGAAAGTCAATTTATTCATTAAGAGAGACAATTAGAATAATGGTGCACTCATTAACATATTTGGATAAATCTACTGTTTTTTTTTAAATTTTGGTACCCTGTGTCTTCTATATACATATATCTGACTTAGGAAATGGGAGGGGACTAACAAAATGGTGAGACAAAGGACAACAGTGATACTCACAAGACACTAGGTTGGAAAGGAATCTTACAACTTGTGAGGTAGAGGAGTGGGGGAGGGGAGGGAAAGTGGGCAAAAACAAGGGAGGTGGTAACAATGTTCCACAAGAAATGTACTCATTACCTTACTTACAATAACCTCGCTGACATCACCCCTAAATAAAATTAAGTTAAAATTTTATTAAGACCCACAATTTCAGGCCTTTATATAGTTTTCACAATGGTAGGTCTCTGTTATAAGCCTGTCAAGGGTGAGAATTTGGAAGGAAAATGAAGGAATGAAGGGAAAAGATGAAGCTTATGAATACAATTAGCATAAAGTTTGGCAAACCAAGTATTAATGACTCACCAAAGTTCATTTCTTGCTTCTACTAGCAGGAAGGGGGGAAGGAAAGACTGTGCACTTGTCATTATTTAGAAATCTAGGAAAATGGTCTGGGGATGTAGCTCAATGATAGCCAAGCATGTAAACAAGCCAAGTGAAGATGAAGCCCTGAGTTTAAACCCTAGTACAACAAACAAACAAACCAATAAACAAATAATAGCAGCAATAAAAGTATCTCAGCTAGCAGAGACTTGCTTTTTTTTGTTTTTGTTTTTGTTTTGGTTGGTGATGGGGCCTGAACTCTGGGCCTGGGCACTGTCCTCAGCTCTTCAGCTCAAGGCTAGCTCTCTACCACTTGAGCCATAGCTCCACTTCCGGCCTTTTCTGCTTATGTGGTGCTGAGGAACTGAACCCAGGGCCTCATACATGCAAGGAAAGCACTCTACCACTGAGCCACTTTCCCAGACCCAACTTGGTTGTTTTTTATGTGTACTTGCTTGTTTCATTTTGGCAATAACTCTATGGAATATGCATATTTATCACCCACCATTATAGATGGGGAAACGTAGGCAAATAAAACTTAAGGTGTGTCTTTGAAGTCATATGATAATTCAGCGATAGAAGTCTTTCTGGATTAGAGAGAGAAAATTTAAGTGGCTCATTTCAGAAAAAAAAATGTACAAAATAACCTTCCTATTAACTTGCCATGCTATTTCTCTCATCTGGGGGAAGCTTTTAGCACAGTAATATTGCACTAACAGTAACATTATGTAAAAGAAATTTAAAAAACCCCACAAAACTAAAGTAACTGGCATTTCATGCCAGAAAACTAATCACCTTTATACATTATATGTACTATGTTTCATACTGTTTATAGGTTGTTTTTTCAAATCCATCCTTCAAATTCTACCTGGTATGATAGTCACTACATTTATGGCTGCCAGTTGCTATTTATTAACAAATGAGGACTGAGTGGTTCCAACTTTCAGAAGAAAACCAGCTATAATAATAACATGGATTCATCCTCAAAACATGAGACACTCACAGAGGAAAGATATTTAAATTCAGTGTTTCTTAGGTGGTTTATTTTTTCCCTCAGAGCACAAATCTGATGAGGAGCTCATCATTCTGAGAAGCAAGGTGTTCCCATGTATGACCATATATGACATTTCACAAGGAGTGATTATTTGATCTTTTCTTTGTAAGTTTCTTTTTCATTGATCATTCAGGCATATTTCCTGATAATTTTTATGGATAATTAATCATTGATTCCTGATTTAGCTCATTACCTTTATTTGGGCTGGGGGGTGGAATTGTGGGAAGTTACCTTCCTAGAGCCTGAACTCAGGGCCTTTTAACTTGTTTAGAGTTTTCTTTCAAAGCTGTTGCTCTACCACTTGAGCCACAGCTGCACTTCTGACTTTTTTGGTACTTAATTGCAATAGGAATCTCATAGACTTTTCTACCTAGGCTGGCTTCAAATCTCAATCCTTGAATCTCAGTCTCTTGAGTAGTTAGGATTGCAGGCATGAGTCATCAGTCCCTATCTTGATGGCTTATGGATTCCTGCAACCTTGGCCAGGACTACTGAAGTAGCAACTCTTGGGATTTGATCTCAAAGTCTGCATGTAAATCCTTTCTTTTGGTTGCTGATGAACATATATTTGGAATTCATGGCTACCTAACGTTTGATCTAAATGCTTCACTCCCAACAATATGGCCAAATAGGGTCTTTGTGAAGAAAAATAAATTCTCGATGAGGTGTTCTACAGGTACCAGTACAGCACTCAAGCTCGGATAAATGGATGAGTTCATGTGATTTTTGTCACTCTCTAGGCAGATGTGGACACATGCTCACTATATTAACAAAGCAAAGAGAAGAGGAGGTGCTTAGGAGTAAATAGATGTCCTTATGTCACCCAGATGAGAAACAACAGGATAAGTAATATATGGATGTTTATGTTTCCAAAGGTTTTTTTAAACTAATACTGATAAAAATGGTAGGGTTTCTTTTGGGGGGGGGGGGCGGTGAGGCGGGGAGTTGTTAGGGTTTATTCTCTATGCTTGAAGATGCTTCTTTGTAAAAATTTGTTTTACCTAATTTCAAGTTTGGAATGAGAGAAACAGAAGTGGAAACAAATGAAAATCATTATTGGGTCACTCTGTTTTCCTCCTAATACCCATTTTTTCTCAGGAAGCATTATGGTATCAGTGAAGAAGCTGTTATCCTCCCCCTAATATTCTATGCCAGGCCGAGTCAGGTTTTATATAATCCCCTAAATCCTCACAGCCCCTACTCTAATGTTAATAAAATATTTTTAAAATTTATTTATTAAAAGAATATCATCCTCATCAAACTGTAATATTCATGAGTATAAGAAGCTAGATTTTGTTTTTGTTTTTTCTTCTGTTTTGCTTTGCTTGGGGTCTAGGCACTGTCTCTGTGCTTTCTTGCTTGAGACTAAGACACTACCACTTTGAACCACAGTACCACTTCCCATTTTCTGGTGGTTAGTTGGAGATAAGAGTCTCACAGAAGTTTTGCATCAAAGAAGGGGAGAGGGGTGGGGAAGATGGGAAGGGATAGGAAGGGGAAACAAAGGAGGAGGCAACAATGCTTGATAAGAAATGTACTTATTACATTGCCCATGTAATTGTAACCCCTCTGTATGGTATTTTCACAATAAAAAGAAAAAAAGAGTCTCACAGACTTTTCTGCTGGAGCTGGCTTCAACCTGCAATCCTCAGATCTCAGTCTCTTGAATAGCTAGGATAACAGGCATGAGCCATCAGTGCCCAACTCTTGGATCTATCTAATGTATTTTTTGACTCATAGTTCCTAGTTTTGTGTTTGGCATTACAGTAATTCCTATGGTGTCCCCTGCATGGATTTTTCTCTGTTTTATTCATAAAACATATAAATATAATAAATGACCCTGGAAATATGTTCAGTACCTTTTCTGTATGTGGAACTATTTAACTGAATTAAAATTTTAGAATGCTATTTATATAAAGTTTATATTTTATTTCATAACTACCTATTTTTTGCATATATAATATAATGTAGGGGCTGGGAAGATGGCTTAGTGGTAGAGTGCTTGCCTAGCATGCATAAAACACTGAGTATGGTTCCTCAGTACCACATAAATAGAAAAAGCAGGAAGTGGTGTTGTGGCTCAAGTGATAGAGTGCTAGCCTTAAGCAAAGGACGCTTAGGAACAGGGCCCAGGTCCCGAGTTCAAGCCCCAGGACTGGTAAAATAAAACCCCAAAGAATAAAATAATGTAATTAAATAAAACTCAGACAATATACTTTCTTTTTATCACTTGTCACTTTCGTTACATTTTGTAAACTATTATAATGAGTATAATATAATAATGAGTATATATATAATATAATAATGAGTATAATCTTAAACCAAGAATGAATCATAACATATTTAATATTACAAAGCAATTTCTCCTGTTACATAAAGCTCCCATATAATTTGTCATTTGTCTTACAAAATGATCATATGGCTTTAGCAAACCTTGACCAAGAGCTTGACTTTTCCTGATTTCCACTAAAGAAAAACAATCTTGCATTGTATTGTAATTCACATTTACTGAGATAAAGTGTTCATAACCACATTGCCACATCTGGACTTGGATGTCCATAAAAATTCCCTATGAAAGGCTCTTTTAATTTTAGAGAAGTTACTTTTTGTAAAGGGAAATAGAATGTTTTGAACCACAGAATTGACATAGCCCAAGCTTAACTAAGACAGGTTCTGGGAATGCCCTTAGTCAGTGATCCTCAAACTTGTCTTCATATTGAAATCACCTAAGGGAACTTCAGAAACTTCACATGACTTTGATTCTCTGCAGAAATTGGTGAGTGATTGATTTGCGATATAGTCTAGGTTTTGGAATTTCTAAAAGAATGAAAGCTGAGTCCAATTAGGCAAGTTTGAGAACCACAACCCTTAGTTTTTGTCTTCCTGACAATAGCAGAAATGATATTTTTCTCTCATCTTGGAACTGATTTATGAAACATCATGTTTAATCTGAAAACTGAAGCAGAGAACTTCATTACTCTGAACTTGCCTTCAAAGGATTTCAGCTAGAATTGCAGTGTCCTGGGTCTTTCTTAGCCAGGGCATCTTTCCTCCACACCAACTATCAATAGCAAGTTTATTACTGAATGGGGAAGGGAAAAGGAGTAAGAATCATACAAATTTCCAAACATTTCTACACCATCCCCCTTTGAGTTGTGCAAAATGTATTCCAACTGCATATTAGTTAAAAGGAGAGGCTTAAAATAAGTTTTCACATCTGATTCATGAGCAGCCCAATATAGCAAGTTCCAGTGAAGTGCCAACTAAATACTCTTGTAACTGAGAAATTTATGATCCAAGAGGGAACATGCACATTAACACTAGTATTAACATTACTCTGTGCCAACTTCACACATTTCCCAGAACACAGAGTGGAATTCAAAACCAGTGTTTTCCATTCATGGAACGGACACTTAAAATTTGCTGAACTAAAAAGCTTGTGGCAGACATCCATGCCCCAATAGCATATATTTCAACGTTCAGTGGCAATAAAGCTTTTGATGTTTCTTCCTTCCTTTTTCTCTCTTTTTCTCTTTTCTCTTTATTCTTTTTTCTCTTTTCTCTTTTTTCTCTTTCTCTCTTTTTCTTTTTCTCTTTTTTTCTTTTTCCCTTCCTTCCTTCCTTCTTCTCTCTCTCTCTTTCTTTCTCTCTCTCTTTCTTTCTCTCTTTCTCTCTTTCTTTCTTTCTTTCTTTCTTTCTTTCTTTCTTTCTTTCTTTCTTTCTTTCTTTCTTTCTTTCTTTCTTTCTTTCTTTCTTTCTTACCTTTGGGCTCATTCTTTTCTTTCCTTTAATTCTTTCTTTCTTAATGAATGAATATGCACATACTCTATCACTGAGAAAGCCCTGTGCACAGACTGGCTGTGACAGCATCTGTTGTAGAATCACAGATAGTGTGCAGAAAGCTAAGTACCAAGAGCAAAGAAACAAAACAAAACAGTGACCCACCTGCTTAAGCTTATTTCTAGTGTCTTCTAACTCCTTGAACTTTAGTCTCTAAATAATTGAAACTTGATCCCATTTGGGGTGTGTGTGGGCGGAGGGTTAGACACAGGTGGCCTAATTTCTAATTATTTCATTTCCCATGAAAGGCACAGGTGTCAAAGTCTTAAGGATTCTAGTCCTACCTTTAGTGCATTTTGTTTTCCTTTTAAACTAAATACCTACTGCCCTGTTAATCCACAGTGATGTCTGTGGTGCCTTTTACCTTGTCCTTATACTAACTTTAAGCTGTTGGCTGTCCTGATTTTGAGAACCAGCTGCAGCTGAAACAACTCAGTATGCTGTAGGACCTTGGTAATCACTTTTTGCTGGTTTTTGGGTCATCCACGCAAAAACCTACAAAGGTTCACATCCCAGACACAGAGATTCTGATGTAATTATATGGTGATATTGGAGTTATGTTAGAACCTCAGTAATTCCAGCATGGTGCAGTTTGAGATCAACTAATCTAGGAAACAGACTCGGATATTTGTTTTCTTGTTCAATATTGCCCATTCTTTTGCTAATCTTTCACTGATGCTTTCGTTGAATATTTTGGCAATGTTCATGAATATTGGGCAAAGTATGCTCTTCAAAGAGAGCAGATAGTATGAAGTAGATGTCATCTTAGTCAACTGTTGAGTATTTTGTATCAATTTATTGAACCTACTTCTAGTAAAGGTTGAGTTAGAGCTTGCATAATGGAAGACTGTAGGATACCTATTTATTTTACTCTATGAGAACAAGAAATGGTATAAGATTATAAACTGAGAAATTTTTATTTAGTTATACAACCAAGTTTGAAATATTAGGCCTACCTGGATAGAAATGGATGTATTCCTAATTCTGGGTCTAAAAATCTGGAATGTAAACCATGTCTGAATATATAATAAAAAAGTACTAGTCACTTCTAACCTGAGAATGACTTAATAACCTGAAATAAAAATATTCACTAGAAATGACAGTATGCATTACAGTGACGCTATACTAATTCATGTTTTACTGTTTCAGACTGTAATTCTGAAATATCACATCTTTTTTACTGTACTTGCTTTAAAGAAGAGAAAATTCAAATTAAAATCATTTTTCTGGGTGCCAGTAGCTCAAGCCTGTAATCCTAGCTACTAAGGAGGCTGAGATCTGAGGATCACGGTTGAAAGCCAGCCTGGGCAGGAAAGTCCATGAGACTCTTATCTCCAATAAATCAACAGAAAACTGGAAATGGCACTGTGGTTCAGGTAGTAGAGCTCTAGCCTTGAGCTGAAGAGCTCAGGGTCCAGAGTTCAAGCCTCATGACTCACCAAAAAAAAAAAAATCATTTTGCAATGGCTTTTGTGACATAAGAATTCTGAGACTGAGCTATTCTTTTATCACTAGAAGTCAAAATGAAAGACATGAAACCTAGCAGATTGTTGAAAAAGCCACTTGAAGCACAATATATTGTATCAACACATAATTATTTTACCAATAATTCTTGAGGACAGCGATTATTTCTGATATAGATACAATGCATATTGATATCTATTAGTTCTAATATCTTACTTTATAAGAAATATTTTCTCTTTTATGTTTTTTATTGTAAAATACTGTACAGAGGAGTTACAGTTACATGAGTAAAGTAATGAGTACATTCCATATCGAGCATTGTTACCTCCTCCTTTGTTTTTCCCCTACTATCCCTTGTCCCCCCATCCCCCCCCTCCCTGCCAAGGAAGTTGTAAAGTTCATTTTCAACACAGTTTCTTGTACATCTCATTGTTACAATGGGTAAACCTGTGTCCTTATTTAAGCATTTTGTTATTTCCCTTCCCCTCCCCAAAGTATAAAAATGTGTATACAAGATGCAGGGCACCGGAATCAAATACAGTGAAAACAGGGGTTATACCATGGGGGAAGAACATATCAAAGGAAAAAAATCACATAGTGCATAAATACGTTAAAAACAATAGCAAGAAAGAAAAAAACCACTTGTGTCCCTATCTTGGAGTTCATTTCACTTAACTTCATCCTATAGGGTCATATGTATACAGCTTTTGACCTTTTCTCCTTGTCCTAGACATCCAGAAATATTTTTTTAAACTCATAAGCTGTGCTTTAAAAGGTTACCCCCAAAGGCAAATCCTCGAGTTCCTAAAAATTAATAAGGCTATATTAGTATCACTGTAACTTTAAGACCTGCTTATGCGTGAAATTTGCTGCTCATCTTATTCCACCATATTTTATTTTAAACCAGAGGCGATACATGAATGCTTTCTTGAAATGGAAACAAATATACTTGAAAAGTTTTCTTCATGTTTCCTTTTTCTGTTCCAAGTCTTTTCATTTCCCTAATTGTTACTGTTAAGTGTTTAATATCTATCTATCCTTCTGGTATAAATACTGCCTCAGTTTGTAATAACTGGTTCCAAAGCTCTTTAATCCATTAGATATGTCTTGGAGAGTTTTCAAAATAATGTATGGAGGCTCACCACATTCCTCCATAAAGGTTGTGTACTATTCTACAGAGAAAATACCCAGATGTTCCCGGGTTATTAATCATTTCTCTTTTGATTGCCCATATGTGTGCAATTTTACTTTCTTCCAAACAATGGAGAGCTGTACATTCTTTGTTTAAATGTTTTCTTTTAACTCAACTTGTGATATATACACATATATGTATATGTATCTGTGTATCTATATCTATCTTTCTATCCATCAGCTATATTATTCCTTTTCCTAATTACCTCCCAATAGTCTCTACTATAAATAATATTCTTATTGTCAAAATGAGAGACAGAACTCAACTTCTTGCAATTTTCTGAGACCCCACAGAAATTAGTGATTGCTAATCTTAAACAAGTGGCTGAAATTGTTTATACATTAGTATAATTCGGTTTTTCTTAGATTACTAATAACTTTTATGTTTATTTGCAATGTATATGCCTACTATGCCCTTTTTTCTGGTGTTAAACTTTTTAATGTTTCATATAATGAATTGTCTCACTATTGGCACTCGAATTAGCGCAGTCTTCTTGGCAGTTTTCAATATGTATTGGGAACCAAAGTATAGTTTCATGATGTTTATCCTAATCTTACAAAGTGAACAGCACACATCAGAATCATACTGACCATTATGAAATATCCAAATTTCATAATCTCTGGGTAAATCACAATAGCTAAGTGTAAGAATGAAAACATCTGCACAGTATTTAGGAACAATAAATTTGTGAAGAGCCAACCAAGATAGACTTTGGACTTCCACATACTTATTTTAAACAGAAAAAAAAAGAGAATGTGTGTATTTAAAGATACAAATTATTGGACATTTAAAAATCTCTGATGAAGAAATTAAATTTAATAGCCTGTATAAGCTCTCTCCAAGTAGCAAATAAGTTAGCTACTTAAAGATTACATTATAAACTATTATGATACAGAATAAGTACCAGGAAGCAGAAAGATGTCTTATCCTGGAGGGGTGGGGGAAGTGAGGCCTAAGAGGAAGAGGTAGATGAATGAAGAGAGCAATGAGGGTGCTAATATAGTCATAATACTGAGTAGCTAACTTGTGGGAAGGGCAGGATTATAATATATGAGAAGGGAGGATGATGGAAAGGATGACACTGATCAAACTTCATTGTATTCATAAATTGATGTGCTGAACTGCAACTCCTATTTAAAAATAATTAAAAAATAAATTTAGGGCTGGGAAGGTGGTTCAGTGACAGAACGCTTGCCTTGCATGCTCGAGGCCCTGGGTTTGATTCCTCAGCACCACATAAGCAAAAAGAAAAAAGCCGGAAGTGGCACTATGGCTCAAGTGGTAGAGCGCTAGCCTTGAGCTGAAGAGCTGAGGGACAGCACCCAGGCCCAGAGTTCAGGCCCCACGATTGACAAAATAACAATTAAAAAATGAATTTAATAAAAGAAGAAAAAGTATTATGGAAGCTTACAAATAGCAAGTTCTGATTGTTTCCATAATTAATCGTCACAGCATATTCTTACAGATAATTTCTCCTTTTTAAAACTTGTCTGGGATCTCATATGTTAACAGCGAGCAGAATTCTTATCTATGGAAAGAAGTGGGCCTGGAGATGAAGGGCTGGAGACTGAAGGTTAGATCCAGGACTGTGATGAGATGAAACATTCCAACAGGCAAGGACTTTGGGCTGAGAGGCATTGGCTAATCAGAGATGAGTGGAGAAGGAGAGCAGAAAGAGGCTAGGGAAGAGGAGGAGTGAAGCAGAAGAAACTGAGAAAACAGAATAATCCACAGACAAGCAAACAAACTGGGATGGGGGAGGGAGTGATGAGGAAAACACAGCAAGTGTGGGTGAAGCCTTTCCTTTAATAAATCTCAGGTGAAGAGATCTCAGGCCTATACATTTTTTTGGGTCCGTTCCACCTTCCCAGCCTGAGGCCTATACTTTTGTAAACCTGAATACGTCCATTTGACTTCTGTGATTTTAAACTAGCATTTGTATTCTAATTATATTTTTTCTTAATTTTCCTACAAATTAAGCTTAATGATTTAAAAAGTGTGATGGAATTATTGAAATAAGAAAGGCTTCTGTATTGTTTCTGTCATTGCTGCTAAAACCTTATAGTCTTTATGTTCTAGAACTACTTTATATAAACTTTCTAATGACACAGGTATAGGAAGAGAAATTGCCTGATACATTTGACAGAAAATATATACTATCTAAGAGTATGGAATGAGGTGTGAAACCAGTTCTAAGGTACATGAACTGAGAACTATTTTTTTTTTGTTGGTCATGGGGCCTGAACTCTGGGCCTGGGCGCCATAGTGCCACTTCTGGCTTTTTTTGCTTATGAGGTGGTGAGAAATTGAACCCAGAGCCTCATGCAGGCAAGGCAAGAACTCTACCAATGAGCCACCTTCGCAGCCCCAACTAAGAACATTTTTATTGCTGTAAATGATATTTATAAACAACTGATTTAGCATCAATAATGGATTTTTGAATCCATCTTATCTTTAAATGTCTATCTCTATTCCAAAATAGGAAAGAACAAGAAAAGTATATGGATATAGATCAGCAAAAATAAATGTTCTCTTGGTTTAAGGACATTGTTGTGAAAAAGAAAGGAGGAAAAATGTAACTTACAGTTTCCCATGCTTTTGTAGGGAAGGGTACAATTAAAAGTTATGCATTTATGCTGGGTGCCAGAAGCTCATGCCTCTAATCCTAGCTACTCAGGAGGCTGAGATCTGAGGATCACTGTTCAAAGCCAGCCCGGGCAGGAAAGTCCGTGAGACTCTTATCTCCAATAAACCAACAGAAAACCGGAAATGACACTGTGGTTCAAGTCAAAGAGCTCTAGCCTTGAGCTGAAGAGCTCAGGGCAGAGTTCAAGCCCCATGACCAACCAAAAAAAAAACAAAAGTTATGCATTTATAAAGGGATCCTGGTCAAGCTCTATAGCTTCATATAAATTCCAGAATTTAGGGATTGCAGATACATCCAGACCTTATGTCAGAGCTAAAATATCAATTCTATTGCAACATAATATATTCTGTTCAATAACAATCTTGAATTTCTGCACTCTGGGTCTAATCTTGATTGCAGTTTGGCCTTCTTCATTAAGTTTTTAAAAATAAATGCTATCACCTACCATTGCTTCTAAGTTAAAATCATTTTAATGGATGCAATATATCCCTTGATTTAAAGTCTTAATCAAACTAGCTACAGTCAAAATTATTTCTCACTAAAACATGTACTTCATCAGTCTCAGCTTTATGTCTGTTTCTGTGAAGAAAAATAAATCTTTTCAATCAGAGCCACAGAAAGGGTTTATAGATTATACATTGTTTTTAGGTAAAATTGCGAAGAACTGAATTTGTAATCTAATGTTTTGATTCTACTGTTTGAATCAATAGGAGAACAATTCAAAATTAGAACATAATTAGATAACACACCTGGAAAATCTTTCTATGCTGCATAACAGAAAGTACTTAGGGTCTGCTATTACAGAGACACAGGTTTGAATTTCATCTCTACTTACTGTTCCATTTGCATCTTAGTAGATAAAGAAAAGCTATGGAATGCTAAGAATGCGAACACCTATGAAATATTGAACACAATCATTTCCAAAGTCTAAAGCTTATCAAGAGTTTACTACATACTAGGGACTATATGATGATTTCTGATCAATTTAGAGTGCTGAAATCTTCTGTGTAGGTATTGTGACTATAGTGCACAATTCATGTAACTTTCCCAAATCAGAAAGCTAATCAAAAGGAGACAGAAGCAGCTTGAGTTTGGAATTCAGGCTGTACACCTTAACCAGCCTTTCTGATCTGATAATATGGATAAAACTTGTAGGTTCTGGACTAAAATTTGGAAGACTAGCTTTAGACCTTTAAAAATTGTTTAAGCTCTGTGAGCACCATTTTACTTACAACCAACAACAAATAGGGAAAAGTCATTCTCTCTAGGAATTTATTATCTAGTTAAGGTGAAGAAATTTAATGTAAAAAATACTGTAATAAAAGAGTATCAGAAGAAAGAACTCTGTGGTTTTCATATTACCTGCAGAATAAAGAAATGAAAAAAAAAACATAAAGAGGCCATAAACTCTGGGACATAGATTATTTTACCAAGCATTGGAATGTGTCGTCAATAAAACACAGAATGGGGAATGACTCAGAGTAATATCAAACTGTAGGAGTTCAAAGTCTCTGCTCCTTTCCCCACATATCTTCCTTTCCTTACTTTGTTGTGTTTTTTAATATAAAAATCTTATAAGAATAAATTAACTTTATCACTCATTGAGGAAATTTGTGGGTAAAACAACCCTTTGGTTTTAAATCGGTTCAGCTACTGAGCATGTTGAAAGGCTGCTTCAGAAAGTTTCATATTAGCTGATCCCTGTAGGCCAGTCTCTTGTTGGAGTCACCTGGTGTTTGATAATGTGTATATGTCTGGCTCTTGTATTAAAGTACTATCTTTTGTCTATTCCCCAGTACCTAAACCCCAAGTCAACCTTTTTATGGCTGTTTGACTTCACTATTGAATTTCCTAACTGATAAATAGGAGTAACAGTGGACACATGCAGAGTGTACCTTTTCTCCATCCTGAAGTATTTCAACATCTAACTGTTTTGAATACCAATAGAAGCCTTGAATGGAATATCATCTGACCCTAAGAGGTGAATTACAGTCAGAAAATAGGCTCACTGTATGTATTCTGTAGAACTACCTTTCAGCCTGGTGTGGGTGGCTCACTCCTGTAATTCTAGGTACTCAGAGGTTGAAATCTGAAAGTAAGAGTTTAAAGACAGAAATGCCCACAGCACTCCATCTCCAATTTAACCAGCATAAAGCATAAAGCATGGAAGCATGGCTCAAGTGACAGAGTGCCAGCATAGCAATTGAAGTAAGTGTATAGTCCTTTTCAGCCATGTTTAAAAGGTACATATAAAATATAATTCAACTTTTGTGTTTAGACTTGGATCTCATCCATAGGAAATATCATTATTCCACAAATTCATATCCTAGTCCCCCCAAATCAGAAATCAGAAGCACTTACTGTCACAAAGCACTTTGAAGAAAGAATATTAGACCTATAGTACCCACATTTGCTGATTTTAGGGTAAGAGAGGGTAAAATGAGACAGTATTTTAATGCAAGGGGTTGAACCCAATGGCTGGTACATACAGGTCACTGAATTGTCAATGATGTTATGAAGGATATATTCCATTACCAAAATTCCCAGTGTGAATTCCAAAAACAAAAATAACAATGGAATTTTTCTATCATACTTCTTTTTACACTCTCAATTCTTGTTTTGGGTTCCAGGGCCCCAAACTTTCCTTAGCCTAAGCTGTTTAGTTTTCTCTCCAGCCTTTCTGCTAGAATCCTCCATTCTGTTTGTTCCAGCTGAACTGATGTTCAAGAATGATGGCAGCATTTGCAAGAGGACATTCTGTCCCAAGACCATTTTGTTCTTTGAAATAAATATTAGCACAGCAGCTCTAATGAAATGAGGTGTCTTAAATGATCAGAAACAATTTTCATTAGATTCGTTAAAAAACGTCTGTCACCACAGTCCCTTGTTCTATCAGTGATACTTATGATTGAATGTAGCTTCTAAGTCACTGCTCATTAATGTTCTAAAACCTGCACAGACAATTTTTTTCTTAAAGTCACAGGTAAATATTTAGCCACTGCCAGCCATACTCTTTTGTAGCTATTCTTTTCTTCTGCTTGATTGCAAAAGCATCTCTAGATGACATGTAAATGACTACAACTAGGGTCCAAGAAAATTTTATTATGGACACATTGCCATTTGAATTTCCTATAAATTCTATGTGCCATAAATTTTTTCTCCTTTTGATCTTTTTTTTTAATCATTGAAAAGAACTCTTTGCTTGGAGGCGCTACAAAAATAGGCAGTGAGTTGGGTTTGTCTAGCAGAATGTAGTTTGCCAATGTCTGTCTTAAAATTTATTAGTTTTTCTTGTTTTGTTTTTAATTATAGGAAGGAAGATTGCTTAAATGTATCAAACGACACAGTGTGTCCATAAAGCACTGGGAAGCTGTCAGCACTGAAGCAGCCTGCACCACCACCCCCATGTTCACAGCAACGTTATTCAGAATAGCAGGAAGAAGGATGCAAGCCAGTACCACCCCTGGACTGTTGGATAAACAATGTGTGCCGCATTCAGAGGATGGAAGATCATTCAGCCTTTAAAGGAATTCTGCCACATGTGACAACGTTGAAGAAACTTGGGGATATTTTGCTAACTGAATCAAGTCCATCACAAAACTCAAATGACAGAATACCACTTCTAGGATACTAGAGTAAATAAAGCCATACATAGAGAAAGTACAATGGTTATAGACAGGAGTTAGAAAGGAGATGAGAATTTGATATATAATGGATAAAGAGTTTTAATTTAGTAAAATAAAGAATTCTGGGAATTGTGGTGTGAATGTGAAACTTTAGAGAACTCCATATAGTAAACTGTGGTTTGTATGGTAAGTTTTATGTTTGAAATTTTACAATAATTAATTTTTAAAAAGTCAACCTAAGAGTTTGTGCATAAATTCCAAGATCCAAACTGGCTATGTTCACAGTTTATTCTGAGTATCTCCAACTGATAGAATAATTCCTTGTTACCTCTCATCATCTTTTAGCAACATTATTAGCAGAAATAGTTGGTATGAGGTTCAGTTCAAAAAGTGTTTTCAAGCCCAGTACCAGTGGGCTCACACTTGTAATCCTATCTTCTGAGGAAACTAAGATCTAAGGATTGTTCTTAGAGTTCTTGATTATAGCCATTCTAACTGGGGTGAGGTGGTATCTCAATGTTGTTTTGATTTGCATTTCTTTTATGGCTAGAGAGGTTGAGCATTTCTTCATGTGTCTATTGGCCATCCCTTGTTCCTCTTTAGAGAAGTTTCTCTTTAAATCTTTAGCCCATTTATTTATTGGGCAGTTGTTTCTTTGAAAATTTGTTGTTGGGGCATTTAATTTTTTCAGTTCCAGGTATATTTTAGATATGAGACCCTTGTCCCTTGTATGGTCCAATCTGTGGGCTTTCTATTGATCTTGCTAGCTATGACCTTTGCCATGCAAAAGATCTGCAATTTTATGCAATCCCATTTGTCCAACCTTTCTTTGATTTGTTGTGTTTCTATTAAGAAAATTTTGGCCTGTGCCAAGGAGACCTAGGGTTTCTCCTATTCCATCCTGTAATGTTTTCAGAGTGTCTGCTTTGACTCCGAGGTCTTTGATCCATTTGGAGTTGATTCTGGTGCAGGGTGATATATAAGGATCTAGCGTTAGTTTTCTACAAATAGTTCAATCACATTGGAAAGCAGTATGGAGGGTCCTCAAAAGACTCCACATAGAGCTCCCCTATGACCCAGCAATCCCACTTTGGGGCATTTACCCAAGTGATCACAAACAAGACCACACTAAATCTACCACCACAACTATGTTTATTGCAGCGTTATTTACCATAGCTAAGATATGGAACCAACCTAGATGTCCCTCAGTAGATGAATGGATCAAGAAAATGTGGTATATATACACAATGGAATTCTGTGCCTCCATCAGAAAGAATGACATTGCCCCATTTGTTAGGAAATGGAAAGACTTGGCAAAAATTATATTAAGTGAAGTAAGCCAGGCCCAAAGAAACATAGGTCCCATGGTTTCCCTTATTTGCAATAACTAGTATATGTCTGAGTCAAGCAGAAAAGGTCAGATAAGTTGATGTTAGGGGAATGAACCCCAAGATATGTATTCAAATGTTTTTTTCTTTTTTTCTTCCTTCCATGCAATTGTTTCTAGCATATTTATAAGATGATTGTTTTGCTGCTTTGTATGTCCCTCCCCCATGGTATAATCCATGCTTTTACTGTATTTGATGTCGGTATAATTTGTGGAGGGGAAGGGAAAAAACAAATCGTTTAACTAGGGATACAGGTGGACCCATTGCAACAATGAAATGTACAAGTCGTTATGTCCAAAAATGAACTTTACAACTTTGGTGGGGGGTGGGGGGAGGATCCAGTGGGGGAAGGAAGGGAGTATGGGGAAGGGATGAGAAGGGGAAACAAAGGAGAGGCAACAATGCTTGATAAGAAATGTACTCATTACCTTGCCCGTGTAATTGTAACCCCTCTGTACGGTATTCTCACAATAAATTAAAAAAAACAAACTGAAAAAAAATGTAATGATTGTCATTGGAAGAAGGCATGGGCAGGAAAGTCTGTGAGATTCTTATCTTCAATGAACTGCCAAAAACTTGGAAGTGGAGCTGTGGGTCAAGTGGTAGAGTGTTAGCCTTGAGTTAAAAATGTTCAGAGATTTGCCCAGGCCTTGAGTTGAAGCCCCAGGACTAACATGCAAGAAAGGAGGGGGGGAGAGAGGGGGAGGAGAGCCAGAGGGGTTAGGAAGGAAGGAACGAACAAAGGAACGAAGGGAGAGTGAAGAAGGGAAAAAGAAAGGAAGAGATAAAGAGAAAGACAGAAGGGAGAAAGAGAAAGGGAGAGAGAAAGAGGGAAAGGAAGAAAGGAAGGAAAGAATGAAGGAAGGAGAGGAGAGGAAAGGAGAGGATAGAAAGGCAAGGCAAGGAAATTGTTTGGGAGAAGAAAGTATTAAAACAGTCTCTGCTGTAGAAGATTGTTGTTAAGGGCCCAGTTCATCATTCATCAGTAGTGATGGAGGAAATTCACATCCAAATGGTAGCTTTGTGGCAGGTAGAGTAATTTCTTACGGCTTGACTTTGGCTTGCTCATGCGATTTGCTTTGGCTTATGCAAGATTAATGAACTTTAGGCACTGGGGTGTTTTACATGTGCCTCCATAAAATGGTCATGAGACAGATGAAAATGAATTGGGCCTAAATCCAGAAGTCCAACCCAGATATGTATCAAGGCCACTGAAGATGAAAATTTGAGATTAAAAGCAATGTAAAATTGTAAGGTCAACAGACTATCATTGACAATCATAAGCTGAAGGAGGTGCTCTACCAAACTCTTCTCCAAAAAGGAGCACTTCTCAAATTTTATAAAGCATAGCAATAACTTGCAGGAAATAAAAAGAAATGTTTAGGGTCTCAGAGGTTATTCCCAGAAATTCTGGTGGAGTAGAACCCAGAAACTGGACTATTTTCATAAGCAAGTTAAACAATCCTGATGCAAATGAATAGTCTTTTTTTATTGTGAAAATACTGTACAGAAGGGTTAAAATTACATGGGCGAGATAATGAGAACATTTCTTATCAAGCATTGTTGCCTCTTCCTTTGTTTCCCCTTCTCATCCCTTCCCATCCTCCCCCAGTATCCCCACCCAACCCTCCTCCGTTTACATTTTTAAATTTTATTTTCTTGTAAAGATGCTTACAGTACAATGTACAATGTAAAATGAATACATTTCTTGTTGGGCACATTGACATTTTTTAAGATCCTCCATTAGAACTAGAATACTATTGATTGCACAGTATCTGGTGAACCCAATTGATTGACATTTTGAAATATATAATGATTATTAAGAATAGTAACAATAGTAACAAAATAGTAACAATAATAGGGAACTTTAAAAGTCCTGAACACTTTGCTAAACCCTTAGTTGTACATCATATTTTATTTCATCCTAACAACAATCCAGGGAAAATGTACTCATAGATTCTCCACTTGTCATGAGAAAAAAAGGGAAGGATAGACTTGAATAACTCTTACTGCTTTCTTGGAATTAGATGAAACTTAACTCTAGAAAAAGAACTCAAATAACTTTTCTTTAATGCTGCCTTGGTTCAACAAAGTACTAAGTTCAAACTGGTAATGAGCCATCCTGTTGAGGTTTTGTTTCTGAGCAGGCAAAGACTTCTCCTAGATAATAGTACTCACTCTAGTAGGCAAGATGATAAAAAGTCCTCAGTTCATATGCAAGTTTTCTTAGACATTTTGGAAAACTGATAACTGATAACTTTTTGACTTGCAGAGTAAAAAATTAGCATTTTAAGAGTTTCTTGGACTCAAACTTCCTGAAAAAAATGAACAAAAGTATAAGTTTATAAATTGATATCGATAGCCAAGTATTTGACAATATACAAAAGAAACCCATCCTGAGATGGGTTATAACCCAGACTGAAATGGTTGTACAGTAAACTGAAGAAAATCCTGAGACTGAAAAATATTCTAACTCAACCACCATCTTCCTATTTTCTTCTATTCAGTAGAACAGTTCTGCTAGTTTTTTTTTTACATTTTTTCACTGAGGAATGTACTACTCTTAAATAAACATGATTACAGGCTAGGAGAGCTACAGGCTGGTTCAGGTGCTAAAAATAAAATAGTTAAAATGGAGAGACTTCAATTAGATGCAGGCTGCTCAACAATTTAACTTCTAATTGTCTTGTGGTTATTCCACAACTAGGAATTGACTATATTCCATTTAAAGGAGATTGAAGGTCTCAGGAAAAAAAATAAGAGATGAAGTGAGTTTTTTCCCAATTCATGATTTCTAGAAAAATGAGAAAAATAATCATACTTATATTTTAAAAATTTAGAATCCTTAAGTCATCTCTGAGTATGAGAACAGTCTTTTCAACTTAGTATTCTCCCAGTCAAGTTGTTTAGTGTAAGGTGTTTCAACCAACCATTTTTTTCCTGAGAATGATAAAAGCAAACAGTGCTTAATGTCATAAAACTTATTTCCAATTATTTCTCCGTTTCCACTTCATTTTTGAAAAAATATCTCAATGCCATGTGTGTTAATACAACAATTTTCTACATCAATTTTCTACATCTTGGAAATATTCTATTGTTTTATTGTTGAAAAAGTCAAATCTTGACCATTTGTGTTTTATTTGGCTTGCATGGTTAAATTGAAAATAAGCAATGGCTGACATGATAATTGTGTGTGAAGACAAGTAAATAAGTTTTCATATTATGGTGGCTAAAAGCTATTTTAAAAGGGTTCATGTGAATGATATAGAATAATTATATACATATATAAAAATGTAATTACATATATTTATGGTCTTGCTATATCCCCTGACCTAAGTCCCTAGTTATTTGGATTTACATAACACTTACATATTATAAGCAGCCCAATCACAAGTACACTGAAATAAAGTCTAGATTACTGGGTGGGGAGAGAGAAGTGAGTTATAAGCAACTGACAGGCACAATCTAGCTCTAAATACGGTCTCCATGATATATTTTACTCAATATACTCTTCAGTTTATTTACATAGACTTTTTTTCCTCTCCCCATCTCTTACGTGCTAGTATAGCTCTGATTCTGTCAGCCTTCTTCATTCTCATTTTATCTTCGCACTTTTATTTATTTTTTTCATGTTTATTTTTACTAAGTATTTTTATTGTGGCAACAATGCTTGATATCTTTGCACATTTAAAAGTCACCACCTGCCTACTTACGATTCCATTATCTGTATGGGAGAGTATGTGTATTCAGAACACATGCATATGACTAAATATCTATAGGTATGTTATGCATATGTGCTTGCATGTCTGTGTATGTAAGAATAGAGAGGAGGGAGGAAAGAAGAGAGCAAGGGAGGGAGGAGGAAGAAATGGAGAGAGAAAGTGTGTGTGTGTGTGTGTGTGTGTGTGTGAGAGAGAGAGAGAGAGAGAGAGAGAGAGAGAGAGAGAGAGAGAGAGAGAGAGAGAGAGAGAGAGAGAGAGAGAGAATTGAGAGCCCTAAGGTCATCTTTAGAATATAGATTTTAATTTATTATTATTATTATTGTAAAGATACTGTACAGAGGGGTTACACTTACATGAGTAAGGCAATGAGTACATTTCCTATGGAGCACTGTTACACCCTTCTTTGATTTTCCCCTACCATCCCTTCCCTCCTCACCTCCCCAACACATTCCCACCCACGGCCAAATGGTAAAGTTCATTTTCAACAGTGTCTTGTACATCTCATCGTTACAATGGGTCAACCTGTATCTTTGTTTCAGCATTTTGTTATTTCCCTTCACTTCCACAAATTAGGAAAATGTATGTACAAGATGTAGTGCACCAGAGTCAAATACAGTGAAAACAGGGGTTATACCATGGGGGGAAGAACATACAAAAGAAACAAAAAAAATCACATAGTACATTAAAAACAACAGGACAAATAAAGAACCTCTTATGTCTCTATCTCAGGGTTCATTTCATTTAGCATCATTTTATATTGTCATATGCCCATAGCTTTTGACCTTTTCTGCTTGTCTGGTAAGATTATCCTAGACTAGTTATTGCAAATAAGGGAAGCCATGGGACCTATGTTTCTTTGAGTCTGACTCACTTCACTTAGTATAAGTTTTTCCAAGTCTTTCTATTTCCTAACAAAAGCAGATGCACAAAGACTATACAGCTAAAAATAAAGTACAAACTCAGATTTCTAAATTGCTATTTCTCTTATTAGTCCATTTTGTAATTGTGGCAATCTATTTATTCAGTCACTAACTCCAAATTTAAGATATAATTAATCCTTTAAAAAACCCCAACTTTTCTTCTTAATCACTTTTCAATACTTTGAGGATTGTAAATTATCTCTTCATTTCTGTTGTCATATTTGGGATTCTTTGGAACCTCCTCATTATCTTTCAACTAAAATTTTGTTTTCAGTGAAATATGTTTCATTTTTACAAAGTTCTTACATGGATTTCTATTACACACACACACACACACACGCACACACACACACACACACACACACACACACGCACTCACACACACACACCATTAATTTAAAGCCCCTAACATAGGAATTAAGAGATGGGAGATATTACCTTTCTCTAGATACAATCTCCACCTCCTTTATAATTTCCCCACTTTATTTTGTTCTCCAAACAACTAAAATAGTTAATCCAGACACTATAGTTGATTTTAGCCAAAAGGTAGAGAAATGATAATAATCTAGATACTAAACTGAAGTTTCTCTGTCTTCTCTAATATTTCAAGATTTTGTGGGTCCAAAATGTGAGCAGTGCTCAACTGGCTAATTCTTCATCCTAACACATGGGTACTTAGTGATACTCAACTGGAAAGTAGATGATATAAAGGGAAACATCTTTAGACAAAATGAGTGGAAGAAACTTTTGTGTGAGAAGAATAGGTCAGGAATCAGGAAACACTAAAAACCTGAAGAGGTTCAGACAGCTTCACCCAGCAATTTAAGCACCAGACTTTCATAGATGAATAAGCAAAACAGTAAAATCAACTAATTGGCTGAGTCTGGGTACTTAACTTTTATACTGTATGGTTTGGCTGCCTGTAATGGATCCAAACTCAGTTGACTGTGATTACCTGAAATCTGTCTCTTACAAAGAAAACAACCATAACAACACTCTTTGTTTTTTTTTTGCCTAACTAAATTCGGTTGTGGTTTGTTACATAAAAACTTAAAGTGTAGAGATAGAGTCAGGCAAATATTCACCTGCATACTTAATTGAACAACAGCTTTAAAGGTATATCATTCTTATTTACAGGCTGGTACATTAATAAAAAAGGGTGAGAAGCAAGGCCTTTGTCTTCCTTTATGTAATCTGGGTGTATTTCATCATTGCTCTCCACAAGGGCAATGGTGTTTCTAATGAAGGACTAAGAGACCAAAGCAAAAAGAAAGTCTCCTCTATACTTGATTCATAATGATATAGTTAATGTTTATTTACACTGTCCATCTCAGAGATAAGGGGAAGGAACTGAATCCCACCTTTCAGTGGGAGGCCTGTCTGAGAATTAGGGATCGTACCACACCCACCACATTATGCTAACTTTTAGGGAAAAAAACATACATATGCTTATAACTGTACAAGAACCTATTTTTTCAGACTGCAAACTCTTTGAAGGCCAAGAGCTTTGTATCCCGAGCACCTTAAATAATGCCTCGGGCTGGGAAGGTGGCTCACTGGTAGAGCACTTGCCTTGCATGCATGAGGCCCTGGGTTTGATTCCTCAGCACCACATAAGCAGAAAAAAAAAAAGCCAGAAGTGGTGCTATGGCTTAAGTGGTAGCGCTCTAGCCTTGAGCTGAAGATCTGAGGGACAGCTCCCAGGCCCAGAGCTCAGGCCCCAAGACGGGACGCCCCCCTCCCCCCCAAAATAAAAACAATGCCTAGCCTTGTGGCATTATACATGCCAATGTTCTGCACTGCTATGAGGAGGAATGACTGTTATGGGGATTTCAACAAACATTAGGGCTGGACAGTATTTGTGAAATATTTGGGATGGTGTTCTCCAAATCTGTAGGTCAGTGAGAAGTTCTCATTGAAGTTCTGTGGCATTTTCCCCCTCCAAATTTTTCTTTTACAGATGATAGCCAGTGGTGTTTTCTATTACATTTCTTCTTCAGTGGCAAAAGCAAGATCAGGAAATCCTCTGCCTTCTGATACTGTTTTTTTATTGTGAAAATACTGTACAGAGGGGTTACAATTACATGGGCAATATAATGAGTACATTTCTTATCAAGCATTGTAGCCTCCTCCTTTGTTTCCCCTTCCCATCACTTCCAGCCCTTCTTCCCCATCCCCACCCATCCCAACCAATCCTCCTCCCCCCTCGCCCCTCCCACCAAAGTTGTAAAGTTCGTTTTCGACATAACCACTTGTACATCTCATTGTTGCAATGGGTCCATCTGTAACCCTAGTTTTTTTCCCTTCCCCTCCACAAATTATACTGACATCAAACACAGTGAAAGCAGGGGTTATACTGTGGGGGAGGGACATACAAAGCAACAAAGAAATAATCTTATAAATAAGTTAGAAACAATCACATGAAGGAAAAAAACACTTGAATACATATCTTAGGGTTCATTTCCCTAACATCAACTTATCTGACCTTTTCTGCTTGACTCAGACATATACTAGTTATTGCAAATAAGGGAAACCATGGGACCTATGTTTCTTTGGGCCTGGCTTACTTCACTTAATATAATTTTTTCCAAGTCTTTCCATTTCCTAACAAATGGGGCAATGTCATTCTTTCTGATGGAGGCATAGAATTCCATTGTGTATATATACCACATTTTCTTGATCCATTCATCTACTGAGGGGCATCTGGGTTGGTTCCAGATCTTAGCTATGGTAAATAATGCTGCAATACACATAGTTGTGCTGGTAGCTTTAGTATGGCCTTGTTTGTGAACATTTGGGTAAATGCCCCAAAGTGGGATTGCTGGGTCATAGGGGAGCTCTATGTGGAGTCTTCTGAGGACCCTCCATATTGATTTCCAAAGTAGTTGAACAAGTTTACACTCCCATCAACAATGCAGTAAGGTTCCCTTCTGTCCACATCCCCTCAAGCATCTGTTGTTAGTAGAGTTCTTGATTTTTGCCATTCTAACTGGGGTGAGGTGGTGTCTCAATGTTGTTTTTATTTGCATTTCTTTTATGGCTAGGGAGGTTGAGCATTTCTTCATGTGAAAAAGGAAATCAAAACAGAACTTAGAAAGTGGCAAAAACTCCCATGTTCCTGGATTGGAAATATCAACATCGTGAAAATGGCAATACTTTCCAAGCCTATCTACAAATTCAACGCGATACCTATCAATATTCCAACCCCATTCTTCAAGGAAATAGAAGAGGCAATCCAAAAATTCATATGGAACAATAAAAGACCCTGAATAGCAAAAACAATCCTCAACAGAAAGAACACTGCTGGAGGAATATCAATACCAAATTTCAAACTCTACTACAAAGCCATAGTAATCAAAACAGCTCGGTACTGGCACAAGAACAGACCTCAGGACCAATGGAATACAATTGAAAACCCAGAAATAAACCTACAGACCTATAGCCATCTAATCTTTGATAAGGGAGCTAAAAAAATAGAATAGAAGAAAGGCAGCCTCTTCAGTAAATGGTGCTGGCAAAATTGGTTAACTACTTGTAGAAAACTACAACTAGATCCTTATATATCACCCTGCACCAGAATCAACTCCAAATGGATCAAAGACCTCGGAGTCAAAGCAGACACTCTGAAAACATTACAGGATGGAATAGGAGAAACCCTAGGTCTCCTTGGCACAGGTCTAAATTTTCTTAATAGAGACCCAGAAACAACAAATCAAAGAAAGGTTGGACAAATGGGATTGCATGAAATTGCAGAGCTTCTCCATGGCACAGGACATAGCTAGCAAGATCAATAGAAAGCCCACGGGTTGGGAGAAGATCTTCACTAGCCATACAATGGACAAGGGTCTCATAGCTGAAATACCTGGAACTCAAAAAATTAAATCCCCCCAAAACAAATCTTCAAAGAAACAAGTGCCCAATAAATAAGTGGGCTAAAGACTTAAAGAGAAACCTTCTTATACTTATACACAAACTGGATATGAGTTCACTAGAGAATGAGAAATATTGAAAAAACAGTGAGTAAAAATCAAGTTTAAAAAACAAATTTCAGAAATAAATAGGCTATATTTTGGAAGAAACATGGGCTGTGGATAACTCAGGACTCAGGAGTTGCTGGATGATATGTGTGGTTGGATAGCGGATGCTTTACTTCATATGTTTAATTCAAACTTTATTTGAGACACTGAACATTCATTCATGAAACAAGATGACAAAACCTTTCAACCTAAAAGGTTGAACTGTAGCATTCATATTTCTTAGAACCATGGTTGAGAAATACTGTTACGTCTTATGAGACATTTCAAGATGCATTGGATTGTGGATTAAATGACTCCCCCTCCATACTTTTCCCTCTTCATTTCAGCATATAATTTAGCTCTGGAGTTGGAGTGGAGATTTTCCTACCAGAGTTTATCATTCATTTCCCCAATCTGATTGTCCATAAGCTTTTTATTAGAGTAAAACAAAATCTCAAGCAAATATCTAGATAGTGGGACCTAAGATTTACCCAAAGCTAATTTGCATACCCAGAAAATCTTGAGCAACAATATTATAAGCTGTAAATTAATAATTCCTAAATTATTAAGTTAGAAAGAAATCCTACATTCTGAAGTTTAGAAAACAAATCTGGGAATGGTAACTCATAATTGTATTCCCAGATATTTAGGAAGTTGAAGCAAGAGAATTACAACATCCGTACCTGCCAACGCAGTCAGTGAGACACTGTCTCAAAAAAATGAATGAAAACAGAAGGGCTAAGGATATACCTCAGTGGCGGAATACTTACCTAGCATGTTCAAGGTCCCGGGTCTAATTCCAATTAGTACACTCACACATGGACACACACACACGAACACAAATTCCAATTAACACATACATACAATTTATAAGTGATTAAAGAATTATATTTTAATTATTCTCTCACAAGGAGAATCAGACTAAGCTGAAAAATTAATCAATTACATTTCCTTCCCATAAAGATTCAACACATATAGAAAAAAAAGGCTAAGGAATCATCTCCATCTTCCATTATAAACTAAATATTGGTGTCCTCCCTCTGAAAAATTAATCACTAAAGCCCTGATTCCCAGTGTGATGGGATTTGAAGTAAGGCCTTTGGGTAGTAGTAAGATTTAAGTGAAGTTATAAGGATGAAGCCCTTATGATAGAATTAGTATTTTGAATTAGTATTTAAGAGGAAGAAACAATAGCACACACTGCATGCTTGCCTGTCTGTCTCTGTCTGTCTCTGTATGTCTGTGTGTCTGTCTCTATGTCCCTGTCTCTGTCTCTGTCTCTGTCTCTCTCTCTCTCTCTCTCTCTCTCTCTTGTATGAGGAAATAACAAAAAGACAGCTACCTGCAAATCAAGAAGTAGTTCCTCACCATGAACTCAATCTGTAAGCATTTGGAATTTCCTAACTTGCAGAACTAAGAAAATAATTGTCTGATGTTTAAGATCCAAGTAGTAGCATTCAAATATAGCAGCTTGAGCTGACTAAGACATCTCATTTACTACAAAATGAAACTCTGGCTCATTATTTTTTTTAACTTGAGTATGGTTAAATAGACTCATCTGTGAGAACATCATTATCAGCCTATTGTACTCTTCTATTTTGTACATGGATGCTGTATGCCAATTTAAGTTATCCCTGCATCCAGATTCCTCACTTGATAAACTAGTCTGAGAATGTTTTGGAGAATCAGTATGTTAGTCACAGGGAGATATGGCTATGGATTAGCTTTTTTCAGGGTTGGGGGTTGTAATTCAGTTCAATATACATTTTAAAATTACCCATGTGCCTGGAACCAGTGGCTTATGCCTATAATCCTAGATATTCAGAAGGCTAAGTGAGATCTAAGGATCAGAGTCTGAAGCCAGCCCAGCCAAGAAAACCCATGAGACTCTTAACTCTAAATAACTACCAACAGGCTGGAACTATAGTTATGGTTTAAGTGGCAGAACATCAGTATTCAGACAGAAAGCTCAAAGACAATGCCCAGGTCCTGAGTTCCAGCCCCAGAACTGGAACATACATACATACATACAAAAGTACCTAATATATGTTTTCTGTCATTTCAAGGTTCACTGATATCTCTAAAATCCTGAGCAATTTCCCATAATCAAAGTGATCTTTCTTTTTTATGTATGTTTTTATTGTAAAAATGCTGTACAGAAGGGCTACAGTTACATGAGCAAGGTAATGAGTATATTTCCTATTGAGCATTGTTGCCTCCTCCTTTGCTTTCCCCCTACCATCCTGTCCCTCACACCTCCATACCTACCCACTTCCCCAGCCGAAATTGTAAAGTTAGTTTTCAACATAGTGTTTTATACATCACATTGTTACAATGGGTCAATGTGTATCCTTATTTAAGCATTTTGTTTTTTTTCCCTTCCCCTCCCCGAATTAAACAAGTGTATATACAAGATGCAGGGCACTGACATCAAATGTAATATTCCATTCACAATTTCCCCTTCTATTTTTGTTTCCTGTCCAATCCACTCGTTACCATATAATCTGAGGCAAGTGTCCTAACTTCTGAGACTCATAGATTTCTTATATAACAAGGAGACAAGTGAGGCGATGCTTATGTTGGAGTGTTATTTGTGGGAGTAAACACCTTAAAGATGAGAAAGATGATAGAGATGTCATAAGAATGAATAACGCCAATATTAGTCACAGTATATGAAATATAAATTAAAATCTAATTAACACATACCTTTGGAACGAGAGAGAATTATTGACTTTAGATTTAAAGACTAGAACAATCAGCACGTGAAATTTTTTTCTTCTACTAATAGCCCACAGACTGCTATCTTAAGAATGACTACATTGCGTAGACTGAAGTTTTTCTGCACAAAAAAGAAAACAAACAACAAAAGAGAAAAAAAAGTCTGTTAAGATGAAACCACTTTAGTAACAAACAAATTAGAAATTAGCACAGGAAGTAAGCATCCAAAGCTTGCCAACCACCGACAAAATACAAACCAGCTTGAATAATATTTTTGGTTTCTGTTTTAAAAGCATGAAGTTTGAAGTACTAAAATCACTGATCCCAAACTAAACATCGTGAGTCACAAATAACAGTATAAACATTTTGGTTGTCTAACAATCCTACTTTGGTTGACAGAACTTGGGGGAAAAGACAGTGATGCCCAGGGCTGTTTGATCATTACTCTTCCTGTATTATGCAAGTACAGAATTCAACAGCATAAAGGTCAGAGCTTATTAGGAAAGTTTGACTCATAACTCAGAATTTCATGTGAAAATGACAAATGAAATGAAGTTTAAGACAGGCTATATTCCTCCATCTGCCAATAAAAGGAATCTCTAGATAATTACATATCTACAGAGTCTGCATTCATCATCCCCAACCCTTAACAATCACTAAATAGTACAGGACATTTTTGAACAAATGAAAAGAAGAATCCAGTTGGTTTCACAATGGGGCTGGCTCCAGAAAGAACTAGCAGAAGGCAATTTCAGAATTTCGGTAGATCTTCTCTGTACTTAGTCTCAACACTTCCAGCTTCCATCTCTGAATTGACTTGCTTCCACCATAACTTATTCACTTTCTCTCCTTATTTCTTTAGTTCAGGATGGAGAATCATTACTTTCTGTAGTCAAAATTCAATATAATTGGTGATTCCCAATAGTTAAGGCAGGGTCTGATTATTATATATTTTGGTAAATCATTGCATCATATTGAATGTATTCTAAAAAGTAATAATTTATAGAAAATATAAGCTATAATAAAAAAAGAGTTTTACTCTTACCCATCAATATGCATAATTTAAAAATTATCATCTAGGATCTAAATGTGTGAATCATTTGTGTAGCATGTTCAAGACTCTGGATTCAATACCAAAATACATATGTGTTTTGTCATCTATAAAGTAGATATGATAATGGAAAATTCTTCAAGGGTTATTTTTCTTTTTCACACAATGCCTTGAGTTAAAAAGATCTATAGCACCCTCAGGATGTTCTCAGGTAAGAAGTCATCCCAAAACCATACTCCTCAGAATCTAGGAGAGTTTTGAGGGGAGTTGTCTAATTCAATCAGTTATAGACAAAGTGCATGTCAGGGAAGGCTATCCAAAAGTAGGAATATATTAGGGAAGTCTTGGGAGAATTTGACAAATAAAGTTTTAGTTATAAAGAAAGTAGAAGAAAAACATTGTTTAAAAATCCTAGAGTTCAAAAAAATCTTGGGAGAATTTGACAAATAAAGTTTTAGTTATAAAGAAAGTAGAAGAAAAACACTGTTTAAAAAGCCTAGAGTTCAAAGAAAAAGATAGTGTGTTCAAGAGATAGAAAGGGGCTAGGATCTCTAAAGATGTACTGAGTATTTGTGGAGGTTGGGAAGGGACAGAAAAAAGTGAGGTTTCTGAGAAATGAGGGTGTACTGAAGGTCAAGGTAGTTGAGAACTTTGTGCAACAAAGTTAGGAGATGAATTTCACCTTAAAAGATGTTGAAGGATACAAAAATATTAAGGGAAGGCTGGGGATATCAGGATTATACAAGAATCTATTTAAAAAAAAACATTGCACTAACTCACACAAAAAGAGGAAAGGAAAAAGATTTTCTCCCTAGGCAGGGAGATAAGAAAAGAAAGCTGTGGATTTTTTTATTGAAATTCTGTTTGTTTGTTTTTTTTTTAGCTCAGAATGATCTTTTGATGCTCAACTTTTCTTTTTTTAATGGTTTTTATTGTGAAAAAAATGTACAGAGGGGTTACAGTTACATGAGCAAGGTAATGAGTACATTTCTTGTCAAGCATTGTTGCCTCCTCCTGTGTTTTTCCCCTACCATCCCTTCCCATCTATCTCCACAACTACACACATCCTCTCCCCCATGATGCTCAACTTTTCTTTACTTAGAAATGTGCTGAATTGGCTCAATGAAAGCTATGGATTTGTAAAATTTGTTCTGTTTTTCTTTCAGACATAATATTTTTGTGTTATTTTAATGATAATCTTTAAAATAGTATACATGATTCAATAAGCTATTCAGGTGATACTAAGGCTACAAACACAATCAGGAAAATTTTACTTTATTATTATTTCCTGCTATCAGAAATATTGACCTTCAGTTTCATGTTTGGAAGAAAGTACTAATACCCATCAAAGAAGGTAGCTGGTAATATTCATTATACCCAGGAAAAACTATACTGTATTGAGACAGGCCAGGAAAATTTTCACAAAACTAATGAGGAGTTGGGCCACCAGAGAATTTTTGAGATAAAGAAATTATATCAGTAGAAAATTTTCTATTTGGTTTGTTGAGAAGGATAGCTTGAATTCTTCAGGTAAAAGAATGAAAGTGGCATCTCTCTCTCACACACACATACATACACAAACATGCAAACACCTACACACAGACACAAACACACACACACACACACACACGCTTCCTTACACACCTCCTTATAACTGAGATGAAAAGTATTTTAGATGAGGTGATTGGACTTCCTGAGCTGTCTTAAGTTTTCCGGGGCTTTTCCTTAACTAAAGTGTGAACATCTTGTCCACATACTGTGTTTCTCTCTCTGCATTTGCCTTCTGACAAAGATGAATGGAATTGTCTGCAGAATACCAGCAACTGGGCTAATGAATCCTTTGATTTGGGGCAAGGGGAAAAAGTTAAAAAAGATATTCTATCTGCATGACTGTAACAAGGAAAATGAGTGATAAAGATAAGGAGATAGGTTGATCAAAATAAAAAAGAACAGCAATAAATTCCATATAAGAATAGAGTTTATCTTGGGCTTTTATGGGTGAAAGATGTTGACCTACTTCTCACTTCTTTCAATCCAATTCTATTTCCCCAAAGTATACTACAGAATAGATCATTAAGGAGTTAAACTTCTTTCTGCTTTTAATCTTTGCTCCACCTTTGATAAGCTTCTCTAGCTGGCTAGATAATATATTTTGTTTCTGTGTTTTGAACCTTATCTTACTGATCTCCTAGTCTGTCTCCTTTCTTTTTCTCTTTTACTTTTCAAAGGAGTGTAGCCTTGTACTAGACATTTATTTTCCAATAATCAAGTGTTTGTAGATTAAGATAATATTTTTATCATTCCAGGTAAGGAATGCAATCTTTACTCTAGACCTTAAGTAATTCTTGAAGGCTTATAATTTTATCTTACTCATTTTCTCCTTTTCTCTTTTCTTTCTAAACATCTCTGTAGAGATGTAAGGACAGGTCTAATCAATATGAAAAGTTACAAAGAGGTAAGTAAGATAACATGTCAATCAATAAGCATGATACTATGTCCTTTAGAATCACAAAGACTGACTACTAGCACCAAAATTGAGAGCAGTCATAAATAAAAACAATGTTAATAAATTTGGTGAAACGAAGGAACCAAACACTTTGTTTTTCATAGTTTGATGAATTTGCATAAATATTGTAAATAGCTGGATCCAGTTATAGACCTTCTGCTTCTTTCTAGCTACAATGCTTTCCCTTTGGGCATTATTTTGTTGTTTAAATGGGAAAAAATCAGTAAACATCTATCTCTGGTATCATTACCACATCTATGTGTCTATTATTATTTTATAGAAATGAATAAAATTGTTTAACTTTTTTTGGCCAGTGAGCAAATTAGTTAATACTAGCTTTTTTTTGCCAGTCATGGGGCCTGAACTCTGGCTTGGGTGCTGTCTCTCAGCTCTTCAGCTCAAGACTAGCACTCTACCACTTGAGCCACAGAGCCACTTCCATCTTTTTCTGATTATGTGGTGCTGAGGAATCGAACCTAGGGCCTCATGCATGCAAGCCAAGCAGTCTACCACTGAACCACCTTCCCAGCCCCTAATACTAACTTTTTCTTTTACTATTATCTGGTGGTAGAAAATGGACTTAATTTTTATCTGCATTGAAATCATATAGAATTTTAAAATAGAGAACATTGAAGACTAAATATAGCACTATATAAGCCAAATACTTCAAGTACCTTTCAGATGATGGCTTCTTCAATATAGTATTAGTAATTATAAGAAGCTAAAGCAAACAATACATGTTTTTAGAAAGAGGAAAAAAAACACCAAGATCCTGCAATGTCATGACTAGACCAATGAATCCATTATCCCATTAAAACTTTTTATAACTACTATGAATGGGCCAAAATACAAATATTTTTCCAACTGTAATTTTTTCTCCATCAATGCTACAAAATGAATTTTCTCCTCTCCTCAATATCCTCTAAATTTTGTAGTCTGCTTCTAATTATGATTGATTAAAGTACACTGAAAAAAGTTCAAATTCACCTTCATGTAGATCAAACTTTTCTTCATTGTAGAGAAGGGATCACTTGCTCAGTGTCTCATGACTGAGGACTTTGTTATCACTTCTGTCTTTAAACACTCAGCATCCCTTTCTTCCTCATTATCCAGGCTGTCATCAAATCCTTTTGCTTCTTGCCCAACAGTCTCTTAACCCTATCTCTTCTGTCTCTTTGGCTAAAGCCCATATGCTGATTAGGCATCTCTTAATGACTTCTTTTGTTTCTTTTCAACTTCTCATTCCCCTTTCCATGAATGCTACCTCACTGATAACTCTTATGTTTTGTTCCTGGAATCTCCACTAAAGTATTTTACCTAGAAAATGTATTTTTCCTTCTAACTGACATTATAAATGTCTGTCTCATGATCTCCCAGGAGGTAGGAATAGAGGTATACATTTGGCTCACTATGTGCTGTCATATATATATATATATATATATATATATATATATATATATATATATGTATTATGGTCTATATAGTGTTAATTTTGCTAACAGTCATTGATTTACCTTGAAATAGCTAATTTTTTGTTGTGATATTATTTAACTATAACCACTGTTCAGATAAGAAACATTACTACGGGTTTAATCTGCAGTTGCTGCATGTAGATAATTTTTTTTTAAAGTACTTTGATTTTACTTCACATGATATTGTCTCCCATTGATAGCTACTCATCTTTTCTCCCTACATTTCTCAATTTTTCCATCTGTTTTCTGTGAAATAAATCACTTTGTGATGGCTCTGTTATCTCCCCAATATTACCTAAGGGAGCTGGGTTGACTTGGAATATGCATCATGGTTCAAGAATGATCTTCTCGGAAATTCTCTTTAAATTGTTGTACAAAGGAGTTGTCATCCAACACAGCAGTTTATAAACATAATGCATCTTAATCAATGTTACCTCTTTCAATATTCTCAGCCATCTCAAGAATATCTTCTAAGCATCCTGAGACAAAACTCTTGGTTTTGCCTGCAGGGAAATGACGACTGTTTTACTTCTCAGTTAGCTATTGAAGGTGTGTTTCTATTATTCCTTAGTTCAGATTAATTTTTCACTGACATTTAGAAATAGAAGGAAAAGATTATAAGGCAATTTTGAAAGAGGCCAGTGAAAAAAAGGGAAATGTCTGAATGATCTGGAAAGAAAGGTCCAGGAAATACCTAGACAAGAAGAGAAATGACTAAGTCCATCCAAATGGCGAAAGTTTGAAAATGGAAAAGCCTTAGAAATAGTTGAGAAGTTCCAAACAATCTCAGTCCCCAAGATCCTCTAATATACTTCCCTTTAGTCTTCTTTATATTTATTTATTAATTTAACCTTTTATTGAACACTATTTACACTATTTAGTAGCATCTTATTTTTTAGCTTCTTATCTTTTTTTTTTTCTTCAGTGCCTTTTCCAATGAGTATTTCAGGCAGTACATAAGTGGCACAGATTTACTTTCATTACATTCTTTCTTGCCACAAGTATGAGATATAGAAATATAAATTGGAATAGAAATATCACAAGCAATGATTATACATCTATAGAAAATGGGTTTTAACTATTTATACTATCACATCACTATGTAATTGTTGTCTAAATATGTTTTGTATTATTTTATTTTGATGTTATCTCTAGAAAGCCATGAACTGAACAATGACTAGAAAAGCCTCCAAACATGGATTTTCAATTGCAAGGGTGATTTTATTGGTTGTACATATCAGATATACACATTGTTCTATTAATGGCCCAATAAATATCACTATAGAAGTAATCAGAGGAGGAACATATTCTAAGCCTCTAAAAAAGGGATTTTTGTCAACATTAATCCAATAATGCTGAGAAAAATCTTCCTCACAAATGGAAGTTTTTTGAGCATACTCTATTGTCATAATTCTTCCGAAGAATAAAATAGTTTGCTCCAGTAAAAGTGTTTCTCAACAAAGATTTTAAAAGTATCTGTTTGCTGAGCAAATTTTAAATTATCCTTTATTTTCTACATAATTATAGTAAGATGCAAAATGACTAAATGATTCTTAATTACAAATGAATGCATATTTGTTGAAAATAAATTATGTAATGAGGTAGTATGCATCTGCCCATCTGCATATGCTAATTTCTTCATCTCTTAGACAGTAATGATTTTGGTGAATATGTAACTTAAGTTAATTTTATTTAGAAAGAAGAGTAGATATTGAAGGAGAAATATAAAGGAAACTGGAAATGAAAACGAGTCATTGTTAAGCTAGTGACTTTCACAGAGTAAAATATGTTTATAAAACACTACTTTTGTGAATCATGTGTATTATTTTGCTTGTTCCCATCCCATAAAGGATATTTAAATTACCTAGTCTTGAAACTGTAGCACCCTCTTTGACCACTTTCTATTTCAGATTCTCTCTGTCCAACTGTTTCTTTTCCTCCCACATATTTCGTTAGCATTAATTAATTATGCAGCAGAATTTCATTCTAATATGTGCATTTATGTATACAATGTATGGTGATTAGATTCACTCCCTCCATCATTGTCCTTCATTTTCCCTCTTTCTTCTTAAAGCAATCTATACAGCTTCATTGCTATGATTTTCAAACATACCTATATAAAGTATTTTGGTCATATTCACCCTCCTTCACCCTCTCCATTAAAAGATTTATGCAGATGTATAGGTTAAAACCATAATCTCACTTGAGTTAAGTATATAAATCTATAGTTTTAGTAAGTTGTAACTTGTGACTATCTCCAAATCCAGTTTTAGAACATTCCTTTACCTTAAGAGAACTTATCATATAAATTTACATTTGGTCCCTATTCCATCCAAATCCTGGCAAATATTAATTTTCATGCCATCTCTATAGGTTTTCATTTTCTGTACATTTCATGTTAGTGGGATCAAATAATACAAAGGAAATAGTCTATTCTTTTATCACTTAGTATAATATTTTGAGATTTAGTCCTATTGTAGAATATATCAATAGTTCATAGTACTCTGTTCTATGAATATATGTTTTTTTAATTCATTGGAAAGGTGATAATATTTGGGTTGTTTTAAGTTTGGGTTTACTATGAATCATGCTGGTGTAAAAACACATTTGCACATTTTACAAGTTTGTGTGGAGATGTTTTGATTTTTCTTAGAGTTAAGCCTAGAGATAGAATTTCTGGAGTCTGTGGTAATTTATATTTAACCATTGGAGTACCACCAGACTGTCTTCCAGAGGAGATACATTATTTTTATAAACTCCCCTTGGAATATAGGAGAGTTTCAGATATTTTCTTTCTTTCTTTCTGCGTGTACTGGTTTTATACTGTGATTCTCAGATCTCCACCTCTTGAATATATACGATTACAGATGTGAGCTACCACTGCTCAGGAAGTTCTAGTTTCTTGAAATCCCCATACATGTGCATTGCCACTGTCCTCTGATTATAGTCATTCTAGTAAATTGGAATTTACAACTCATGAGCCATGGCTTTCTCCTTGAGGTGAAATACACCTTTAAAAAAAAATTTCTGTATCTTTTAGCAATTTGTATGTATAAAGGCCATTCAAATTAATCTTATTTTTAAAGCCTGAGTTGCATATCTTATTAAGTTATAAGAACACATTATATATTTTACATACCATAGATATATACATATATAACCTTATTGGATACATGATTTGCAAACATTCTCATCCAGTTCATATTATTTTTCCCCTCAAGTGTTTTTAATATTTAAGTTCATAACTTTAACTTTGATAACATCCAATTTATCACTTAAAAAATTAGGAATCCTGAATATGAAACAGGTATGAGAGTTTGTTCCCCAATACTAGGTCATTAAATTTTTGTATATTTGCTCTCATGTATAAGTCTATTATTCATTTTGAACTCATATTTAAAAAATATATTGCTATTATAAAAGTGATGTAGAGAGGCTTTACCTAAGTCAGGTGAAGGGTACATTTCTTTTTGGAAAATGTCACCCTTTTCTCATTATTTTTAGGTGTAAAATAAAGATTTGATTATCTTTTTGCAGGATGGTATCAATTGTTTCACCAGTATTTGTTGAAAGTTTGTTTGAACATTCCTAGATTCCCATCAGGATTTTTTTTTATGGTTCCACACTGCCTGTTAAATCCATTCAAACTCTGAAGCCTGCCATTCGGTTCTCCCATCCATAAACCTTGCCTCCACCAAGGTAGACTCAGCAAGGGTTTTCTTTCACTGTCTACTTTAATTAGTGTGCCATTTGCTGCACTACATTACTTGATTTCAAGTTTTGTAATGCTTTCTAGTAAAAGCTAATTACTTAGTTACTCTTTCAATCCTAGGTTTTTAACCCTTATTCATTCAAAATCTCACTGGAGCATCATATTATCTAAAAATAAGCCTTCCTCTCTATTAGGTGTGCTCTAATCACCCATATGTCCATCTATAATCTTAGGGCATACTTTATCATATTATATTTGAAAAGGCATTGACTCTGTTGTAAAGTTAAACACTATTTAAAGACAGATTTTTGATTTTTATTTAACTAATCTTTAATACCCAAACAAATGGGTATATGACATGTAACGGCCCTTATAAGTTTAATGGTAACCTATTTGATGATAGTCAAACAGACTGCATTGTTTGAACTCAAATCCCAAGAACTCTGCTTAAGTCACACAAAGATTCGTTAATTCTCCAGGAGGACAGTTCAACCACCTTTTATCAAGACAGAGTTACTGAGTCTGATTAAGATACCTTTCCTTTTATCAGAGGGGCAAGGCTCTTATCTGCTGTTTTCTAAAGGCTCAGTGCTTTTTTTTTTTTTAAACATAAAGATCAAAGGATTTTTCTCCCTGCTCAAACCCAAAATAAAAATTATGATGTACTTCTAAAAAAGAATTAGATGTGAGGAATATTGTATTGTAACATGAACTCTAAACATATGAATCCTGAACATTATTTGGATACTTACCTGACATTCTAAAACAGTAGCTCAACATGGCTCTTAGATTTGCTTGTAATTGTGAGTGCATCCATCAGCTAATCAACATACTTTACTTTTCAAAGCCAGCTTTGAATCGCAAGGTACACACTGCAGTTCAAACCTTTTTTTGTGTTTATAAAATCATTGATTCTAGAAAATCCCAATGAAAATTTCAAAGCGCCACAAATATTTTCCTTACTCTTAAAAAACATTCTATGCCTATGAGGAAAACACAACAGTAAAACCTATTACGTTCTGACTTTAGGAATTAGCCAGCCTGGGAGGGCCTTTTCAAAAGTGAGGTGAAATTTCAGGATAAAACAGGGGGGGTTTAAAGTGACCTAGAGAAAGACAAAAAGATCAGAGTCGGGTGGGGAGGATTATAGAAGAAAGAAAAGATGAGATTGAGGTGAAAGAGAGGGTAAAGTCTTTCCATAGATTTAAATAAGCTTTAGGCAATTATCTGAACTTTCAAGGGAATTATCTGAACCACACATCTAAATTTGTTGAGGTACTTCCATTGTGGCTACTATCTGGGTTTGCACAGTAAACTTGCTTTCTTGTGCCATGAGTGGCTTACAAGCTGAAAAGATTCAGTGAAATCTTCAAAGTAAATTTGTGTCCAGCAAAGCAATTCAGAGGCCTGTTTACAGCCTTTTCCATCTGTCTCCTAGACTGTGAGGATGCAAACTTTAAATATTACACTTGTGGTTTGAATGTGGAACCCATTTTGTCAAATGAATCAAAAATACATTCTAAACCCACAATTATAATGAATACTTTCACAAAAAATTCAGTCTACCTTGAGGATACAAGAGAATTGAGCAACTCAAAGCTATATGTAGCTTTGCCAATTGAATAAAGGTGATCAGCAAAGACAATTCTTGGAAGCCAAAAAAAAAATTGCTGAAAGTATGGCAATTTATTTACTATATGTTCTTGTGTCTCAGAATCCTAACTATTCAGTATTTTTTAAAATGAAGGACTGTGTTAATCTGATCATAAATCAAAGCCAACCATGAGAAAGAAGAATTTGGAAAAAGCTAGAAGTGGCAGAAAATTGGCAAATTCATAAGTGCATTGCAAATTCCCTATCTTCTGCTTGATAGATCCATGTTTGGGTGCAGGTGTTTCTAGATATAGTTTGTTGGGGGCTATTTGTTAGAACCAAACAGGGTTTTTAGCTTTAAAAAAATCATACTCGATAAAGCCTTTCTCTCATTATACTTTCTCATTACACTCAAATATTTTAGGATTAAGAAAAACAGAGGAAGAAGAGAGAGAAGGAAAGGAGAAGGAAGACAAGAATGCAGAAGAGGAGAAGAGGAGGCAAATTATTCATATCAGTACTGGAAAGAAATTACTTTGTAGTTACTTATGAAATAACAGTTTCACACAACTTGGACTGCTGGGGGTAAAGAGGATTGCTGCTTCTGATCTTTTATTTCTGAAATTGGAACTCCAGAAGTAGTTTTGTTAAATCTGACACATTTAAACATTTTTTTTTACAAAATTTTATATTTAGCAGATAGTAGTTTTGTCTTTCCCAGGACCTACCTTTCCACTTTTGAACAGTGTAATGAGTCTATTGTCAAGTTCTTTAAAACATGTGACATTCAGCTTTTAAGAGGTTCAGTGGGGTATCTCCCTCCCCTTCCACCACACAGAATATGCATTCATAAAACAGACAGAAAGAATACTTGAGAACAATTGATAAAGGATGTTTGTGACATATGGAAGCCTAGTTATAAAGCGATAGCATAGAAAATGACAAGGAAAATTTACCTAAAGCATTTAAAGTAAGTAATAATATGGGTCAGCTTTCTTTACTATTCTATTCTACTGGTAATATTCCCTTCAGTGATATTCATTTTAATTGAGTTTGAGAATGAGTACACACAACACACTATACAAAAAAACCCCCACAAGCCTAATTCAGACTTTTAGTATAAATCTGACAGGGCAATTGTTAAGATTTTCTTTTTCGTTGCTTTATTTTAGGACAATAATTGGAGGTTCAGTCAGCTTTAAAATTAGTTGTTTCTGCAGAAGTTAATTTAACTTCAGTGTGCATTAGTTTCATTTCCTTTCCTCAATTACTAATTACTGAAGATTAATGTTTTCAAACCAAACCTTTTCTCCATGTAATCCATCTGCCCTTCCTGCTTCCATCTAGCAGGAAGCCTGCTGAAAGGGGTCATAATCCCTCTGTTTGCAACATTATACTCTACAACACCGGGAATGTCTTGTGGGAAAACTTTCTAGAGAGATTCTTTGTAGGGAAAGGGGAAATATGTAACACTCAAGAAATGAAGAGACATTTCCTCCGTGGTTGAATGTATTGTGATTTCCTGCCCTGCTTTTTTTTCTCAGTGTGCTAGAGATCTTGCTTTCAATGGAATTTTGAAAGTGACTTGACATTTACTAAAAAGATAATAGAGTATAACTATGCAATATTGTGCAAATTTTACCCAAGCAGGAACTTCTTTCTTGTCCTATTCACCCCTAAATCATACTATTTGTGTGCATTTTGATTGAAAATGACCTCTTCTCAACAATGGCTACAATGGAAATGTAACTTGAAATGTAAGTGACACACGGGTCTTGGCTAGTTATTTTCTCTTTCATTCTGTCCATGACTTTATATTACTTAGGGTTTTTTTTGTCAATGATTAAAGTTTCATTGTCATAAACTAATTATTCAAAGGGACTTTGTTATGATATTTAAAGCATGCAGACACTGTATTTTGATCAAATACACCTCATCTAAATTATTCTTTTTAAATTATATATATTAAGTGGTTGCACAAAGGAGTTACAATTCAACAACTCACTCTGTAAGTACAATGCATTTTCTTCCACATCACCCCATTCATCATTCTCCCCCATTTTTCCCAACCCAATCCTTCTTCTGTTTTCTTAGTTTCATGAGATATGCACTGAATATTATGACTGCATTATCCTTTCCCCCTCCTCTCTTCATTCCATCCTTGACATCCACTGTACACCTTTCAGGTGCCAGTTTTTTTGGTATTCACTTCTTTTTCCTTCTTTTGGAGACTTAGTTCTCCTATGTATTCTAGGCTGACCTTGACCTTGCCATCCACCTGCCTCAGTCTCCTAAGGGCTGGGACTACAGGTATGTATTACCCTGCCTGGCTTGCTTTGGGATTTTTGACATATAAGCATTTGTGGTATACCTTTTATAATTTAATCATACTTGGCAGGCTTCATGTAATATTATAGTCATTTACTTTTCGTTAACAGCACATTCTCTAAACTAGTTAGTCAATATTTTGGTTTTGTCAACAATTGATTCAGACCTTAGTATTAGATTTATTATTTTTAAAGAGCTGATAAATATACTATTTGAATGGGAAATATTTGATTTTTCTCTTAATAACACTGAACAATTTGAAGACAAAAATGATTCAGAATCTGATATCTGTTATGTTGTTTGAATGATGATCTTACCCAAAACATTTAAGGTGAAGAATGTAGCTTGCTTGATTCCTTAAAATATGTTTCTGGGGCTGGGAAGGTACCTCAGTGGTAGAGCGCTTGCCTTGCATGCATGAGGCCCTGGGTTCAATTCCTCAGCACCACATAAGCAAAAAGAAAAAGCCGGAAGTGGCGCTGTGGCTCAAGTGGTAGAGCGCTAGCCTTGAGCTGAAGAGCTGAGGGAAAGTGCCCAGAGTTCAGGCCCCACGACCGAACCCCTCCACCCAAAATCTTTCTGAATAAAAAATATTTATATATTCAAGTCATATCCAAAATCTCATGTAAGCTACTTCAGATAGCTAAGAATTTGAAACTGTAAAATACATATATAATTTTTACAGTGAAAACACAGAGAACGTTTTGTTTTTATCTGGAACTGTCAATATCTATAGTGAAAATAAATTTCTTTCTGAGCTAGAAAGGTATTTTCTTGCCACTGCTATAAAGAAATCTATGCTGAATATTAAGAAATTTATTTCTAATTTATCATCTGTTAAAGGTTCTTAAGTATTCCCAAAATGATTCCTACGTTGAAAGTTTGGTTCCTAGCTGGTAGCTCCATTGAAAAGTGATGGGTTTACTAACCTCTTAAACTGGCTAATCCAGTCATTGAGATTTCAATGGATTATTAGGATGTGGTGAGCCATTGGAGAAAGTATACACTGGGGATATGTACTTGCATGACTTGTCTCTTGTTTCTGGTTTTCTGTTCTACTTTCTTTCCCCCCACATTTTCTCATTTGTTTTCTTCCTCCTGCTCCCCTTTTTCCTCCTCTTCCTCTTCTTCTTCTTCTCCTTCCTCCTTTCCTCTTTTCCTCTTTTCCTGTCCCTTTCCCTCCCTTTCCCTTGTTTCTCCATTCTGTCTACAAAGAATGAGCCCTTTGCTCCTCCACACGTTCTCCACTCTTCACTATAATATTCTGACTCACCAAAGGCCCTATGAAATCAAGAGCAACCATGACTGAAAACTCTGAAACTGTGAGCCCAAATAAGTCCTTTCATCTTTAAGCTGTTGATCTCTGGCATTTAAAAGGTGACTAATATAAAACCTAAAATAATTTTTTTCCTCCGGTATATAGAATCTGAAACATATTTCTTCTGAGATGTTCCCAGTACCCATGAATCCAGAAACTTTTCTTCCAAATTACACATCTTTTATAAAGGATGAAACACAGTGGACAACAAGGTGGAAATGCTTTGAAAACTTAAAATGGTTGACAAATGTAAACTCTGATCATCATTCTTCTTTAAAGCTAAATACGAGGAACCTTTTGCTAATGAAATAAATGATTGTAACCAAGTACAATAATGTTACTCATTGGAAAAAGTCTGAATCTATGGCTTTATCCTGATGAACAGCTAGTGGGCTAGCTAGGCTAATAGAAAAAATAGGGAGCAAGGAAACCAGCAGACAGGAAAACCTTTAAAAATGCTATGATTATTAGTCAATGATTGTGGAAAATGTGATCATGGAAATTTTTAACCTTTGCTAATTTCCACAGTGAATATCCACTTGGGAATGAACCGCCAGTATTTAGAGAATGTACAGGAAAAAAGAGACATGAAAAACAGTTTGTACACATGAACATAAAGTGATTCTCTATGAAGTCACTCTTTCTTAGTAGTAATTCTTTAGGCAGCCCTCTGCCTAAAAACTGAAAGTACACATCACCAACATAGTGTAACACCTTCAGAAGGATATAGGGCCACCACATACTAGTCTTGAAGCAATGTGAAAAGTGAATCTTATTATGAGGAAATTTAGACACACCTGCAGAGACGAGCAGCTTATAAAATGGCTGAAGCATGTTCATCAAAAAATGCTGGTGTCATAAAAAATGATGATGATGATGATGATGATGACGATGACACAGATGAGAAATTGTTCCAGCTTAAGGACACTGAGGAACACCACAGTATGCCATTAACCTACTTGAGAGAGAGGGAGAATTTAAGCATATTATGAGACTAACCAAAAAAAATGAAAGTTTGTAGACTAAAATTGAAAAAAGTGAATATAAATGCTACATTTGGGAAATAATAACTATAGTCTGGTTACAAAATGAAACTTTATTAAGAATGCATAATGAAGAATTAGGATATGAAGCTCAATTTGTGCAGTATATTATCTCATGAAACAGAAAATGAAGTATATTATATATGTGACTATTGATATGATATGTGAATAGAAGTTATATCAATTTATACAACTATGTGAATGATAATTATAGCCATAACTTGTATAATTTATAAATATGATAAATACCACATGTTAATTATTTATAACAGAAAATATAGAACTCAGATATAGGTGACATATATCTATATATATTTGCACACAGATAATTTGGAATTCTCTCTATTATTGTTGGAATTTTTCTGTACATCTGAAATTGTTTTACAGCAGTTGTTTTAAAAATACGATGTGCTTTTACCTTTCAATAATTAGCACATAAAAGTAAGTACATATGTGTGTGTGCTTATATTTTTTCCATGGAATACTTCTCTTGAATTTAAGTCTGAAGAAGTAACTCACCTTTAACTTGTAAGTTCATTGGAGACTTACTTTCATTTATTGACTAATTTATATTAAATCACAATTTTAATATTTATTTGGTAAGTACATGAACAAGTTACTCTCAGTCTGAGTCTCTGTCCTCAAATTTTTTCCCCATAATCCTTATAGACATTTACACTCATTTTGGATGTGTTTCATCTGTGGACACTGTACAGTGTTCAGACTGTGAGAGTATCTTCAACTTACTCCTGTGAGATTGTTATTCATTATGTCCCCAAGGTCTGTGTCTCCCACGTGTTTAGAATATATTCCTTCCACATCTTCCACATCTAAGTTCAGTAGATATGGTCAAGTTCAATATCAGGGTGCCCTGAAAGCCACAATAAATTTCACTCTAGATGCATTGCTTCTAGAAGCTTTGAAAATAATGTTTAAACTTTGATTGGGTTCACATTTCATGAGTTTGTCCTAGGGAAGGAAGAGGTGAGACTGGTCAGAGGAGAATAGATTGTAGAGAAACTTCCAGTGATGACAGGACAAAAATAAAGGGATTTGAGCCTAGGCCTAGAGAACAAAAATGGTTAGCAAAACAAGCTCCAGATGAGAAGGAAACAAAACTCAGACTGACCAGGGAGTGCATGAGCCAAGAGGAAGATACAGAGAAGATGGTTCAGTCTCCAGGCCAGAGTCCTGTTTGGAGTCACAAATCAAGAGCAAGGCAGACTCCATGGAAAAGGACTGGGAAGCTCTGCTAATTCTAAGCATAAAAGTGTAGAAAATGAATGCAATGTAGAGGCCATTGACCTAGATAAAGGAACAACTTAGTGATTTCATTTACTAAGTTATTTTTCTTAAACAAATCAAATGAACAAACACTATGTCTGTAAGCATCCATTTGTATATCTTCAGATTGGCATTTCATTAAAAGCTAAGACTTGAGTTGTATAAAAAGAAGTAGGCTTTACACAATTGTAGGGAGAAGTCTTCATGACAAGGTCACCATAGATTTCCCGTTATTTGAATTTCCCATTAGATGACAGTAAAAATGATCAAGGAAAGAACACCTTTTCTTTAAATCTTAGAGCTAGGGGTGGAGGAGGATGGGCAGGGCTAGTTACCACATGTCACCTTAACTCTGACACCTTGCATCCATGCCCTGCCCAGAGAGGATGAATATGTGCCTAGGAAAGACATTCTGGCTCCTCAATCATGAGATATTGTCAGTATTCCAGACAAACAATCTTAAACTTTGATCACTCACTGTGTGGCAACATCAAGATTCACTATACTGATACTATTTTAAAAATGTATGATCTAGTGATCAGAAGGAGTTATGAATCATTGAACACTGTCTTGCATATTGTATTTTTAATGAGTGCATACCATTCCTAGTTCACCCTTAAGAACCCTCCAGTTGATTATCTTTTTCAGAATTTTTTTCTGGAAATTATGTAAATATATTATTTTGCTTTTGCAGAAATACAGCTTTTAGTTCCAAGTATATTTTAGATATAAGACCTTCTCTGTTGTATGGCTAGTGAAGATCTTCTCCCAATCCATGTGCTTTCTATTGATCTTGCTAGCTATGTCCTTTGCCATGCAGAAGCTCTGCAGCTTCATGCAATCCCATTTGTCCAACCTTTCTTTGATATAACCTCTGTTTTCACTGTATTTGATGTTGGTATAATTTGGGGAGGGGAAGAGAAAAAACGAAATGTTTAAACAGGGATAAAGATTGACCCATTGTAACAATGAGATGTACAAGATGTTATGTTGAAAATGAACTTTACAGTTTAGGAGGGGGTGGGAGATGGGGGGATGTAGTTGTGGAGGTGGGAGGGATGGGATGGTAGGGGAAAAACAAAGGAGGAGGTAACAATGCTGAATAAGAAATGTATTCATTACCTTGCTCATGTAACTGTAACCCCTCTGTGCAGTATTTTCACAATAAAAAACTTATTTTTTAAAAAGGAAATACATCATTTAAAAATCTCATATTATCAATCTTGTGAACTTCCCCAGTTTTGCCTTATTTTTCAAAGTTCTCAAATCTTGGAGGTTTATCAAGGTACATGAAATTAGTCTCAATTCTGTACTCCCTCGTCCCTTCAGAGTCATCTTCTGAACTGAAATAAGAAGCCAACAGAAACAAGGAAGCAATATCTTTTCTGCTATATACATCAAGCAAATGAGAGCAGTTTTCAGTTGAGCTTTAGCTGGATTCTGCTTAAGACATGTTTACTGGGTAATTCACCCTTGTTGTCTTTATAAGTTAAGCCTGATATTTTTAATCTTTTAAATATTAGATATAACATAATGGTTACATATTAAAATGCAATAACTTTAATCTTAAGAATTGTGGACATTTTGAGGGAACAAATAGTACACTTTTGTGCTTGAATTTTTCAAACTGCTCTTTAATGTGTAATGCAAAATAGTGCAGCATGTGGATGATATAAAGTTCAATTAATGTAAATTATCATACAAAATATTTACTTTGAAGTGAAAATATTTAGACAACTAACATAATGGATTTTTACACTAACTTGACAAATGGTTTTGTCACATTAGCATACTCAACAAGAAATATTTATTGCATGTCCCAAAGAGACTTGTTTAGAAAGTTAACAATGCCAAGGCTTTCATTATGAAAAATGTCCAATTTGCACATTGTATGGTTCACTTTTATATATATATATATGCTCATCCTAGGAAATTCTGTACAAAACCATGTAATCAACTGTAGAAAACTATATTAGATCCATATATATCACCCTAAACCAGAATCAATTCCAAATGGATAAAAAAACCTCGAAGTAAAAACAGACACCCTGAAAACAGGAAGGAATTGGAAAAACTCTAGGGCTCCTTGGCACAAATTTTTCTTAATAAAGATGCAGAAATACAACAATTCAAAAAAAGGTTGGACAAATGGGATTGCACTAAACTGCAGAGCTTCGGCATGGCAAAGGACATAGCTAGCAAGACCAATAGAAAGCCCACAGTCTGAAAGATTTTTCACTAGCCATACAACAGATAAGGGCCTCATATCTAAAATATACTTAGAACTCAAAAAATTAAATCCTCTAAAAACAAATCCTCGAAGAAATAACCGCCTAATTAATAAATGGACTAAAGACTTAAAGAGAGACTTCTCTGAAGAGGAAATAAGAATGACCAATAGACACATGAAGAAATGCTCAACATCTCTGGTCATAAAGGAAATGCAAATCAAAACAAGATGGAGATTCCACCTCACCTCAGTTAGAAGAGCTATAGTCAAGAACTCTAATAGTAACAGATGCTTGAGGGGATGTGACCAAAAGGGAACCCTACTGCATTGTTGATGGGAGTGTAAACTTGTTCAACCACTTTGGAAAGCAGTATGGAGGTTCCTCAAAAGACTCCACATAGAGCTCCCCTATGACCCAGCAATCCCACTTTTGGGCATTTACCCAAATGATCACAAACAAGGCCATACTAAAGCTACCAGCACAACGATGTTTATCTCAGCATTATTCACTGTAGCTAAGATTTGGAACCAACCCAGATGCCCCTCAGTAGATGAATGAATCAAAGAAATGTGATATATACATATAAATATGAATTGTATTCTTCCATCAGAAAGAATGATACCACCACATTTGTAAGAAAATGGAAGGATTTGGAAAAAAATTAGAGTGAAGTAAGCCAGCCTCAAAGAAACATAGGTCCCATGGTCTCCCTTATTTGTAATAATTAGTATACATGTAGGATAATATAGCAGATGAGCAGATGACCATATAAGATGGTGCTAAGTGAAATGTACTCCAAGACAAGAGCACAAAAATTGTTTCTTTGTTGTTGTTGTTTTTAATTACTTTGTGATTTCTTGTTTCTTTTGTGTGTCCCCGCCCCCTCCTGTAGTATATCCCATGTTGTCACTGTATTTGATTTTGGTATCCTGGTATTGTATATACACTTCTCTGAATTAGGGAAGGGAAGGGGAACAACAGAATGGTGAGACAAATGACAAGGAGGGGAACCAATGCAACAGCATTATTCACAAGATGATATGTTGGAAATGATCTGAACAACTTAGGGGGTTTTGGTGAGGAGGGAAAGTAGGAAAAAATGAGGGAAGGAGTAACAAGTTTGACAAGAAATACACTTATTACCTTTCTTATGCAACTATAACCCCTCTGTATATCACAATACAAATAAACTAAAACAAAGCATGTAAAAAATATTAACTCCATCTGTTACCAGTTATGTAACATATATATATATATATATATATATATATATATATATATATATATAACATATATAACAGGTAGATATTCAGTCTTTGTTTCTGTACTCATAACAGGAAATACAATGCCTCTATCAAATATTACATTTGAAGATTAAGAGATATCAGTTGCAAAAGATGTCCAATATAACCTGTGATATCTACTGGATGAACATAGGTGTGTTTGTGTAAATGTGGATTCTTGCTCTGGGCCATCTCAGCATTAAGATGTCTGTGTTCCAGTCTGTTAAAGCAATCTGCTTTCCCTGGTCTCAGGAAGCTTCAAGGAGCTTTGCATTCAGGCTTCCAATTATTTTCTCAGAGGGCAGCACAATTTTCAGTTGTCTCTTAGAAAAGCAAAAAATCCAAAGGAAAGTGACAGCACAATCCCTGGAATTCACCTTTCTTAAACTATGAAAATAGTCTACAGTTATGCTCGCTGTTTTCCCAGACATAATACCTTGGTAAAGTTATAGAAAAAATGTTTTAAAAATTAATCTCAGGTGAAAACAGGAACTCCTTAATAAGTTCTTGTTTGAGGATAGCATGTGATAAAAAGGAATGTTATGAAGACACTTTGTACTTAGAAAACATTTTGTGGTTATCTTTAATTATATTTTTATTATCTTTAAGTAGTTTCTCTGAGGGGTTATTCAACATGTCAGTCTATGACTACAATGTATCACAACCTATATAATTTCTTTTATGATTCTCCCTCATCCCTCTTCACCTACCCCATCCCTTCAAGGTTTAGAGCTATTTTAAAAAGAAATTCGTAGTTCACAAACATTCTGAAATTGATATTATCCCCCCATCTTATAAACAGGGGGACAAAGGTGGTTAAAGTTAAGGCTCAAAAAAAGAAATGATCTGAAAGCCTTTTTATAACAGGATAGTAACACCTTATTTGCGATGGTCACAGCAGAGGGCCCATTCATGTTTCTTTATGTCTTTAGGATGAGCATCTAATACTTACAATCTGCTTTCTATACTAGGTGTCTGAAGCCTTAGCCTGGTTCTTTTACCTGCATCAGAAACCTCTTTCACAAGAACATAAAGGAAACAGAGATGTTTCTTTCCAAAAACAAACCTTTTCATCATGCACCCTACCCTTCTACTCTGCAATTAGTAGTGTGTTCCCTGTAAGCAGTAGTTTAAGGGGTGCGGTAAGGAGTGAGGGACTTCCTGTGGAAGTCTGGAAGTCCCCAAATTGGTCTAGGAACATACCCCTCCCCGCTTGTCACAAATTGGCCTTTTCTAGTTTAGTGCATGAGGGTATTTTTCTTTCCTTGAAAGTCACCACATAATTATCCATGATCAGATTGTCTATTAATTCGTTTTGCTCTCTTCTTTATGGCATCCAAACTGACTGCTAGTTATTTAAAAATTCTGTGTGTCCATAGTTGGTGAAAATCACACATGAAGCCTACTTTCAAATGTTTTGACAAAAAATCAAATAATGAAATATATTTCAGATAATGAAAATGTTTAGGGGATGGGAAGGTGGCTCAGTGGTAGAGCGCTTGCCTCGCATGCATGAAGCCCTGGGTTCGATTCCTCAGTACCACATAACCAGAAAAAAAAAAAAGCGGGAAGTGGCGCTGTGGCTCAAGTGGTAGAGTGCTAACCCTTGAGAAGAGCAGAGGGACAATGCCCAGGCCCAGAGTTCAGGCCCCACGACCGGACCCAAAAAAGAAAATGAAAATGTTTATTTAATTCTCATAATAATGCTGTTCTTGCATCAATATTATGTGTTTATTGCTATATTTCTATATTAGCAATACATAATGCAATAAAAATATCTTTTTTGTTTTGTTTCCTGTTCAATGTGACACAAGACCACCCCATGTGGTATCTTTCTAAATATATAGAGAGACTTACATAGAATATTTTGACCACATTTTTATATTTGTATGTGATAAACCCATATAATAAATGAAGTATATACTATACATAATGTAAGTGTGTATATCTGTGGATACATTATGTCTAGATAGAATAAGTTTTCCTGAATCTTATATTTTATATGTATACTGCTTTTAGATATAATGACTATATTATTTATTATTGTTGAAAGCAAGTGTTTGATATTATGAATTTGAAATGTCATGCTTATGTATGACATAATCAGGACACACCATTTGAAAGGGACAGTTTTAGATGCTAGGAGATGAAGGAAGGTATGAGGCTCTTTTTGACAATTTGCTCCTCTGGATTATGGTTTGTGTTACACAAAAATACTTACATAGTTAATTGTATCAGCCTGAACGGATATCCTCAATCACACATTTGCTTGCTTGTTTGCATAGGGAAGAGGGGGAAGAAAGGAAAAGGGAGTAAAGGAGAGAAGTAAAAAATGATGGGAGGAAGAGAAAATTGTAGCTGTGTAACTCAACATTTCTGTTTACTGAGGAACCTCTGGGATAGCAGCAGACATAAAGAAAAGCTGTGAACAAACATCAAAGTGTTTTGGTCTCCTGTGAAATGTTCTCTCCCACTTAAAAGAAAAAGGCCAATTGATGTATCATTGAAAAATTCAATATTAAAACATTTGATCATATTTTTCTATAGTTCAGATACAATGAAAACAATAAGAATTGTCTAGAGCATCTCAGGTTGAGACTTTTAATCACTAACAAATTGGTGAGACCACAGCTACAGCTACAGCTACCTGAAATCTACAGGGTGAATAGATTGCCTTTAATATTCTATGGTCAAAAAAGTCATATGGAACAATAAAAGACCCAGAATAGCAAAAATGATCCTTAACAGGAGGAATATCAATAGCAAATTTCAATCTCTACTACAAAGCCATAGTAATCAAAACAACTTGGTACTGGCACAAGAACAGACCTCAGGACCAATGGAATAGAATTGAAAACTCAGAAACAAACCCACAGACCTATAGCCATCTAAACTTTGATAAGGGAGCTAATAAAATAGAATAGAAGAAAGACAGCCTCTTCAATAAATGGTGCTGGCAAAATTGGTTAATCATTTGTAGAAAACTAAAGCTAGATCCTTATATATCAACCTGCACCAGAATCAACTCCAAAAGGATCAAAGACCTTGTAGTCAAAGTAGACACCCTGAAAGCATTACAGGACAGAATAGGAGAAACCCTAGGTCTCCTTGGCACAGGTCTAAATTTTCTTAATAGAGACCCAGAAACACAATAAATCAAAGAAAGGTTGGACAAATGGGATTGCATGAAATTGCAGAGCTTCTGCATGGCAAAGAACATAGCTAGCAAGATCAATAGAAAGCCCACGGATTGAGAGATCTTCATTAGCCATACAATGGACAAGCGTCTCATATCTATAATATACCTGGAACTCAAAAAATTAAATCCTCCAACAACAAATTCTCAAAGAAACAACTGTCCAATAAATAAGTGGGCTAAAGACTTACAGAGAAACTTCTCTGAAGAGGAAAGAAGGATGTCCAATAGACACATGAAGAAATGCTCAACCTCCCTAACCATAAAAGAAATGCAAACCAAAACAAAATTGAGATACCACCTCACCCCAGTTAGAATGGCTATAATCAAGAACTTTAATAACAACAGATGATGGAGGGGATGTGGACAGAAAGGAACCCTACTGCATTGTTGGTGGGAGAGTAAACTTGTTCAACCACTTTGGAAAGTAGTATGGAGGTTCTTCAAAAGACTCCACATAGAGATCCCCTATGACCCAAAATCCCACTTTGGGGCATTTACCCAAATGTTCACAAACAAGGCCATACTAAAGCTACCAGCACAACTATGTTTATTGCAGCATTATTTACCATAGCTAAGATATGGAACCAACCCTGATGCCCCTCAGTAAATGAATGGATCAAGAAAATGTGGTATATATACACAAAGGAATTCTATGCCTCCATCAGAAAGAATGACATTGCCCCATTTGTTAGGAAATGGAAAGACTTGGAAAAAATTATATTAAGTGAAGTAAGCCAGGCCCAAGGAAACATAGGTCCCATGGTTTCCCTTATTTGCAATATCTAGTATATGTCTGAGACAAGCAGAAAAGTGGATGTTAGGTGAAATGAACCCCAAGATAAGGACTCAAATGGTTTTTCTTGCTTACTATTATTTCTAATATATTTATAAGATGATTTCTTTGTTGCTTTGTATGTCCCTCCCTCACAGTATAACCCCTGTTTTCACTGTATTTGATATTGGTATAGTTTGTGGAGGGGAAGGAGAAAAAACAAATTGTTTAAATAGGGATACAGGTGGACCCATTGCAACACTGAGATGTACAAGTAGTTATGTCAAAAACGAACTTTACAACTTTGGCAGGCGGTGGGGGGGGCGGTGAGATGGGGGGGAATAGTAAGGGGAAACAAAGGAGGAGGCAACAATGCTTGATAAGAAATGTACTCATTACCTTGCCCATGTAATTGTAACCCCTCTGCACGGTATTTTCACAATAAAAAAAGAATGAAATGTACTCATTACCTTGCTCATGTAATTCTAAACCCCTCTGTACTGTATTTTCACAATTAAAAAACTCTATTGTCCAATAATTGTGTGCTGACTACTACTACCACTACTACACCCACACACACACACCACATACACCACACCCACCCACCCACCCACACCCACACCCACACCCACACCCCCCATATATATATATATATATATATATATATATATATATAGAGAGAGAGAGAGAGAGAGAGAGAGAGAGAGAGAGAGAGAGAGAGAGAGAGAGAGAGAGCGCCAACAGTTCCTCTGTGTTTTCTTTGGTTTTTCATCATGAGGACTTAATGAAGCACTATCTGAAAACACAATCTCAAGGGCTAGCACAGCACAATGTACTAAACACATGATAACTAATATTGTTAATGATATTTGCAGTTGAATTACATCTGAGGGAGTGAGAGGATGATATGTGAAAAACAAAGTACATTTATACTTGATAGGTAAAAGAATACCAAGGAGGGATATGACAGGCATGTCTCTTATGATAAGAAGTAATGGTGGTAGGGTATGGTTCAATTGGTACAGCACCTGCCTAGCAAGCACAGGACTCTGAGGTCAAACTCCAGTGCTAGGAAATTAACAGTACTGGACTATGTAGAAAAAGAGAGGGGAAAAGAGGAGGAGGAGGTGAAAGAAGGAAAAGGGGAGCAAGAGAAAGCAAAGGAGGAGTAGAAGAAAAGATCTTTTACTAATGGGAAAATAATCCAAAAATTTTAACCTGTTAAATTAATCATATTAAACAAAGTAAATCAGATCCAAAGAACTTAGACTCCATGTTTTCCCTCATTTGTAATAATTAGTATGTGTCTTGGATACTCCTAGCAGAGGATCACAATAGTTCAATAGCCATGTATGTATATATGACCAAATAAAAGAATGCTAACTGAAATGAACTCCAAGATATGGAAACAAGAGGTTTTTCTGTTTTTATTTATTTTTAATGTACTGTGTGAAGTTATTTCTTTTTTATTTCCTTATATTTCCCCCTCCTTTGGTTTATTCCCTGTTGCCACTGTTTTTAATTTTGGTATCCTGTGTCTTGCATATATGTTTATCTGATTTGGGAAAGGGAAGAGTAATAACAAAACAGTGAGAAAAAGAACAAAGGGTGAACCAATGCAACAATAATACTCATAAGATACTAGGTTTGAAATGAACTTTACAAGTTGGGGGAGGGGAGTCCAGGGGGAAGGATAATGGGAGCAAATGAGGGAGGGGGTAACAATGTCCAACAAGAAATGTACTCATTACCTTACTTATGTAACTGTAACCCCTCTGTACCTCACCCTTAGCATAAAACAAAATAAAAAAGTTTTCACTTTACTTTTGAGCTTTTAGGTTACTCATCACATTTGGATGCTTTTTCAATACTTCTTTACATATTCTTCTTTGTCATTATCCTCTATGGGTCACAATATAATTCCTGGATGAACCTCCAGTAAGTGTGGAAACGTAAAAAATATCAATGTATGCTAAATTCAGCATATATCTTTAACTGAGTTCATAAAAAATGATCTGCAAGTGTAGCAGTGCATGTTCATAGTGGTATAAAAAATTTCCAAGTAATTTATCAATCAAAATCTTAGTAACAATAAAGATTTTTGAAATTATGTCTTCCAACACTAAATTTCCCAATGGAAACAGCCTTAATTTCTATGCAACTAATCAAGTCAATAAAAGATTTACATATCATCTCCATTTTCATCCTGAATTAATAGCACCAATCCAAACCAACAGGCAGAACTTTTTGCTTTTTTTCAATTTTCCAAGTTTTATGTAAGTGTTTTTGGCAGCTCTAGGGATCAATTCCAGGGCCTCACACATGCTAGAAAGGATTTTACTACTGAGCTACACACCCCAGCCACTATTTAAAAATCTTAAAATAATATGGTACTCAGCAGCAACATCCAGGCTATGGTTTGACCAATATGCTAAAATTGTACTCTTTGCTTCCAAAAATATGCCTGCGCCTCCCAAAGAACCTTACCAACAACAAAGACAGGCAACTCATTCAAATCCACTTGTCAGGAAAACAAATCGTGTAATGGTTATAAAATACAATGGAGTGAATAAACTGGAAATCTCTTTGGAGATAGCATATTGGGATTCTAGCTGTGAGTCCTTTAGTTAACCTAGGGTAAATAATTTTTGTTAAAGTGTATTTTTTTCCTTTCTGCAATGTTTTCGTATATCTCCATGTCATAGATGTAGAAAAGTAGACAGAAGAAAAAAGCCATGCCTCGTCTAACCTAAGATAAGAGCCATGCATTTACTTTTGTGCTTTGGGTAGGAAGGCACAAAAGAAGGAATAATACATTGTAGAGCCTCGGGGTGATAAAGCAGCACACCTCAGAATGAAAGCTTTGTGTTTTATGTTGTTCTTTACTCGAAATACTCTTGCTATTCAAGATCTGGATTTTTGCTTGCCCACAAGCTATCATTCTGGCCAAGAGTATGTGGTATTTTGAGGATGTGGACAGATCTCCACAGGAACCTGGCTGAGACTTAAGGATATATTTTTACCTCCAACAGCAAACAACCAGGCCATTAACTTGCACTGCCACTTAGCACTTACCATGACAACTGCAACAGGCCAGCATAGTGTGCTCCTTTGTGAACTGGAATTACAGTACTTGCCTTCTGCTCTTCAGGATTTGTTTCCCCCCTCCTCCCTGCACCTCCCCACCAAGACTTACAAAAGAAAAGATACCATGGCATTTAAAGTTAGCTAGATCCTCCAAGATATAACATCTTTGTTGAATGAGGAAGAACATTTGATATGGGAGAGTAGATGGTGAAAAACACCAGAAATTAGTTCCGGAAGTTCTGAGAACAAACCATTCTGAGTCTATTCATTTGAAAGTTTATGCAATTGACCACAGTAAGTTCCAAGTGTTCTTTCAATCTCAAATTCTAAGATCCAATAATATATGACTTTATTTATATGATTCATAAAAAGGAAAATTTAAGTCATTTTTGCTACATTTCTTCCCTAGAAAGAATGTCTTTTTTTTCCCTTTCAGTCAATACGTAAAGACTTAGCTCACCTTAGAAGTGGATTTAATATGGCATAGGGAAAAAGGCTCCAACAGTCTTCGTCCAGTCTGATTTGATGAGCAATGAGTACAGGGCAGTATGGAAAATAGCACATCATTCAGAAACAAACAATGCAATTGGTATCTGCCCTCATGGTCTCTCTTCTTAACAAAATAGAGGATAAGAAATTCATAGATAGCAACAAATGTCATTGTCTTTTTCCTTCATTCCTTCTTTCTTCCCTTCTTTTCTTTTTCTCTCTATTTCTTTGTTTCTTTGTTTAGTTCTTTGTTTCTTTCTTTCTTCCCTCCTTCCTTCCTCCCTCCCTCCCTTTCTCCCTTCCTCCTTTCTTTCTTTCTTTTCTGTTTCTCTCTCTCTCTTTCTCTCTCTCTCTGTCTCTCTCTCTGTCTCTCTGTCTCTCTGTCTCTCTGTCTCTCTCTCTCTCTCTCTTTTTGTCTGTCTGTCTGTCTGTCTGTCTGTCTGTCTGTCTGTCTGTCTGTCTCTCTGTCTCTCTGTCTCTCTCTCTCTCTCTCTCTCTCTCTCTCTCTCTCTCTCTCTCTCTCTCTCTCTCTCTCTCTTGTCTGTCTGTCTTTGGCTTGATCTCAGGCCTCAGTTCCTAGGTGCTCTTCCTTAGCTTTCTCACTCAAGATGAAAAACAGGAGCCACAGCTCCAGTGGCTAATTGGTAAAAACACTCTCACATACTGTTCTGCCAGAGTTGGATTAGAACCATGATCTTTAGATCTCAGCCACTTAAGTAGCTAGGGTTGTAAGTATGAACTGCATGTTCCTGTTTTAAACAACTCAGAGAGGCATACAGTAATAAATTAATTAAAAGCCTAAGAAAATAACAACTCTAAACTCATATATTGCTTATTTGCTTTAAGAAGTTCACATTATTCCAGGAATTCATAAGTAACATCTATAATTTCAACTCCTTGGGAGACAAAGATCAAGAAGATTGAAATTTGAGTCCAGTCTGGATAAAAAAAAAAAACAAAAACCTCAGCTCCTATCTTAACTAATAACTGAACATGATGGTAAAAACCTGTCATCCTCAGCTATGTGAGAAGCATAAAATAGAAGGATTGCTGTCCTGGACATAAACATTAGACCCAAACACAAAATTAAGTGGGGCAGAAAGGATTGGGGTAGAAAAGACTGATGAACAAATGGGAGACCCTGAGTTCAACTTTCAGTACCATCACAAACAGAACAAAGTAAAACCACAAAGTAAAACGAAAATATAATTCATAATAAAACAAGATGAAAAGTGAGAATCAAGACGACTATTAACAATGGAATCCTTTCCCAATGCCGTAGGTTATTTTGAATAAACACACAAGAACTGCTACTCAAGTGTCTCTTGCCAACCATTTCCTACTCTGGAATAAATAAACTTGGACCAATAAAATCCTACTAAAGAAATGTCTAATGACCCTGTTCCCAAGAGTTCCCTCTCTTTCCCAATTCCCTATATATAGTACATATCCTTGGTGCTCCTCAGCTATCACTGTGTTGATCTTTCTTCTTCGATCTTTTCCTAGATTATACTCCTTGTCTGTTCAAGCACATTTGAGTCCTTGAGTAGAGAAGACCCTTGGTACTTAGATGAGCCTACAATGAACTCACCGCGGGTTACATTTCTCCCTTGTCGCCAGAAAGGAAAGGGAGTTGATTCCACTGGGCATGTGTTTGGGATGGGTGACAATGGGCCTCGTTCTTCCGTTCACCCAACTTCTCCAGTCTTTGAAGGAGGAAGAAAGCCTTTCCAAGTACTTTGGCACCTGACTTTTTAAAATTAAAGCATGGTTGTACTTGCTCTTCCTCCTATCTGTGGAAAACCAAAGATAGCAGAAAAAGAAGCATTCCTGTGTATTCACCTATTCTTGTCAATGATTTAAATGTAATCACTTGGTAGACAAAAGAGGCAAAAATGAGGGAAAGCCCTGACTAGTGAACCCTGTGTATCCGTTCAGAGATCAAAGAGGTCCCTAGGCTGGGATCAAAGTGGAGGGAAATACGGAAGGTAGCACCCTTGGGAAGCGATGTTTCTCACGATGTGAAATGGCTTCATTAGAATTACTCTCTTCAACAACTGCAAAGTGGAAAAGGAAAACATTGCCTGAAAATTAGTAATTAGACAAACCTATGCTCTGGGTGCCTGTTGTGAAGCAGCCATTTCAGCAAGTTTGTGCCAGCTTAGAAGGTAGTTATTGTGTGTGTGTGTGGGGGGGTTGGCAGACCAGCCTTTGTTACAGGTAAGTCCCTGACATGGACACATTTCAACAGCCTTGAAATTGACTCTAGGATACAAAATTTCCTTAACTCTGCCTTGTGAGGCTCAGTCAGATCATAGGAAGAAATTTCTCAGGTACTTTATCTGTGGAATTAAAAAAAAATCCTTCAGAGAAACAAGCTACTCAATGCAGAAAATTACACAGATTAAAGTAGAAATGTTTGACCTCTGTGTAGTGCTTCCTAGTTTTCAAGGTATTTCACAAGTACTCTTTTATTTAATGAACGTAACTTTGACATAGTCGAGAAACTTGCAACAGTTACTAATTAGCAAGGCTGTTTTGGGCAATGAAACCTCTTCATCAGCTAAATCACAAAATTCAGAATTCCAGAAAACTGGCAATGCTCATTCATGAACACAAACATGAAAGAAGTTGCAAAGGGGCCATAGATGATGCATGCAGTAGGTGGACTGCTTGGATTTAAGCAGGACATTGCAATAGGACTGTGATAGGTCAACAGTCACCATCACTTTACATGGTAGTTCACAAATTCTAGGTTGACCAATTACAATCTTCTGTCTCTTTTCAAAGAGCTTATAGGTGATTGGAAGCAAGCCTTCTTTATCAAATTCATGTGCCACAAATATCTTCCAGTAGAGCATTCAAATGAACAAGTCTCTTCACAGATTATCGGTAACAGTGGAGTCTTCATGCAAATGGTTCATCACCTTCTCCCCATCTACAAATCGAACCCTCCATTTCACTTTTGAAAGAGATCTTGCCATTACCTCATACTATCTAGTTCTGTAATGAGTCTATTATTAACGTCGTGACAATTTTCTCAGGTTTGGATGTGCTGGGTTTATTTGCTTGCTCAGTAATTACTTCTTTAAGATTCAGTTTTCCTTAGGGATGCTACTGCTTCCTCTGCTCTCAGGGAACTTAGTTTTCATTGTGAACACTCTCATCTCTATGTGAATCATCTTCTACATCAGAACCGTAAGTAAAGTTCAGAATGATGCTTATTTTGTTCTTCAAGTTTTTGTAACCAATTATCTTTATTTAGTTTTCCACTCCTGCTTCTATGTTTCTCTTTCTCATTCAGCCGTGTGTGTGTGTGTGTGTATGTGTGTGTGTGTGTGTGTGTGTGTGTGTGTACTTCCACTAGAATTTATTTCTTGAACCACATGTCTAACAAATCTGTACTGGTTATTCTTCTCTGAGAGAATCTTGCTTTTCCTTCAGGCCAGCCTAAATTAAGAGTCTCTTATTTACTCTTCCTGTCACAACTACAATGGCAGGCATGTGCCACTATGTCCACCTTTCTCTGTTTCTCTGTTGATGTGGACTGCGATTCTACACGTCTTCAACTCTTTGTAGCTAGGATTATAGGTGTTCAGATCCTATTTAGTTTTAAAACAAATTCCTTCTTATGGAGAAGGAATCTGATAGATACAGTGGTTGTAGCTTTCAGTATCTGGGTTGGGGTCCCCCACTATTGCCTGATCTTTTCCCTAAGCATGCCAGTAGAGTATCTGTCTTTTCTGTCATAGAGTTTATGTCACTCTTGGTCTTCTTTTCCTTTAATAATCTCTTTCAGGCTTTTTTTCCACCAAATGTGAACCTTTTCTTGATTGTGTTAATATTTTAGGTATGTGAGGGGCCAGAGGATATGCTGTGACAGTGATGATGATGATGATGATGATGATGATGATGATGATGATGATGATGATGATGATGATGATGATGGCCATGGCGATAGTGTATCAACTATGCTGTTTAGTATGCAAACGTAGGAGTTAAGCATGCATCTAGCCTTCTACAGTTGTGCCCAGCATGATAAAGGCATGAGAGACAGGGCAAATGGAACGGGAACACAAAGGTGAAAAACGTAAGGATGACACATGGATCTTCCACCTTTGTTCCACTCCTTGAAAGAAAGTTTGCCCACTACTGCAGCTGGGAACTCTGTATGCAGGAAGTTTGACTGTGCCTGGAAATTCCTTTTGGCCCCAGATGACTTGTCTTGACAAGTTTTTTTTTCTATTCTTTGTTAAATTAGTTTTCATTAGGATACATTAAAAATTATATTTTGGGGGCAGGGAATGTGGCTTAGTGGTAGAGTGCTTTCCTAGCATGGATGAGTTCAACTGGGTTCAATTCCTTGGTACCACATAAACATAAAATGCATAAAATAAATGAAAAACATTAAAAAAGTTAAATACACATATATTGATTTCTTTTGGATAACTTGATATGTCTTATGATTATATGTCTTAATGTGCCCATTTCCTCTTTACATTTATATTGTTTTCACATTTAAACACTATTTTCAACATTTTCAATTTTCATTCATCTCATCCTATTTTGTTCTAGGTGGATTTCTTATTTTTTAACCTTTTTTCCCCTTCACTCACTTATTTTGCAAGTGTTTACTAATATTGTGCTAAATGTGAGACAATATTTATTTCATAAATCTTAGGCAAAGGATGCAATATGCCTTAGGTTATTGGCACTCATTTACTTCCTTTCCTTCCCCATCCTAGTAGTTGTTGTTATTTTATAATGCAACATAAATTTTCTATTTTAGCCTAGAGACTTGACAATCAAGTCTAATAAGATCTGAATGAAATGTTCTGAGTATTCCTATAGGGGACTCTGAGTTTGTATGTATTTCCATTTTTGTTCTGATTCCTCTATCAATCTATTATTTTTTATACTTGTTACTGGATACTTTACGTTTTCCTTCGATTTCCCCTCGACTTCTTCTGGAGGCGTGGCTTTTTCCTCAGCTGAGTCAGGAGTGGACAGTGGTCCTTGGGTGAGGATGTCCTGGTCATAAGTAACTAATACAACACATCTGACTATTTGTCATTCATAGCAGTGACAATGCCTTTCAGAATATTTGTTTTTTTTTTTCTTTTTTGATGAATACCAGCTGCCTTTGAGAGAGATGACACATATATTCCTTATGGATAAGCTTTCTGTACCAGTAACTTTCCTCTGATTCTTTATTGTCTCCCTGTTCTGTTCAAACCTACAGAGTTGCTACAGGAAAACTCAGTTCTTCTTTCTCTTCTTATTCTATACCTCATTCTTTGCTGAGAGCCCTGTTGCAATGAGTAGTCAGAGTAATCATATGCAAAGTTTCCTGATTTCCTTTCCCAGTTATAATTGCCTCCATTTTGCTTGGGAGTTCCTTCTCTCTGATAAACCAAAATGTTGAGGGGGCTGTCTCATCACATGATGTGGCCACATAGTCAGGACTTGCTTCAGAAGGAAGACAAATGTGACACATTCTCATAAACTCTTTAGAAATAGGCTCCTTTTTGGTTTCTGTATTGTTTTTTGGGGGTTAGTGTTGGAAGTCAAATGGAATTAGCAAGCTTTGTAACTCCCCTTGATGGCTCTCCATAGATGACCCTCTAAGTGGACACTTCTCACCTGTTTGGTTTAAGCTTTGATCTTCTGGGGTTATAAGAGTTTGCTTTATATATAAGCCACTCCTTTCTCCCACTATCCAGGAACAGTTTCCCTCCACACAGTAATGCACAGTTGGTTGACAACTGTCAGCAAATGACACCAATTGCCACCAAACTTCCAGCTTCTCAGATCAGCCACCAGATTGGAAGAAATTTGCTCACCTTTCCAACCTCTATTTTTGCAGGAAGATCATTTACGCTGGTTCATTACTAGGTTCATTACTTTATAAATGCCAGCCCATAGTATAAAGGAGGTTAATTCTAGGCTCTGGCACTTAACATCAAGTAATCCCAGCTTCTTAGAAAGTTTGAGAGAGAGAAAGGAAAAAGGAAGAAAAAAAGAAGAAACTGTTTTGTGCCTACTAATTCATTATCAATCTTTTAAATCTTGCTCAGGGAATTTTTATTCCTTTAAATAGTTTCTTTTTATAAAACCATTTAGCATCCAATAACAACTGAATAACAATCCACTAAAGGATTGTTTGAATCAATGTCCATTATAATATTTTGAGAAATTTTTGTCTATGTTAGAAAGTTATACTACATATAATTACAAACATATGTAACACAAAGTTAGAAAATTTGTATATATTAGAACTATACTATATTCAAGTACTTTTTTGCAAACTCGAATGAAATATAATCAACAACATACACCAATAACTAATGAAAGTAGCAAGCTTAGTTCAATTAATAATTATTGTGCACAATAAATAAAATACAAATTTCTCTTCATTGATATTTGTTTTCATTGACAAATATAAAGAGGCATGTCAAATTATCATAGGTTTTCTCAAAATTAAAAAAGAATTCACTCTATTATTGTTTATTGATAATTATTTTCTTTTAGGGAGATATTATTTTATGCTTTGAAGTAAAATTATCTATAATTTATTTCTCATAACTGATTAATGAGAATTGTGAGCTTGGTACTGGTGGCTCAGCCTGTAATCCTAGCTACTAAGGTGGCTGAGATTTGAGGATCATAATTCAAAACCAGCCTGGGCAGCAAAATCTATAAGACTCTTATGTCCAATTAACCACCAGGAAACCAGAAGTGGAGTTGTGGCTCAAAGTGGTAGAGTGTTAACCTTGAGCAAAAGAGTTCAGGGACAGGACCCAAGCCTGAGTTCAAGCCCCACAACCAACCAAAGAGAGAGGGGGGAGAGAGAGGGGAAGTAGAGAGGGGAAAAAAGGGGGAGAGAAAAGGAAAAAGAGAATTGTGCAACTAATTGTACACCTACAGGAGTCCTATTGTTTTTGTTTCTGTTTTTGAAAGAAACAAGTTGGGAAAAACAGCTGAGCCTTTAACAATGCAAGGTTAGGGTATTCACATCTGTGAAGTCTAAAGTCCACATGTATGTATGTGGATTTTAGGTGTAAATTTAGATGTGCATTTTAGATGTACATATTTGGATTTTAAATGTGGATTTAGATGTACATTTCATATTACACATATGGGATTTTGGTTGTACATACATACCTTTCTTTATATTGGAGACAATTTGTAAGAATTGTTTCTCACTTAATAGCAAGTTCTATTCTCTGGGCCTCAAAAGCAAATAACTTGGATTTTAATTCATTAGAAATAATTTGAAAAATAATCCCTAACGTAACCACAGAAGGTAAGAAACACAGCATTGGGAAAGAGGAGATGAGCTCTAGTATTAGACTTGCTAACTAATGACCTTAGGTAAGGAGCTTAACTTTAATCAGCTTCTTCATTTTTGCCTCTGTGAACACTTATTAGATTTAGATTTTTCCTGTGGAACTTTGGGTCTGAGTATGTATGTTTGCTGTGAGCAAATACATGGTAAAAAGATTAATTTTGGTTCATGTTTCATTGTTTCCAGTCGATGGACTCTTGGCCTAGTTGCTTTGACTTGGCAGAATACAACATAAAAGAAATGTGTTGTGGAGGAGCCTTCATGAAGTCTAAGAACAGGAGAAAAGTCCAGGGGCTGGGGAAATATCACCTTCAAGGGCGTATCCCCAAGGATCTGACTTCATTCCACTAAGCCCTACCTTCTAGGGGAACTTTTCTTCCTACCAAGGGCCATTTATATGTTTACAACATCCTTCAAAGCCCATACAAAATGATCAACACAAGCAGCTAGCTTTAAGCAAGCCATGAAAAGCACACAAGAAAAATGAATGTCTGTCTTGTCATGTACCAGATGATTTGGGGGGCCTGTGGACCCTAAGGCAGAAATTCCCTTTCCTTGATAGATTCAACCATCTCATATTAGGGTCAGAGGCCAGAGACCAAATTTTCTATGCATGGACCTTTGGGAAACATTTAAGATTCAGTCTATAGCAGGGAAGAATGTCATGTCCTTTAATTTCGCTAAGTGAAATTCAATTACTTCCAAATTTCTCCCCACTAAGTTGGGCAAGAAATTAACATTGAGACTGTGACATTTCACCATTATGGAGGAGCCCACCTCTCCACAGTTCCTAGGTAATCCAGGGCATTCCAGGAGGAGGTTCTGTCCTTGCCCAGAACAGGTAGCGATGAATTGTTTATTGTATGAGTCTGCTGAGCCCTTTCCCCCTCTATTTCTTTGGACTTCCAAATAGAGCATAGGAGTTTTTCCCTAGATAGAAGTCCTAAAAACTAAGGTCTGCCTGCACACAAGGCACGACACTGTCATACACTCTGAGGTCTGCTTTCTCCTGTTGATTTGGAACTGGATTCAGTCATGTGGCTAAAATTAGGAGTCACGTCTATAGTTATGGAAGAAGATGACTTCTGTCTTGGATATAGATTCTATCTTTTTCCTCTTTCTTCCCTCTCCTCTTTCCTTCTCTTCCTCTCTCTTTTCCTTCTTTCTTTCTTTTTCCTTTCATTTAATAGACTTACTGGGTGCCTGCTAAGAAGCTAACATTGTAGGGAGGGCTGAGAAGACACTGATGAACTAAACTAAATATGCTCTCTGATGGCATGGAACCTATGTGGGAGGATTGGGTGTTAATGCTATTACTGTGTGATGGAAAGTTTAATGACCAAGTGAGGTAAGTACTCTGAGCAAAAGCAATATGATCATTTAACATAGTAATTAAAAAGGAAGGACTTTAGTTGCCTCCCTTTGAATCCTGTTCCCAACTCTTCCTTGTTTTATGACCTTGCAATACTTGCTAATTCTTTGGAGTCTCAGTTTCTCCATCTGTGTTACAGTTTGACTATAAAACCTCTCCATAATTTGGATGTTTGCCAATGTGGTGATATTAAGAGGGGGGCCTTTAGCAGGTGGCCTTTAGCAAGTATTAATAGGATTAATGCCTGTGTAAAAGGGGCTTCCAGCAGCAGTGTTTGGTTAGCTGGCTGGACCTTCTGCTTTCAGCTATGTGAGAATGCAATGAGGAGACCTTTACAGACCAAATGTCAGTGCCTTGATCTTGGATGTCCCGTCATCTTCAGAAATTACCCACTTCTAGTATTCTACCAATGCAGCAAACTCCATAGAGATAATAGAGTTTGTAAAATAAGGTTGATAGGATCATTTAATACGTTAGTAAAATTCTTCGAATGTACCTCAGTATTCAGTAGTATGCAATAAGAATACCTAACCAAAGAGTTTGACCTCAATGCAGAGATTTAGGAATGTCCGAAGGAAACAATTTCTGAAGAAAACAATGTTTCTCTAAATTCATCAAGGATGGGGGAAAACTCATTAAATATTATTACCTGTTAGTTATTAAGTTTTTGCTCAGAGTGATGACTAACAACAGGAAAGAAGAGACAAATTATTGTGAATTGAGCACATGAAATAGAAATTTCTTAATCATAAGTAATGGGTAAGCATAGTTACTGACTCTTCAGACATGAAAGATAAGTTGGATAAATTATTGTCTTGACAGAGCAAATTTATTTACTAGTGACTGACAACACAGATAAAAAAAAATGTTGCCTGACATAGTTGAGAAAAGGAAAGCATGAAGGATGGTTTGAGTCAGCTACTCAATAATTTTGTCATAATCTAGTTATCTTCACTTTGCTCAGTTCTGCATTGCAGATTAGTAATGGACACCATACTAAGGCTGTTTTATGTGGAACCTGGCTATACTTGTGGTTGAATTATAGTTGCCAAGTGTTGGCAGAGTACTCCTAGGATATCAGTAACTATATTCCCAAAGATCTAGGAAGCTTTTCTTAGAAGTGAAAACTTTCTAAGGATTCATGGGCCTCATCTAATAAAAGCCATCAGTGAACCAGTAGCTATGGGCATATAAAATAATAGTTGAGACGATCCTTCTCTAGCACCAACTAAGTTGGAGGCAGGAGATAGAACCCCCAAACATGGAGTCTCTACCAACAAATTGAGAAATAAATATTATGAAATGTATTTGGACTTTTTTACACTGATGTTTGTAATAGTAAATTGAATAAAAGGGAGTAAAATAGAATAACAAAATCCAAGAATTTTTCTCAGAATTCTGCTTAAGTTAGGAAGCATTTAAATTAATTTAACTATTTGCCTAAATGGGATATGTCAGTGGCTCACTGGCAATTCTCATTATTCATGAGTAAGCCTTAATAATTCTTGATAATTAAGCAAGAAAGAATACTTGATACTGACTGGTTTTGGCAATGAGCCACTGGTAGGAATTACCCAAAATGACACCAGAAGTAGTGAAGATGACACTCTTTTGTATCTTGTGTAGTCTTTCCTAAGACTAGCATATACTGGTGTCCTTGTGTACATGAAAATACAACAATTGCTATCTCTTTTTTTTTTTTTTTTTTTTTTTTGTCGGTCGTGGGGCTTGAACTCTGGGCCTGGGCGCTGTCCTTCAGCTCTTCAGCTCAAGGCGAGTGCTCTACCACTTGAGCTACAGCGCCACTTCCGGTTTTCTGGTGGTTTATTGGAGATAAGAGTCTCACGGTCTCTCCTGCCCGGGCTGGCTTTGAACCGTGATCCTCAGATCTCAGCCTCCTGAGTAGCTAGGATTACAGGCGTGAGCCACTAGCGCCCAGCAACAATTGCTATCTCTTATGTGACCTTACTTTTATAGCCCATAGTATTTATTTACATTGAATGAAAAGTGAGTAGTCTCATCAAACTTAGACACCACTAAATGTAAATAAGTAAAGGTTCATATAGCTTGTTTTTTTTTTTTTTTGTCCGTCATGGGTAGGACTGAACTCTGGGCCTGGGCACTGTCGCTCAGCTCTTCAACTCAAGTTTAGCACTCTACCACTTCACCCTCTGGCTTTTTCTGCTTATATAGTGCTGAAGAATCGAACCCAGGGCTTCATACATGTAAGATGAGCACTCTACCACTGAGCCACCTTCCCAACCCCTCATATTAAATATATAGCTTTAAAGAGAGATTGAGTGGTGGGGTTCTCTTTTCATTTATTTGTTTATTTATTTATTTAGTGCCAGTACTGGGGCTTGAACTCAGGGCACTCACTTAACTTTTTGTTCAAAGTTTGGTTTTAACACTTGAGCCACAGCTCCACTTCTAGCTCTTTACTGATAAACTTCAGTCAAAAGTCTCATGAATTTGTCTGCATGGACTGGCTTTGATTGTCAGATCTCAGCTTCTGAATAACTAGATTGCAGGCATAAGTCATCATTATCTGGCTCTCTTGGCTTTCTAAAAATGGCTTTAAAGTTAACAATGAAGCAATAGATGGCAAAATAGGTGGCAAGAATGTGGCGTTATAAAAAGGCAACATGAAGAAAGGGAAGATAAGTAGTAATAGGTGAAAATATATTAAGGTCTTAGGGAATCCATTCAGGAGCAAACTTACAGTAGCTTTCAGTGTCACTTTGGTGCCCAGAATTCCATAAGTGCTGCACATAAACAACTTCATTTTCAGTGTTAAGCAGTTTCAGAGTTATTGTAAAACAATATTTTCTCTACACATGAAGTTTAAAGTTACAGCATTTACAGATTCATGTGTTTATCATTTAGTTGCGGGATACTTATGCCTGCAGTTTTGTCTTTGTGAGATGTCTTTAGGTGGTCCTGAATGAACTTTCCAAAACTAGGGGACATTTTAATTTGTTGAGGAAAATTTTTACTAACTTTGAGGTTAAGTCATTTTTGCTGTTTCGATGTTGTCCTTCATTGAACTGTTTTGAGAATGAGTCGTTGGGATTGTTTATATTACAATAAATGGCATCCCATAATTTCAACTAAATTTAGAAATTGAAACTAGAAAGCATTGTCTTTCCCTTGGGAAAAAATTAAGCATGCAGACCTCTTGTCTTCCATTCATCTTTTACTATGTTTATTAGAAATGCTTTCCAGTAAGTGCATTCTTGACATTGATCAAGATGTATTATGTTCATAATCTTAGCTGTTGAACTGAAACCTCTTTGTACAACTACTTATGAAATAAATCCTACTTACTAAATCCTAAAAAGACCTTCTAGTGTTTAATGCTACCTTGTGGCATTTAATACTTGAATAAATATACATATGGTGTTCTATCACATCTAAAAATTAAGTGTGTATATCACCAAGTCCAGGACACTTTCAGAACAAGCACAATGTAGTTGTTCAAATCACAAAATTGTCATTTATATAACACTGCTGTCAAGGTTAGCAACTTCATATATATCTTGATAACTGTACCAATATTTTGTTCACTTGGGTTTCACAATTCAGTGAGATATACATACTGCATGAACCTGTCATATCCCCTTAGTGATTTACAATTAAGAACAATTTTTCTATATTTCTTTTTTTGACCCTGGAAGTGTTAAAAAAATAGCAGTCTTTCATTCAGTATAATGCTTTTGAAGAGGTGCTGGTTTGGTATTAATTTCTCTTCTGCTTATCATGAATGTAAGAGAAAAACTGGCAGGTGGAAATGTACACAATCACACACTTGGGCGAAATTAAGCCTGATAAATAAGGAGAGCGCTATATATTGATACTGGCTATCTCATGAACTTACAAGACTCATAAAAACAGTACATGTTCAACATATGCCATTAGACTTTCACATACATTGACTAAGACTTTTATTAAAAGTAAATAAAGACATGAAAACATTAACTCAATAAAGATTAATAAATTCCCAAGCTGATGTAGCAATATGCATTTCATTTAACACTCTTTGTATGTATACTAAATGTTTGCAATATTGTGCCAAAATCATTTTAACACTTCAGTCATCCATGTGATTCATTCAGAATCACACAGTATTTATGATTAGAACGTGTTGTATTAGTTGGTTTCAGTTACACAACACTAAGACACAGGATGTCACACTTTCAAGAAAATAAAAATAGCAACTAAAAGCCAGTGAATGTGAAACTCTACATATTCTGGAACAGTCAAGTATGATTGATTTCATTTGTTTCCGTTCCATATCAAACAATAGCACTCAGAGCAACTGGGAAACTGAAGTCATTTTATTTGTGCTTTGTGTGTGTTTCATGAAAGTCCTGTTGTGGCTTGTATTATCATAGCTTTTCTACATCTGAAGCATTCCAAAGAAACCTCAAATATCCTTTTTAATAATCACTTTCAGATATTTTGGTTAATAGCTCATATTATTATAGCAAATTGGGCATCATCATCATTTAAACTTTCAGGAAATAAAGACTTCAGAAACTCTTTTGGCATTTTGTGTGGCTAATGCACAATCTGCATAGCATAAAGGAAGTACCACTTCCTCTATGGATTCAATAATTGAAAGAAATTCCAATCTATACAACTTAGAGAAGTTCTAAGATATAATGTTGTAGAGCATAGGCTTTGTGTCAGAAATCTTTTATTTACAATCTCATATTTTACCACATATACTGTAAATGTATATGAAAAACAAATAAGACCCTGTAGTTTCTGTAAGCCTTAACTTTATTTTCTATAAAATGGGTACCAGATAGGCCAATAGGTTTCTTGTATTGGTAAATCATATATAATGGATACAAAGTTGATAGGATTGCTCCTTTTGCTAATAAAATGATAGCTTTAGCTGTGTGCTTAAAACTGGGGATTTCTCTCCTTTTCCTTCACCTTCTTTTTTCTTCTTCTTCTTTCTTCTTATCTATGAAGAAATGGTAAAATCCAAACACTTCTCCAGAAGGCTTTGCTCTACTAGCAAAATTTACCTCACTAGAAAATATGTGAACCCATTTTTCCCTAGGGCTATAAATTTATTTATCATCATCCATATATTAACAAAACTATGGCCATTGGGTTCTCTGAGGATGTTCTGATGAACCTGTGGAATGCCTAGAGGTAGTGCTGGTGGCTATTTATTAGCTGTGAAATCTTGAAATAGACAATTGGTTAGTCTTAGGGAAGGATTGTAGCATAAAAGTACCTGCATCATATCTATTATCACAGATACATCTTACCTTCTAATGAAGATCCTGGCTGATCAAGTTCTCTAGAAAGCCATCTTTCTCTACTCTCAACCTATAAGAATGATCTTCCTTGCAAGGGACACTGCTATTGTCTGTTCCGGCTCCCTTTTTCTCCTTAAATAGCATACTCCCAATTTCTTTTGTGAAGCCATCCTTTCCATTCTTAGGTGTGGTTTCAGTTCCTTGCTTCCTTCCTTCCTCCAAAGACTGAGCTCTGAGCAGCTTCAGCCAAATTCCCCAAACTCTTGGTCAAAATGATGGTGTGCCATTGTATACTCAAGTCCATGATAGAAGATAAAAGCTTTTGTTGTTATGTCTAAAAAACAAAATAGCCTTCCTTCCGTTTGCAGGGTAGCATATGCAACTCCCATAAGGCAAGATTAGGGTTCTAAATGAAGTCACCAAGAAAGATATTGTAGCTACTCAGTGAAACCAGAGTCTTCATTTGAACTTTGATCATGGAAGACAGTAAACACTGTTTTTAAAGCTATCTCGAAAGGAATTTTTTTCACCTACAACTAAAGAGATCCTGACCAGCCACATTTATTTTGATAACATTTCATCTTTATATCTGATAATATATATCTTACATTGTGGTTATTTATATATAAATCTGTATCCTGTTCTAGGTTCAGGAATCTGGATTTGGGTGGGAAGGAATTCTAGGTGATTTTCTTCTTTTGTCCCCCTCGAAACAAGACAGTATTTTTGCACACAGTCACTCTTAAGGAGCACTGGTGCTCATCTTAGCTACTCAGGAGGCTGAGATCTCAGGATTTCTATTTGAAGCCAGCCCAGGCAGGAAAGTCCATGAGACTCTTATCTCCAATTAATCACAGAAAAAGATGGAAGTGAAGCTGTGGCACAAGTGGTAGAGTGCTAGCCTTAAACAAAAGGAGCTCAGGGAGAATGCCCAGGCCCAGTTCAAGCCACCAGGGCCTGCCAAAAAAGAATAAACAGCTGTGTTAATACAGCTGGTTTAAATCTGCCTATAAATCTCAAGACTTATTATTTGATGACCTATGTTTCAAATTTCCCCAAAGGGGGTAAGTCAGTTGAGTATTAGTTTATTACTATTTTTAAAAGACATATGAAGGAGAAAGCGCCATCTGATCATGTGACCTGATCCTAGGAAACAATATTCTGTAGACTTGGAATTGAAACTGGAAGCTACCCCATCTGTTTGTCGTGCTCAATCATTGTTTCTTTTCTAAGAAAACAATGTGATTCAGCTGGCACTGGCTGACTTGTCAGTGTGACAGACAACAGGTATACTGAACTTCTTTAATCCATTGGGAAAAATGAGAATGACAGCGCTGAGACCTCAGAATGGCATGGCAGGTGGATGTCTTGACCAGAGTAGGAATAATAATCTTGGAAGGATCCTGCAGGTATTTGTGGCCCTACATTATTTTCCATCATTTCTAATACTTTGAAGGGAGCAATTTGGAAAGTACGTAAGCATTCAGAAATATGTTGCTGAAACAATACCCCTCCTTTTTTCTTTGTCAGCCATGTGGCTTGAACTCAGGGCTTGGGTGTTGTACTTGAACTCTTTTGCTTAAGGCTAGCTCTCTAGCACTTTGAGCCATAGTGCCTCCTCTGGTTTTCTGGTGGTTAATTGGTGATAAGTCTCACGGACGTTCCTGCTCAGGCTGGCTTTGAACCAGGATCCTCAGATCTCAGTCTTCTATCTTGCTGGAAGGTATGAGGCACTAGTACCCAGCCAATAATCCATTTTTTGAAGGGCCAGTTTGATAAACATCAGAAGTGGTACAATTATGGTACCAGCCTCTAATGCAAGGTCAATGCGTGAATTTATGTGGGAATATGTATGTGGAGGCTATGGTAGAAATACCTACCCCATATATTTTGCTTAGGATAAAAGAGAATAGTAGCTGAGCAGAGCATCCTGTGTCTATGTAAAGAAAAACATGCCACTCCTACCTACTGTCTTCATAGCGGCGTCAGAGTTTATGCATTGTTAGCTGGGAGCAGTTCTGCTGTTTGTGAAGATTGTGCTAAACCATCTCAAAACAGCACAGCTCAGCTTCTCTTTGATCAGAGAACTGGCACTCTTTTTGTTACTTTATCATCATCATTTTACAGTTATTTTATCTGTTCAAATGGTAGAATTGAACCTATTATATAAAGACACATAAGACCTCAGTGAAAAATCTAACCTACAAATTGTGCAACTGCATTAAAAGCAGATTGCAGTCATGGCAATGGGGGGGGCATAGATAATGTCTTGGATGATGTTCCTATTGCTGTAGAGTAGTAGAAGACTCTGCCTTCAAGTTACTTGGCCATGAGGTTCACTTCACTACCAGGTCACTCTATAACCTTGAACAATCTGTTTTCTCCATGTCTCAATTTCTTCATCTGAAAAATATGTGCTTTGTAACTCAGAACAGATTTTAAAATATCTGCTCATGTCCTACTTAGCAAAGCAAGTTAGCTGTATTTTTGTCTACCATATGTATTTAAAAGACAGATATAAGGAAAGAATTCATCAGTATTCATATGTAATAGGGAAATGGCCCTGCAGAATAAAGCTCCATTACAGATCTCACCTAAAGCTTCCCATTTTTCCCCCAACACATAAAATTATTCACAAACCCAGAGTCAAATATTGAACTGGTAGATAGGCTTGCCTGTTTCTACCTTAGGATACCAGTAAGCAGAATCTTCCTAGGCACTTGTATCCTCATTCAGCCTGTTCAGACACGGTTACTGGAGATTCACATTCCATTATGAACTGTCATATAACTTAGGAGATCTTTCCAGGGGGCTGTTTCATTTTCCCTTAACCATCCCCACTCTTCTGTCTCCTATATAACCAAGTAAAACCATTTTTAATTAAAAAAACTAATTCAAGGCCAGTTAGAAATGTCTTTGTAATTCCATTGTATGGATCAAAATAGGTCCTGTGAGGAAGTGAATCAGAGTGTTTGCTTAGCTAGCTCACACTAGGGGAAGTGCAATGAAATCATGGGTTGTTAAGTAGTCATCCACTCATTTCTCACTTCTTCATTGGTCCATGTGCTGGAAGAGCATGTCTCTTGTTCAGCTGTGGCCTGTTTTGGGTTTTTTGTTGTTGTTGTTGTTGGTAGTGGGGTCTGAACTCTGGGCCTGGGCGTTGTCCCTCAGCTCTTCATCTCAAGGCTAGTGCTCTACCACTTGAGCCACAGCACCACTTCCGGCTCTGCTTATGTGGTGCTGAGGAATCGAACCCCGGGCCTCATTCATGCAAGGCAAGCACTCTACCACTGAGCCACCTTCCCAGCCCCTGTGTATTTTTTCCCATTCTTTTTTTTTTTTTTTGTCGGTCGTGGGGCTTGAACTCTGGGCCTGGGTGCTGTCCCTCAGCTCTTCAGCTCAAGGAGAGCGCTCTACCACTTGAGCTACAGCGCCACTTCCGGTTTTCTGGTGGTTTATTGGAGATAGGAGTCTCACGGTCTCTCCTGCCCGGGCTGGCTTTGAACCGTGATCCTCAGATCTCAGCCTCCTGAGTAGCTAGGATTACAGGCGTGAGCCACCAGCGCCCGGCTTTTTCCTATTCTTTATTTGCTTCAAGAGCAAGTTGTGTCTCTCTTCTTCACATTTTCTCTTCAGGGACTAACATGTGCCTGATACCCAGTAAAGAGTTAGTGAATTCATCAACGAATAGCCCAAGGCTAGCTAGTAAAATAAAATATGTTCGATACCAATGTGAATTGACTTGTAAAAAGAGAACCAAGTATTACTAAAAAACACATGTAATTACTCCCAGGAGCATATATGTGTGCATATCTGGGGCTGACATAAATGTGTGCTCACTAGTGAGTAAAAATTCATGAATAACCTTTTTTAGCATAAAATTCTATATCTTGTAAATAGAATTTAACCAAGGCTGAAATGGACTACAACCTTATGTTCTAGATAGTCTGTGAAAATAATGGATCATGTAACTGAAAACAGTTGTGTAATTTAGTTTGATAAGAGCATTCACAAATTTTTTGGGTTATAACGAGCCATTTTTATATAAATATGCATAACAACTCATCATGAAATACTTATAAAACACAAATATTCACTTTTCAATAAGGAAATAAATTACTTTTCACTCAGAGATAAATTTAATAGTTAAGAATTTAACGTTTTTGTCATACGTGTTCTGCATTAAATTAATGTTAGAAAATTAACATTAACATGTGTATCTGATTTTTATTTTAGATACATCTTAATTAAAGCTAAATGACACAAAATATTAAGAAGAAATGAAAGCTTTATGTATGATGGCTTGTAAATTATTACTATTCCACTACTTGGGAAAATACTCAGGATTAAAAAAATTAGAAAGTTTTACAGCAATTTGGCATTGTAAGTTTATTATTTTTCACTAAATATTGGCTTATAATATTTGTTAGTGCATTTATACATTAATATGTAAGATATTCAACATAAAATGGAATCTTTTTAAAAAAATATATTTCATATCTTTCCAGTTCTTTATGAATGGCCCAATATCATTCTTTCTGATGGATGAGTAGAATTCCAATGTGTATAAGGAAAGATGTAAGCTAGAGAAACACAAGTTGCATGTCTTCCCTCATTTGCAGTAGCTAGAATATGCCTACAAATCTATAACTAAACACACTGGGTGGTAAACAAAGTGGTTACATATAATTGAATGAAGTATAATAGACTCTATGGAGAGCACTAATAGTATAATTCTTTAGAAAGACCAAGTCAAAATCCAACAAAATAGGTACCAAGAAATGGGCAATTGCAAGGAGGAATAGTATCAAGAGGAGAGGAGTAAAAGAATGAAGAGGGGAAAGCAGAAGAGTGCAGGCAAGAATTTATTACATATACCACAGAACTGAGGAAAAATAAGGGAAGGGGTGTGTTGGGAGAGGTAGGGTCAGAATGTTGAAAGGGGTCCAGGTTTATTGTATCCATAAACTGCTTTGTTGGATGGCAACTCCTTTGTACAACTATGCAAAGATAATAAAAATATCCACAAAAAGAAAAAAATCAGTTGTCACTGAAGAACTAGAGATAGTAACTTAAATTAGGTTCATAACTCTTGGTAAAGAAGCACTATATTAAGAGTGTAGTTCAGATTAGTTTCAATATATGTATTATTCTATTTATATATTCATGTATATATGCATGTATTATTCACAGTACATGGTTTTATATGCATATCTACTTCTAGTTATCAATTTTAATAACATGAAATTTCAGTAAAATGCATGAAATACTTCCCCTTTAACATTAAAAATAACAGTAGGCTACAATAATTGATCAAGAAAAAATGTCTGATCTAGAAGTTGTTCATTAGGGTTGAGATGCACAATGAAATTTCAAATTGAAATTAGCATTTAGAACTCATAAAAAGGTCATAAAACACAACAAAGGCAAAAAAATACTCTTAGGATAAATCATAATTAGAAATTGAAATCAGAACCAGAGAGTAGACTAAAGAATATTAAGTCCTGCTGGGAGTTAGTGGCTCATACCTGTAATCCTATTTACTGTGGAGGTTAAGATATAAGGATCACCAGCACAGGTCGGAAAGTCCATGAGACTCATATCTCCAGTTAAATCACAGAGAAATCCAGAAGTGGCATTCTGGCTCAAGTGGTAGAGTGCTAGCCTTGAGCAAAAGTAGCTCAGGGACAGTGTTCAAGCTTCAGCTCTGGTAATAAAAAAAAAAAAAAAAAGTATTCTATCTCCCTACTAAATATATAGGCAAGAATGTTGGGGTTTGAGGATGTTGAGATTTATGATGAAATTTACATTGTGGCAACCTGCAAACTTCTGTATTGGCAATGTTAAATTCATGGCTGTATTAGTAGTTTTTCATGTTCCAGATCAGTATCCTTTCCCTTGTTCTACCAAATTACTGACCAGGGAATAGCTGTTAATTGTAAATACCGTCATCTGGCTTTTCTTCCTGGTAGCAATATAGGAGTTGGCTCCAAGAATTAAAGTCCACAGTCAAATCAAGAGTACATCATCCTTACAGACAGGTGACAATATTCCTTGGACCATCTGTAGCCCACAAAAATCTCTCAGAAAATTCCCAGGAAACCTGAGCTAGACAAAACATAATTCAGGCCTGGAAACCATTTTGTCAGTAATTTGACAATTCTGCTGTATTATTTGAGGTGCGTTACACCAAATGTAGGCTTTTTGTTTTTTAAAGGAAAACCCTGACTTGTCAGAAGTTTTACAATGATAACAAGATACCTTTTTTCTCTATTTCTTCGCATCTATGAAAGAAAAACTAGTATCTATGTAAGTCAGGTGGTCATCTGGTAGGCATATTTGACATACGTTCTCTCTAAAAGAGACACTTCTTTTTTTCTAGACTTGAATAACTAGACAAGGGATTGTTTTCTTGCTTACCTCCGTGGCTCTCTGAGACAACAACTCAATGAGGAGGCCAAGCTGATTTATCTCAGCTCAGAGGGTTACTTCTGCACATTCATCCGACATGCTTGCCCATTAGGTCTAACTATGCTAGAATCTGCTATCTGCTATAAATCATTAATCTCACACTTCAAAAGGAGTGAGAATTTCTGTGGGGAACTTTGACATCTGGTTTTCTACTTGCTGATTTTTGCAATCCAAATCCTGATAATTGATTGCTAAGCTCTATTATCACATAACAAGGCACGGCACAAAGAAAATAAGGCTTCTTTTGAAGTCACTTTGTATTTACAAGGATATGGAGCATACATCTTTCTTTTTAAGCAATATGCAGAAATTTCTATAAAATGTTAATGTAGAACTGAGATGACAATAGGAAATTATGTACAAAAGAGAACCATTAACACCTTTCCCCTTGTTTTAATATGTTTGCATTTTCTACAGTAATTATTATTTATTTAAGTAAAAGTACAATATGTGGTATAATTTCAGTTACATGATAAAAAATGCAAAACTCATTTTAGGAAAGAAAAAATAATTATGCCTAATAATTGTTAGACATATAAGCCTAATAAAGAGGAAGTAAAATGTATTTACATTTTCTTTCTTAACAAACAAATTTAAAAACCTGACCATGTTAACTTTGCTAAAATTGTCAGACAAAATAGAGGATATGTTACATTTCAATTTCTTATCTGAATGGGTAATTTTTTAGTATATTCACAATATATACATTAAAATTGACTACATGTCTGAAATTCAAGTTTAGCTGAAAGTCTTGAATTTTTACTTGCTAGATTTGGCAACTCAATAATTAGGCAGTTTAATCTCTCTAAGATATTAAGTCAAATGGTGATGGTATTTCCTTTTTTATTTTATTGCTATCATGTGGGACAGAGGGGTTACAGTTACATGGTTAAGAGAAGGAGTACATTACTTGTCAATCATTGTTATCCCTTCCCTTCCTTGTACCACTACCCCTTCCCTCCCCCAACTCCTACATTCCTGCCCCCCTCCTCCCACCTCGCTGCCCTAAGTTGTAAAGTTCGTTTCCAATATATTGTCCTGTGGGTATCCTTGTTGCAATGAGTCATCCTGTGTCCTTGTTTCAGCGTTTTGTTATTCCCCTTCTCCTCCCCAGATTAGACATTATGTATATACAAGATGCAGGGTATCAAAATTGAGTACAGTGACAACAGGGGATATGCCATAGGGGAAAGAACATACCAAGGCAACAACAACAACAAAATAAGATCACATGGTACATTTAAAACAATAACAATAAAGACAGACCTTTTGTGTCCATATCTTGAGGTTCATTCCACTTAGCATCATTTTATATGGTCATTTGTACATGGTTTTTTGAGCTTTTCAGCTCATCTATAAGATTATCTTATATGTATACTAATTGTTGCAAATAAGGGAAATCTATGGGACCTAAATTTTGGGGGGACTGGGTAATTTCACTTAATATTTTTCCAAGTCTTTACATTTCCTAACAAATGTAGCTTCTGATGGAAGCAAAGAATTCCATTGTATATATGTACCACATTTTCTTGATCCATTCATCTACTGAGGGGTTGGTTCCATATCTTAGCTATGGAAAATAATGCTGCAATAAACATAGTTGTGCTGGTAGCTCTAGTATGGCCTTGTTTGTGGTCATTTGGGTAAATGCCCAGAAGTGGGATTTCTGTGTCATAAGGGAGCTCTACATGTAGTCTTTTGAGGAACCTCCATAATGCTTTCCAGATTGGCTAAACAAGTTTATACTCCTACCAACACTTATCACTTGCTGTTTTATATATGACAAGAGAAGCCATCAGGCCTAGAGTTTTCCACCCATTTAATGAGGTTTACACTCTACCTCAACTGCATAGGCTACATTCACAGTCTGGTAACTAATTATATACTTGCAATTTTCTTTTTTTTTAATTGTGAAAATATGGTACAGAGAGGTTACAAATACATGGGCAAGGTAATGAGTACATTTCTTATCAAGCTTTGTTGCCTCCTCCTTTATTTCCCTTTCCCATCCCTTCCCATCTCCCCCCCACCACCTCCACTCTCCCACTCCCCCCCCCGTCAAAATTTTAAAGTTCGTTTTTCAACCTAATGTCTTGTACATCTCATTATTGCAATTGGTCCACCTGTATCCCTATTTAAACAATCTGTTTTTTCCCTTCCCCTCCACAAATTATACCAACATCAAATACAGTGAAAACAGGGGTGTGGGGAGGGACATGCAAGGCTTCATTCACCATTCCCAGTTTTTGTGTCAGCTTGGGGTTTCAAAAGTCCCACCTATCCTTTGAAAGTATATTACTGTCCATCTAGTAGCTAGACATGATAAAGAAAAAGATTGGGGTGTTTGTTTGCAAAGAAGAGAGGTCGATAGCCCAATGACTGTCCTGAAATGTGCCTTTTCTGTCTATGTTCCAAATTTCACCCTCTTGAATGTAGCCCATCATCTCTTGATCCTCAAATTCCTGGAGCTTTATCACCTGTTAAGGAGGAGAGAACATGAAGATTTCCAGAAATTTAAGAAGTTGATGCTGGTCATTGACTGCACAGGTGGTTGCACTGACAAATTTCGGGAGTTGCTCAGGGTTCTGAATATAAAACTACATTTCTATAAATTTAAATCTTTTAGCAACTTCCAGACTCAAACTGTCCGAGCATCAAACATACAAGCACATTTGGTCAGGGATCTCAAACCTGTTAGTCACTAGAAATTTTTTTGTCACCAACAACTACTGCTCACTCAGTGTCCATTTCATGAGGAACCATGGGTAAAGTTCCTATGAGTAAAAGACAGGTGTGTTTCACTCAATATGGTATGGTTGACTGTAAATATGGCTAGTCTTATGCTCAATTGTGATTTTGAAGTTTATTTGCATTATCTTTAATACCCTTTGTTTCAAAATTGGCTCTCATATGTACGACGAACCTAGCAGGATTCTAGGAACAATATTCTGAGTATCAACCTTACTTTGCTTTTAATGTAACTTTTTCTAATGTAACTTTCTCATTGGCTCAGTTTCCACAAATTTTTCTTCAGCTCTTCCATCGAACATATACCTATATCTGGATACAAAGGTATGACATAGGAACATAAATACATAAATATTTACTAGCATCACTGAGGGAATATTTTGGTTAAATTTGGCCCAGTCTTATTTGAGTCATGAGTATTTAGTGTTTCAGTTTCTCTAATATTTTCATTCTGTGGGAGAGAGGGAGAATGGCAGGTAACATTACTTGCTAGAATTTTCATATGAGAAAAAATGCTATGTACAATTATATAGGATATAAACTGGAAGGAAAAATTAGACTTGACTCAGTGTTAGACTTATGAACCTAATGGTACTTAAGTATTTCTTGAAGGGATAAAGAACTGTTTATGAGATATTGAGGTAGGTTAAAGGAATTTTTTGTCTGTTCTAACTTCCCCAAGGGAGTAGTTAGCCTAGATGTGGAGTGTGCAAGCTCAGAGCAGATGACTTCTTATTAGTGTCCACAGGAATATAATTATATAGATTCCAAGAAACTAGTTAACCAGCTTCTGTTGGCAGCTATGTGAGTCAACAGAGACTAGGGAGACTCGGGAGACTACTCTTGCTTTGGGAAATAAATTATAACCAAAAATGAATCACAGTAAAGAGGAGACTGGAGAGAGGGTTGTTTATTTTCTCCTCTTAGGGAAGAAAGAGTTTTCAGTACCCAACTGGAAAAAAACAGAATCCTCTGCATATACACACACACACTTCTCCTTTCCAATTTTTTTTGTCAATATCTCTGGTTAACTTGTACAGTTGAGTACTTTACAGTACATATTGCTATAAATTGTATGGAACACCGATTTCTTAATACTTACAAAAATTAACTTTTTTTTTTTACTATAAAACCTATTTGAGTTTTTAAATTTCAAATGAATTTCAAAAAGTACAAAGGAGTATATTTTGTAGTTAATGTCCTTTTTCTCAATATGGTTAAAAATGACATGAATTGTATTGTTGTTCTATATGGCATCATCAACACCAACACCTAAAATACAGAAGGTAATAAGTCTTCATTAGTCACAGGACAAGTGAATCAGTACTCAGAGTATTGTATTCTTCTTTGAAAAGGTTCATTTTTTAATGGTTTAATTTTTCAAACAGTGTTGGGAAGAAATTTAAAGGAAAATCTTCTGAAAAATAAATCTAGGGACCATGGATCTACAAAGACTATTTGCTCATAAAGATGACCATAATCAACATATATCCAGCTTTTCCCAGCAGGTACCTTCAGCGTTTCTTCAGATTTTGACACAAGGATTCAGATTGGCAGATCTTATTCGAGCATTTGTATAAGTAAAACCTTTGTGTGAGACAATTCTAGGTTGTTCATTATGGAACTACATCAAAACTTCTACCTACCCTCTTCTCTACCCTTACTCAGAAAAGACAAATGGATATTGTCATATATAAAAATTTACAACCCAGTCTGCTTTTCCTTTCAGAGACAAAAAATGTGATATATAGGAAAGCACAGGAACATATATTCTTCGGTACTTATAAAAAAAAAAAAGGAAGGTTGGGGCTGGGAAGGTGGCTCAGTGGTAGAGCACTTGCCTTGCATGCATGAGGTCCTGGGTTCGATTCCTCAGCACCACATAAGCAAAAAGAAAAAAGCCAGAAGTGGCGCTGTGGCTCAAGTGGTAGAGCACTAGCCTTGAGCTGAAGAGCTGAGGGACAGCGCCCAGGCCCAGAGTTCAGGCCCCATGACTGGACCCCCCCCGCAAAAAAAAAAGGAAGGTGAAAATGTTCACTTCATGGCTGATTAACCTCAGAGAGTTTATTGCTAGGTTGAGGCTGGAGAATAAGTCTTTCAGTTTAAATTGACTGACTTCTAAATGCCTGAAATGTAAATGGAAAGTAAGTTTGACAAGTTATCATTGAGACAGTTATTGAAACTTTAAATTCATGTGTCCCTGAACCCCTTCCTTCAATTTCTGTTCTAGAAATGGCCATGAGAACAACTAGTACAGTATCTTAACTTCTGTGTGAGGGAAACTAAGAATGAGTGCCAGTATGAAAGAAGAACCTGTCTTCCTTGCTCAATAGCAAGAGGAAAACTAATAACAAAGGCTCCTTTAGAGCCTATTTAGGCTCTATCCTATTGAGGCTCATTAGCATAGGTTAGCTGCTAGTACCTTAAGCTCTGTTGACATAAAATGGACCACTTTCTATAACAGACGTTGTATCACCAGACGAACACATACAGGTATACTTCATGATGATGAATTATTATAGTAACTATAATATAGAAAGCTATGTGTTGTTATATTAGCTAGATATCTGGAAATTTAAATTCAGTTTATTTAAATAATATCTCCTGGTTATATAGATGGAAAGCAGCAAAGCTGAGATTCAAACCTTGTCAGATGTTCCTTCTTCAAACATAACGCTACTTCATCCACATTGTATAGCTTCCCCTTCATTCATAGATAAAAAACAGAACAATAGCTATATTGGTGGTTGACATTTTCTCTATTAATTTGACCTTTGTTGCACAAAGGAATGAAAGTTTGACTAGTACTGTTGAAATGTGTACTCTCTGGGTATTTAGCTCCTGAAGGTGTAGTTATTCTGGCATTCAATTAATCTGCACTAGTTTAATGACAGACCTGAAACATGGAAGTGATAACGTCCAGAAAGAGTCTATCTAACTTTGTCCCATTCCAAAGTTAGAATAGAGTTAGAATATCTTTGTTTTATTGGAAACATCTCTAGGAAAAATTCTGTCAGAATTTGCTTCTTAGTTCACACTTATTTTTATGAACTCTTTGATATTCGTAATATATGTAATGCCCCTTGAAAAATCACATGAATTAACAGAGTTAAAATATCTATATCAAAACTGAAATCCAACTTTATTAGTCCAAGGTATTGTTTTTCATGCCAACTTGCTTTTTAAACCATTGACCCTTAGGAATCAAGGTTTTGTGTAAGAAAAGGTCCGTAGTCATTCTGCTAGTAGAATCTGAAAGTTGTTTAAAGATAAAACTGCCCATCAATAAAGACCCTTGTCTTTAGTATAAAGAAGCCGATATTTTTAAAAACCCATAAAAAGGTTTGGACACTTGATTTCTTTTCTCCAGATTGTATGATTAATATGAAATGCAAAATTACTAAATAGTGTGACAGCAATTATAACCAGTAAATATCTTATAGCCTACAATCGTTCAATATTCTCAAATAAAGCAATGCCACGTTGACATAAACTACTGAAACTGCAACTTGCTCAGGATCAAGAACTTATTATTCAGTGTACAAGTAAAGTGATAGAATGGTCAGTTTTTTCATTTTAAAGTGATGAAGGGTAATATTTCTACTTAAGATATATCAAGAATGACATTAGAAAATTTGTAGTCCAAGTTTTTACTCCTTCAAAAAATATTATTTAAAAAAAATCAAAGCTTCTGTTTAGTCAATTAGTAGTATGGTGCTTTTGATTTAATGAATGCATTTCTATCTCTGTTATTTGAAGTTTAATTTGATCTCAAAAGCTGGTTGTCAAAGATGAACAAGGCTCTTTATACTGATTTTCGATATAAGAATTACAATGGAGATAGTAGACTAATAAAATAAAAGCCCTAACCTTTATTTTGCTCTTACACAACAACATAAAGTCAAATCTTTTATTCATTCTCAAGCACTCCTTCCTGAAACAGTATATAATTCCACCATTTGTTCTCCTCAAAAGGAAGATTTGAGCTGGGGAGAGACAGCTTAAACTAGTCTCATTTGCTTGCTCTCCAAGTAGGTAATTGCAAAAAGAAAAGACAATTCTTTGATCTCAGCGAGGTGCTAATTTGTAAGATTTTTGGAGCTGTTTGGGCCTTAGGAAGCAGGGATCAGTACTTAAACAATGGCATTTATCTGGCAGCCTATTACTGACACATTACTATCTCAGTACTTATTCATTTACACTGGTGTTTGAAGACTGGACTATGTGTCAATAAAGGAATTAGACCAGACACCTCAGTCCATCAGGTTTATCTCAGTATGCTGACAGGAACAGTAGGTGACATTAAGCAACAGAAAACACTTCAAAGTTTCCTAGCCTTGGTTTTGCAATGAAGACAAACAGTGTTTACTGCTTTAACAGCAACAAACAATGAGCGTAAGACTGCAGAGAGAAGATGAAAGAGCCCACCAAATTATCAAACCCGAAGCCTGCCCACACCGCATGTCTAGTCAGTCCCTGAATCTCATCAGAGAGATTTAGGAAATGGAAAAGAGATTCTAATATAAATAGTGTTCATGTGGATCTCTTAAAGGAATTCATTGTGTGAAGGAGGATGCAAAATTAAAGGATAAAAACAATCACCTGGTGATTAGCCCACCACTCTTAATTAATGGTTTCAACATTCATTTAGTTCTTCATCATTTAATGAAGAATCAAGGTGAGTCTACCATGTGGTAGACCTTTATAAAGGTGATGTGATTGTTTTAGCTAGTTGGATGCTGTATAGTACATTTCTCAACTGAAATAGCACAATTTTCAATGAAAATAGTCTCAAAAGTTTTCCACTGTACACCTTAATGTAGAATAATTTGCCAATTCTTCCTTCCAATATGCTTTAGAGCAGTTTGTTACCTTTTTTTTTTTTTTCTGTCGGTCGTGGGGCTTGAACTCTGGGCCTGGGCGCTGTCCCTCAGCTCTTCAGCTCAAGGCGAGCGCTCTACCACTTGAGCTACAGCGCCACTTCCTTTGTTAGCTTTTTGAAGTATAAATAAATTAGCTTCTTTTGTAAATATTTACTGAATGCTTATTACATCAGTCTTTGTTCTAGCCTGGTCTAAAGCAGAGAAGTAAGCAGACTGAAACTATAACTAGCAGCAATGAACAGTAAACCAGTACTTCTGCAATGTCAAAAATTATATAAAGTAAATAGAATAAAGTAATAGGGTCAAGAAGTCCATGGAAAGAGATGAAACATTATTGGTGAAATTTGTATTTTAGAGCAAGTAGTCAGAAGAAGTAAAGAAATGATAATAATGGAAAGTAATATTCTAGGCAGTGAACATAATAAATTGGACCAAATATTGACACACTGGAAATAGAGAGTTGGTATAACAGGGCATGGTCGCTGGAGTGACAGGGAAAAGAAGGAGAGGTGAACAAGGACTAGACCATATTGGAGAAATGGCACATAGCATATGAAAGTGATGAACAGTATATGGAATCAGGCAGCTCAAAGAGATCAGAGTGTGTGGATGATTTCGAACTACGTAGAAAACACTCTGATTTTAATTCACCTACATGTAGCATTTGACCTAGTTAATCTCTTCTTTTCCTTACTTGGCTTTGAGATACTGAACTCTTCTGGTTTTCTACACATTCACAAACGTTTCCTCTCCTTTGCTAGTTCCTCCTCCTCTTCTGGTATACACTGCAGTGTTATAGAATTCAACCTTCAGTCTTCTTCCTTTCCTATTTATAATCACTTCTGGATAATTTAACCTTGTCTCATGGTTTCTAACCACAATATGCACATGAATGAATACCAACATTTTAGTCTCTCTCTCTCTCTCTCTCTCTCTCTCTCTCTCTCTCTCTCTCTCTCTCTCTCTCTCTCTCTCTCTCTCTCTCTCTCTCTCTCTCTCCTTTGAAGTCTGTATTTAAACATGCACTTGACATCCTTGGCTGGATATCTAATATGCATTCCAGTTTGCAATCTCAATTCCACAAGGAAGTGTCTTCTATTCACTGAAACCTGTTCTCTTTGCAGGCTTTACTATTCCTGTCAATGGCAACTCCCACTTTCCAGCTGATTAGAATCACAACCTTGGAGTCATGTCTGAGTTCAGTCTGCCTACCCCACAGACATACATGTGTTTGCTCATTAAGGTCTATCATCTCACCAAAAGGATTACAGTAGAGTTCCAAAAGGTCTCCTCCACAGCAGCTTATGTTCCTTATAAACCTTAGTTCAGAGCACATTTCTTCTCTGCTCAATCTAATATTCTGAATAATTTGACCAATTAACTCCTTGGCTCCATCACTGATCCTCTCCACTTTTGCACATTGTCATTTTTGACATTCCTAGGCACCCGCTCCCTTTTTGTTCATCTGCTTAAATCTTAGAAAGCTGTTCCCACTGAACTCCTTCTGCTTGCTGCCTCACCTCCTTCAGGTTATACTCAAAATGTAATATTACAGCAAGGCCTTCTCTGACCAGTCTAGCAGGCTTCTCCTTGCCTAACCCCTTGCTTTGTTTTTCTCCATAGCATCTGTTCCTAACACACTATACAATTTCCTTTATTCGCTTATTTAGATCCATTTCCTCTGTTCCTAACACACTCTACAATTTCCTTTATTTGCTTATTTAGATCCATTTCCTCTTATGAGAACATAAGTCATATTTGGCAGGAACTTCTGGCCATTTTGTTCACCACTATCTTTTGGGCAATGAGAAGAGGGCAGGGAGACTGCTAAGCAGGTGATAATATATGTCAAATTTTAAAATGGGAGGTATGGAAAACTTCATAGCAGAGAATTAAATAATTTGATCATGATTTCAGAAGGGCATTCAACATGCAGAAAATACAGAGAAGTTCAGTTGAGTTTAAAAATGGGGAAAAATCCTATATCAGAGATCAAATGAGTTCAGGATGTCTGAATGAGATAATGGTAGCTTGGGTAAGATAACACTAATAGAGGCAAAGTTAATGTAGACAATATTTAGAATTACTTTGTGTCCTGGTTCTTTTTATATAGCTCAGCTATATTAGAATTTTAAGTCTGTGATTTTTTTCCTTTGTAGAATTTGAGCAAATGACAAATGGATTGGGCACTGAAGATATGAAAGGAAATGAATTAGGATGCCTTCTACTATCTGAATGACTGAATGGTAAAGCATTTATTGATTATAAACTGAAAAATTTATGTAGAGAATAAGTTTTGGAATTCATTTAATAAACCTGTTAGATATTACAGAATAAATAGAAAGGCCCTTCATCATATAACTGTGTCTTACATATTTATATGCTATGCTCATATGTCTACAATGATACAAATTTGGAAGTTGTTATGTAAAGTTTTTTTTAGTCATGAAGCTAGATAACCAAATGCAAAAAGAAAATCTAGTTAGAAGGACTATAAAATCTAGTTAGAAGGACACAACATTTAGAAACTGGGCAGAAGAAAATCCAGCAAATGAGGACTATAAATAGAAACATGGCATTTATTGAAGGAAAAGATTTAAAATTATCTAAATCCAATCTATAGTATATTTAGTAAATATGGATTAATGCTGGGTTTTGTGTGGTTCATGAGTTAAAAATAATTTTACACCTGTGTTTATATGTGTGTGATTTTGTGTGTATTATCCTGTGTGTCTATATATATCTTATTTTGACCTAGCATTCACAAATGAGAGAAAACATATCACTTTTGTCTTTCTGAACCTGTTTATTTCACTTAACATGAGGATTTCCAGTTCCATCCACTTCCACGAAAACAACAATTTCACTCTTCTTTATGGCAGAATAATAGTAGATGAATTTTTTAATGATAGCCTCTGAAAGTCAGACTATGGAATAGTTTTTTCACTTGAGAAAATTATCAATATAAAAGATAAATATTCAGAATTCAGTACAAGTCAAGGTTATCATAGCTTCATATATATTTATATACATACATATGTACACACAGACATATACATACATATATAGAATCATAGATGTAATGAAAGAGTGTCAATTAACATTTCCTTTCTTATTAAACAGAATGTTAAGCATAGATACTTTTGAAAAAAAAGTATATATTCCAGATTATTGAGTAATTTGGGATCTATAAACATGCTCATTAGACATTAATACAATTTAGAGAAATTGTACCACTCCTCTTGTCTATGCCTGGATTTATGTTACATATCTGGGTGTAGAATCCCCTAAATAGATAGCGTACATCTCTGAATTTTGACTTTCTGATTCTGTCTCCAGAGTCAGCGGCGTATTCTCTTAAAGGCACATAGTCCAGTAGTAGACAATGAAGGCACTCAAATGCTCAGGGTCCCAGGTAGAGGTACATATGTAATCTGTTGGTGCCTAACTTTTCCTGCTTAGGAATTATGTTATTTAGGGTAATTTAAAGTGAACCCATAGCACAAAAGATTTCCCTGCCTCGACTCCTGTGCCTCTTCTCCTATGTCTCATTACCACCAATGTTCCAAAATCTTTAAAGAAGAATGAGCAGGATTACCCTCTTCACATTTGTCAAGAATGGAGAGTATTCTATTAAGAGCATTTTGTTACATACTCCAAGTCCCATAATCCTTCCATATATATTCAAAGACAAAAGTAGACAGGCTACTGACATCATCAGCAAGCTATGGTCCTTTGCAGTTGTCTGATATTATGGAAAGCATGGGAAGGCACAGCATGGAATCTTTGTATCCTATAGATTGAAAAGTGGCATGTGTTCTACCATTATGGTTAGACGCAATAAAGAGCCTAAAATTCCATTCCAGGATTATGATGAATTCAGAGAGGGAAAATGTATATAATAATGTCTAACACCCTGTCCTTACTAAGGATATTTACATATTTTGACTCATTCTCCACAAAATAATCATGGGAAGTTGTCATTATACATCTATTTTCCCACATAATATTAATATATATTAAGACTTAATCTTGACTGAGGATCACACAAAAAGCCTTAAGCCAGTAGTTTGATCTTTGGGAATATGTGCACAAAAACACACACTGACACACACAAGCACACAAAAAATGTTAAGACACTGGGAGATGGGATCAAGCCATAGAAAGATTTATTGGAATGAGAGTTCTCTTAAGGTACCTGGAAGGCTGACATTCATATGGGACTTTGGAAATTAGGAAATATTTGGGTGAGGGGATAAGAAGGTTGAGACAACCGAGAAAGGCTGGTAAAAGCTCAGGGCATGTAGAAAGAGTTATTGCTGCTTTGTTTTGTTGTAATACATCATTCAATCCTGACAAAAAGAGGCAACTTTGCAATGGCTCACCAGAAGACTAAAATGAAAACTCCATGAAAAGAACAGTCAACAAAAAAATTCTTAATGGAAAAATGACCTATTTTAGTGGCACTTTTGAAATACTGAGTTTTAGGTGTGTGTAAATGGGATTAGTGGAGAAACAGAGTCTGCATGCTGTTGTTAGTCACAAAAAAAAATGTAATAAAAGCTGTGATAGAACATTGTTACCAGGAACAGAAAAAGAAGACGGATGCTAGAAATTTCAGATATTGATCTTTAGGACTAAATAAAGCAGAAGATTGTAGAAGGTAGCATTCCCTGAAGTGTTTTGAAATGAGGCTTGAAAGATGCATGTGGGTTTTTCTTAGGTAGAGAGGTAGGAGACAAATATTTTTAGTGGGAAATGAGCAAATATTTGGTTTCTGTCTTGCTCTAGCCATCCTGCAAAAACCCAGCCTTCAGAAGTCTTTCCTGGTTCTGACTGGTAATTCTGCCAGGTTAGCCTCAACCTCCTCACAAAGAGAATGGGTTTTCCCTAAAGGGTATCACTGATGGTTTTTTCAAATAAGTGTATTGAATTATGGGAAATTATGCAATCATTCCTTGTACCTAATGAACTAGTTTTAAATTCTGAGTTGGTGATGGCATGGTTTTCTTTTTCTTTTTCCTCATTTCTCTTTTATTAAAAGCAAAAGCATTTCAGAGGATTACTGATTCAGAAACCTATGGGGAATGAAATGTGCACTGATTTTTATTTAGCTTACGGTAACAGTGTTCTACTGTTAGAAGTTAAAAGAAATCCAATGATCCTGGGTTAGTGTTTTGCTTACACAACTTGTTGTCATGAAAACATCTTTGTATACACAACACTGGGAAAACACTTACACAGTAGCCACCTGGTAAGAGTCCAGAATATACAAGCATATAAAAGCCATTTTATGTACTTCACATTTTTATAATGCCTCTTACTTGTGGTTAGTGATCTTTCATTGCCTTTAATTTGTGGACACTTTCTAACCACCACTTGTGGGTCTTTGGGGAGCAAGTTACTTCATAAGAACCATTTATTTGCCACCATGAAGCCTGTGAGGACAGAGAGACAATTTAATATTTATTCTGTGTTTAACTGCATCCTTTGAGAGTTGTAGCAAAGCTCTCAAAATGCAAAACCAAAAAAAAGGAAGAAACCCTAAATCTAGCAACTCTGCTAGCCTTCTAGGGGAAAGGAACCAATGGGGCTGTTCTTAATACATAAAATCTGGGACTCACTTCATGATATACTTGTCAAAATAATAACAGGAGAAAAAGCATAATTTAAAATAAAATTAAGCACTAAAATAAAAACATGAAGTTTTCTTTTGGATAGATTTTTTTAAATGAGATACAGAATTATCCACCTTGTCTTACTGTGCCCTAGTGGTATGAAGTTCTAATTAGGCCTGACAAAGCCAGCTTTTTTATTTCGTATGTGTAGAGCACAAGACATATTCTCTGAGATATGCTGAGCTTGTAAATTCTATGTTTTCTGAGAAAAAACTGGAGAAAAATCACACAAAATCAATATATATATCCCAGAGGATTGTGAAGATCAGCATGAAAGTGAAATAATGTACATGGAAATGCCTTCCATACATATAAGTGCTACTACTTTGAAATGGAGACATTAATCCTCTTTTTTGTATATGTAAAGGCAGGTAAAGTAACAGATACCAACACTCGATTGCTGAAAAAGCCTATAAAGGAAAGTTGTTATTGTTTATTACCTCACTAATTATAATATTAACTTAGACAATTCTGAAAACATTTTAAGTTTGACATCTGAAATGGTAAGAAAAATACACTTTTCAAGAATTGAACCGCTGGATTGATAATACTCTTTTACCTCAAATAGAACTCTCAAATCAGAAAAAAGGAGACAGACCATTTGAGGGTTAATGATGGTTTAGGAATTATCTGTAAAATGGTGTTTAACACATATTCCTTGTATAGCTTCCTGAAGATACTCTGAAGTCTAAAGGTGTATGTTTTTCTTTAAATGAAAGTTTCAGATTCAGACTATTATAATAAACTTGGAAAATACATGTGGCTTCAAACTATAGTGCTTTGTTGAATCCAGAGAATATTCAAATATTTAATAATTGGGCAACAATTGTTCCTATGGTTTTCCTTTAAAGCCTTCTGGCCCATTCAGTCCCAATGGAAACAGGTTTGATACCAAGAACAAGACTCAGAACAATGCAACTTAAGATCAAGGGTAAGCCAGGCACTGGTGGCTTAAGTCTGTAATTACCTTAAGCTGCATAATGGCTGAAGGCTCATTGGATTCCTAAGGAAAATGAAGTGAGCCCAAATATGGACAACACATTGCTAACATAAAGGACACCCCAAAATCATTCTGTTGATGCAAATCTTTCTGTTAGTATTGAAGATCAAATCCAGGACTTCACACACTCTAGGGAAGGGCTCTACTCTGTGTTTCAAAGCAATTGGGGATGGTTGGAAGGTACTGGGGCTTGAATAGGCGGGTACCCTCTCATATGAGCCACGTCTATTTTGATCATTTCTCAAGTAGAGTCTCACAGTTTTAACCAGGGCCTACATGGACCACAAACCACCTCCCTACAACCTCCTGAATAGGAGCAGCAGAGAGTATGCCGCCATATCCAAATTATTGATTGAGTGGGTTGTCACTAATTTTGTGCCCAAGCTAGCCTTGAACTACAAATTCTGATTTCTACCTCTGGAGGAACAGAGGCTGTTACAGGCATGAACTACCATACCAGGCCCCTTGGTGAAGTTTTAACAATAACTGTAAGAAGTACAAGAGCTTAATAGTACATATTTCATTAAGTTATGTAGTGGGGGGGGGGATTTTCCTTACTCTTTCATTTCTCTAGACACTAATAAAAGTGAGATATCATCTTAAGTCCTATCTTTCCATAAAATGGATTGCAGGTTGGCTTTTGGAAACTCACAGTAGACTTTACATAGACTTATTAAATTCTTAACATTTTTCAGTCTGGATGATAATAGTGGTTTTTATTAAACATCTAATATATGCTAAATATTATAATTGACATTACTGTAACTATCTCTAAACCATAACACAAACCTGTGAGATTAGTATTATTGCCATTTTACTAATTAAAGCAGAAATGCTCAGAAAAATAAACAAAATAGCCATAGTTTATATTCAAAGTAAATTACCCAATAGGTTATGGACCTAATTTGCTATTCATAACTATTTCCTTCCTTTGCTTACTATTTTAGCATAGAGATGGAAAACTCTTGTTTGCAAAGGGCCAGACGGTAAATGTTTTAGACTTTGCAGGCTGTAACTCAGCTGCAACTACTCAGCTCTGTATTTGAAGCTTGCAGCCAGCAGAGACAGTGGGAAAGCAAGTGGGCAGGGTGGTATTCCAATAAAACTTTATTCACAAGTATTGAAAGTTGAATTTCATATCACTTCCATGTGTCACAAAAAATATCCTTTTGATTCTTCCCAACTGTCTAAAAATGAAACAATGATAAGGGTGCAGGGTGCATAAAAACAGCAGGCAAACTGTTGTTTGGTTATAAGCCAGAGTTTGCTAATCTCTCCTTTAGCACCATCCGGATGTAGAGAATCATAGTCACTTTCTTGGCTTTGGAATTGAAAAAAAAAACGACAACTGTTGAATAATTTCAACTTGACTACTCCTCTGGCCACAGCCAAACATCATGTATGAGGAGGAGCTTTCATTCCTCCTTCAAATGCTTCCATGTCTTAAGCCAGCACGGTCTGATGCGGCAGGAAAAGTTCTAAGCTAGTTATAGCATGTGCTTATGTGCTCCTGGGTGTCCCAGACACTAGATCTGATGACTACCATACTGCTCCAAATCATTCATAAAGGCCAATTTGTTTTGGCCATCTAAAAAAAGCTGCCTACATCTGTCTCTGTGGGTAAATTCAGTAGTGGAAAGAGTCGGGCCTTTGCTCCCAGGAGACAGACCCAGAGGGCACTTCCAGCACTGGACTCTTGGCAGATGGTGCGAAACCACAGCTGGGAAGGGCGTTTGAAGGCAGGCATTTTTCTGTAGCCCCGGAAGTAGGCCAGTTGGAGACGGATGTCACAAAGCAAGACAGCCAGCTATGCACAGGCCAGGCTTCGGAGAGGTGTAAGCAGCTGGCGCCAGTGTCCTGCCTCGTTTGCTGGCTCCATGTGTGCAGCTGGCACTAGCGTCTTCTCTAGCCTCCTGGCACTGTGTGCGTCTTCATGGCTCTGTGATTGCCACTAATCTCACTTTTCCTCCTCCATCAATCCACTCAACCATAGTCTCTGCCAGTATCACTCTACCTTAACTCCAGTAATGGAGCGCTCAGCTTTCTTTTATCCAGATGACAATATTGTTTCTGAAGACAAGGAGGATCATGAATACATCTATGTATATACACAGGTGTATGTGTATGTATATATTTGTTGGTGGTGTTGGGATTTGAATGCATGGGCTTATGTTGTTAAGTGTGCCTACTACCACTGAACCACGTCCTATTGACTCTCCCCTTTTATTTTTCTTTAGTTCTTTTTCAGATAAGGTCTTGTAATTTTTGTCCTAGCCGGCCTTGAACCACAGCCTCCTTCTTATGTCTTCCCAATACCTGGATTTACTTACAATAACAAATCGCCAAATCCAACTTATTTATTGATACAAGGTCTCACAGACTTGTTTGCCTAGGTTGGCCTCAAACAGCAATACTCCTGATCTTTGACTCCTAAATTTCTGGGATTATAGAGATGTACTGCCTCATTTACATATATTCTTAAAGATTATTTCATGCCTGAAATATCTTCCCTATTTTCTTCTCTAGATAAGTTGTGTCGACATTTCTTGTTTGTAGTCACAGAATGCTGTGCACCCATGTAGATTTTGTTGCACTTTGATTTGTACTATATTTTTTATATTTCAGTTCTCTCCTAGATTTTTAAAGACTAGTGTGTTTGTGTGTGAAGGGGTAAACTAATGCTTTGTAATGTTTCAATCATGTATTTTCTCTTTTTCTTTTTTTTCTTTCTCTTTTTCTTTTTCTCTTTTTCTTTTCCTTTGAAGACTTGTATATTAAGGACATTCATGCCAAAGAATATAGTCAGGATACAAATATAGACATTTGAATCCAATGTTCATTGTAGCAATCTGCCCAATAGCCAACCTATGGGATCAGCTAAGGTACCTATCAACAGATAAATGGATAAGTAAAAAAAAATGTAGCATATATGCACAATACAGAATTATATAGACATATAAAAGAATGAGAAGCCAGACATTCATGGCTCATATCTGAAATCTGAGCTACTCAGCAGGCTAAGATCTGAAGATCACAATTTGAAGCCAGCCCAGGCAGGAAAGCTGGCAAGACTCTTATCTGCAATCAACCACCAAAACAAAAACAAAAACAACAGAAAAAAAAAACAGAAGTAAAACTGTGGCTCAAGTGGTAGCATGCTAACCTTAAGAAAAAACAGCTCAGGGAAAGCTCCCAGGCTCTGAGTTCAAGTCCCAGGACTGACATGAAAGGAAAAAAGGAAATGAGCGAGCGAGTGAAAGAAGGAAGGAAGGAAAAAAAGGAAGGAAGGAAGGAAGGAAGGAAGGGAGGAAGGAAGAAAGAAAGAAAGAAGGAAAGAAGGAAAGAAAAGAAGACGGAAGATAAAGAAAGTGAAAGAAAAAATAGAGTTCTATATGGTCCAGCACACTTGAGGGAAGAATGTAGCCATAAGAAATAAAAGCAGGGATTCTGACAGGTATTTATATACTCATATTCATAAACAGATGCAACCTGAAAGCAAAACAAATATCCATTGATTGACTGATAAGTGAGTAAAAATATATGTGAATAATAAATATGATTATATATAATTAATATATATGTTATATATTCTGTTACAACCATATATTGCTAAATTTCCTTCAGCCTAAAAATGAAGGAAATTATGACAAATGCCACATCATCAATGAACTGAAAAGTATGCCTTTATGCTGAGCAAAACAAGCTACTCACAGAAAATCAAAGTCTGTCTTTACAAATACCGTTGGACTTCATTTGTAGGAGATACACAGAACAGTAAATCTCAAAGATAGAAAGTAGAATGCTGGCTATTAAAGGCTAGAGAAGACAAGGATGAGGATTTAGTATTTAGCAGGTAGTTTCCTTCTGCCATGACAAAAGGTTCAAGAGTTTAGGTCCTGACATTGCAGAACTGCGTGAATGTACAGCTTCTCAATGATCCATACACTTAACAATTGCTACAAAAAAAATCAATTTTGTATTCAGTATATCTTCTTGCAAGTTAAAATAGAAAAAAAGATAATTTTTTCCTGCCTTTCCCTTCTTAATCGTAGAGTCGTTCTCCTGTTTTTCATGTGTGAACACAGCCTCAGTCAGTGGCCCATATTTTGCAGCAGCCCAGATGCAATGCACGTGTACAAGGAAAAGGTCATGCTCTCGACTGTGTTTTTGTTTTCGTATTTTATAGTAGCCCCATAACAAGTGCTTTGCTTCCAGACAGCCTTACTTCTGGTGGAGTCTAATTCCTTGAAATGGAAAGTTCTACCACAGCACAAGTAGCACGTTTTGTATTTGCTCCTTGAAATGTTGTAAGCCACATTTTTAACCAGCAAACACGGATGGGAGCCAAAAAGATGATTATTGGACACAGGATCTGATGAGTATCATTCTCTTACTTCTGTTTTCAATATTTTCTATGAACCCCAGTTTCCTTCTTCATAAAACTAGCCTATTACTGAATGTCCAATTTGGGCCTTATGCTAAGCAGGTATACAGGTAAGGCCAATCTCTTACAAAAATGATGTTTCTCTCATTCCTTATAACTCTTTTCTACAGTACACCTTGTTAGTTACCTAGTGCTAAAAGGAAACAGTCCCCTCTTGCTAACTGATACCGAGCAGCAATATAGCTACTGCAAAATGTGTACCAGTCACACTGTGTGTTTGGTCAGATAGCCTTTGAATTCAGTTTACCTGTGTATTTGATTTTCTATAATAGCTGTGTGATCTTAGGCTAAGTCATGTACCCTAGCTTTCCTTATGTGTAAATGAGGGAGGTGACGGAGAGGGCACTGACAAAAGGGGAATCAGAGTCCAGGTTTGACCACTCACAGACCATGACTTTGAACAAGTCAAACATTTGGGTTTAGTTTCATTAATATTGTGATTAATAAACTACCCTCTTCAGGTGCAAAGTGGTATATTAGTTGCAATGGCTATGTCTCTGGTACAATTATTATTATAACTCTCATCTTTGTTTCTTTTACCTCCAAGTCTGAATTAAGGCAGAAAGGACACTTTTCTATTTTAAGTAGTTATTTTAGGGCTAATAAATACATGGATGAGTATTCAATGAACAACCTTAGTCCTGAAGGAAACGCAGGTCAAAACTACACAAAAATACCATCTCACTCAAGTCATGCTGATAATAAAGAAAATAGAAGTTGTGGATAGGATAAAGGAAAAAGGAACCCTCCTATACCATTGATGATAATATAAACTCACACAACTAGTGTATAAATCAGTTTAGAGATTGCTCAAAAAGAAATAGATCCCATGGTTCCCCTCATTTGTAATATTTAGTATATGTCTACGATAGTCTTAGCAGGTGAAAATAGCTCAATAGCTATGTGCATATGACCATATAAGATGATGCTAAGCAAAATGAACTCCAAGACATGCAAACAAGAGGTTTTTCTTTGTTGTTGTTGTTGTTTTTAACATATGATGTTATTTCGTTTTTGTTTTTCCTCCTAGAATTTATCCCCTGTGATCATTGTATTTGATTTTGATCCCCTGGGTATTTTATGTATGTTTATTTGAATTAAGGAAGGGAAGGGGAAAAAAAAATATGGGAGACAAAGAACTAAGGAGTTACCAATGCAACAGCAATACTCACAAGATGCTATGCTGGAAATGATCTATACAACTTGTGGGAGGATTGGGGGAAGGAAAGTGGGAGAAAATGAAGGGGGGGTACCAAGTTCAACAAGAAATATACTCACTACCTTATGTATGTAACTGTAACCCCTCTGCACCTCACCTTGACAATAAAATTAAATTAAAAAATAGAAATAGACCTACCTTATACCCTTGGACGTACATCTGAAGGAGTGTACAACAATATAGAAAAGAAATACTCATATTTATTACAGCTCTGCTCACAAAAATCTACCTAGAATAAGCCAAAACTCTTAATCAACACTGATGAACAGATAAAGAAAACACAATGTGTAAATGTATGTGTGTGTGCAAAACTCAATCATAAAGAAAAACAAAATTTCATTGTTTGCAGGAAAATGGATTGTTCTGTATTAAAGACCATCATGGTTGAGAAGGATCCAAATTCAAAAAGCCAAAATATTGCTTGTTCTTGCTTATTTGTAGATTCTAAACCTAAAACAATAATACCTATGATGATAACAGGACTTTAGTGTAAAAGGGGAGATTGTTTGAGAGGAACAGCAGGAAGGAGGGAAAGGAACATATATTGGGAGGTGAGCAAGATTGAAGTATGTTACTTATACATATATTCATACACATATGTGTGCATAAATATATGAAGGTATCACAATGAAACCCAAAGAAACTGGGAAAGAGCAGAGGAAGGAAGAGAACAGAGGATTGTAAATATAAAGGAAAGTGTAAATTTGTTCAAAGTAAGCTGTATGTACCCATGGAATAATCACAATGAAATCCCCTTATATTAATTAATATGAGAAATAAAAATATGGCCATTTATATGCTTAAAGAATATATTAAGAAGATTTTTCAAATAGCTGTTCTTTAACTTCTTAGAAAAAGCCACTAGGGCTGGGAAGGTGGCTCAGTGGTAGAGCAATTGCCTTGCATGCATGAGGCCTTGGGTTCGATTCCTGAGCACCACATAAACAAAAAGAAAAAAGCCGGAAGTGGTGCTGTGGCTCAAGTGGTAGAGCGCTAGCCTTGAGCTGAAGAGCTGAGGGACAGCGCCCAGACCCAGAGTTCAGGCCCCACGACTGAACCCCCCCCCCAAAAAAAAAACAAGAAAAAGCCACTAGTAATATTATACTTTCTTGTTGATAACAATAAATTGCATGAATACTTCAGAATTCTTTTTCTTTTTAAATTGTGCCAAAATTGGGCTTAAACTCAGGGCCTGGTTGCTTTCCCTTAGCTCAAGGCTGGCATTTCACCACTTGAGCCACTTTACTTCCAGATTTTTGCTGATTAACAAGACAAACGTGTCTCTGGGACTTTTCTGCTCATGCTGGCTTCAAACTGTGATCCTCAGAACTGAGCCCCTGAGTGCTTAGCTTATTTCAGGTTTCTGTATAGCTTTTACTTATTTTCTCCTAAATAAGATCCCGCTTGGGAAGGCCTATAAATAGAAGTGTTCATTGAGCTTGATCTTTTAATAGATCATTGGGTGTAAGAAAATGGAAGACATTTTTATATTTACATTATATTATATATTATAATTTAGCTATGTTTCCAATGTCATTTAAGAACTCTCAAATAGGCATGTTTTCTTAAAAACCAATTTTTTAAAAAAGTCTTTATATTAGTGTATTTTTTCACTAATCATGTTTATCTGGGTAAAGAAAATAATGGGTTAAAACTCCTACAGATTTACATGAATGATCTTAACTACCATGTATGAGTTAGGAGTCTTTCAGAGTAAGGCTAGATCCCTACACAGAAGCCATCAATCTAAAATAACTTTTAGTTCTAGAATTGCTATTGAATGAGAAGGCTTTGGGAAAATGAAGGATACTTGAAAGATGATTGGTGACTTTCTGTCTTTTTTCAGTCATGTGTCTATTCTTGGAAAAATTGGCAACTCGGGATCTTTGTCATTGTTAGTGCCTCAGCTCCTAGGGATAAAAAACATGAAAAACATTTGAAGTTCCCAATAAATATAAACAATGTCTTGCTTCCTTGTAGGGGGGGACACATCTGAGTCTCCCTGCAAGATGGCTTTACTGGTGGTGATGAGTGAAACAGTCCTTGAGAATGGTGTTGGCCTTTGTGCTGTCTTTTAAAATAGAATGCAGAGAGGCTTGAGGCATGTCTTAGTGATAACATGAGGCCCTGAATATAAACTCCAGTACCACCAAAGGTTAGAAAAGAAATAAATATAATGGCAGTATTTTTTCAGTGAATTACAGTAGAGAGAGGGTAGAAATTGGGATTGTGGGGAAATCTATTTAAGACCATAGATGGAAGCCAGAATATGTGTTGTTGAGGGCTCAGTGAGGTTGGGAGGGCAAACAAGTAAAGAGAGCGGAAGGATGGGTACTGGTAGTCATAATATTCAATGTACACATGTGAAAACAGAGCCAGGTAAATTGAGGTGATGAGTGGGATTGGGGAAAATGGAGGAGAATGTTGGACATGGTGATCCAGATGTATTGTAATAAAAACCGATGTATTAAATTGAAACCCCTTTGTATAGCTAACTAGATAATAAAAAGATAGATAAATAGATAGATCTAATTGTAGATGATTTTATCCAAACTTCCAGCTCTCTGAGAAGTAACAAAGGAATGTGGAATGAAGGATCTTTAAACTGTAACTCTCAATGTCTAATTGATGCAATGGATAGCTGACATCTCAGTAGCACAAGGGAAACAAAGAAGCCTACTTTCCATGTCCCAATCCATCTCCTGGAATTCCATTCCAGCTCAGCTCAGTTGAAGCCCTTAGGTCAAACAAACACAAAATTAAGAAAACAGCATTCAAAGGACTGGTGGGTGGCAGAGCAGTTGGAAGGAATGGAAAAGGTCCAGTATTTGCTTTATTTCCTCTGAGCTCATTACTTGCTCCTAGTAGGTTAGTCAGGAAGGGAAGATAAACACTATTTAGTTAATAAGTCCCATAAGGATCTGGCAGAATGTCTTTTCTGATTTAACATTGAATCATTGGAAAAAAGAACAATATTCTCTTTGATTGTACCTTTTTCCTCCCACCTGATTTTGAAGTTGATGGAGAATTTACTGTGAATGGACTGTATAATCTTGCTTTTCACATTCTTTTCTGGTTAAGAATAAGAAATGAGTGTTAGCCATTTTATAGGAAAGATTATTTGGGTCATCTCTCAATGCAATTTTAGTTCAATGAAAATAGTTCCTGGCTCAATATTTGCATCCTAAAACTTGTATTTTTTACCCTTATTTCTAGTTTGAGGAGCTAAAGAGCAGGAAGGAACTTGTGTATATTTTTGGTAACATGGTGACCCAAATTGACCCTCATGATTCATTCCCCAGAATTGGTTGCTACCAAATAACATCCCATTAAGCGCTAGTTAAATTTGAATAGGCTCTTCACATACTATGTTTCTCCTGTATTTTCTTAATCATCTAATTTTTATAGATTTTAAACTTGGAGAAGTATTACGAGAAGAATACAAGAACAAAAAAATTTCCATGTTGTTTGTTTGGAGGCCTCATTCAAATTTTCCTAATCATACCAATAATATCCTAGCAAAAATTTCAGTTCAGGAATTTTATACAATCATGTGTCTCTGGTCAGTTTAGAATAGACTCTCAGTCTTTTCTTCATTTTAATCACCTCAGTGTTCTTAAAAATCCTGTCAGTTGTGCAAAATGTCCTTCAAGCTAGTTTAAGTAGTGATTCCTTATGATCAGATTCAGATGCAGAAGTGTTCTCATTGGATTATTTTGAGAGACACATGATCTTACCAGTGGTGTTAACTGGGATCACTTAATTAAAATGTCCAACAGATTTGTCTACTGTGAAGTTAATTGCCTTGATGTACAATTCATAAATATTTCGAAGATAACTATTAGAGGCCAGGTAAAGTCCTGTTCTTTACTCCATGTTTACATATTATTTACAGCATCACTGATATTTCTTTCTGAATTATTATTAGTTTCCTGGTTATCAGATGGTGATTTTCTGCATCATTATTTTTCTATATTATTAGTAAGCTTCCTATTATAAGGAGGAACTTTCTACTTCATTTGTTCTAACATTTATACAATTTATTTGTATCCATGTAAACCCATGGGTTCCTACCATTTTTTTTTTTTTTTTTTGGTACTGGGGATTGATTGATCAGGATGTTGCACTTGCTAGGAAAATGCTTTCTCACTGAGACACATCCCTATATCCCAATCTTTTTTTCTCTTTGCTTAATAATCTCCTCTCATGATTTATTTTGATGCTTAAAAAGAAGCCATTTTAAAGAAGGAGGTAACAATCCTCAACAAGAAATATACTCATGTTGCTGTAACCCCTCTGTACAGAATCTTTGCATATTTTTAAAAGAAGCCATTTTAAGCTAGTATGTCTATTCTTTTGAGTAAGTTTCAAACTTACTTAGTAATTTTCCAGTTTTGTTTCAGTATTTTCTTACTTTCTGACATGATAGAATGTCTTAGGATCAGGTATGGTTGTGGACACCTCTAATCTTCACAATAGGCTGAAGGAAGAAGATTATATGTTCAAGGCCAGTATGGGCTACATCATGAAAATAAAAACCAGAAGTTCTAAGCTCATCCTATTGTTTTCCTATCATAGAATAGCCATGTATCTAGGGAACCTAGCTTTCTTTTCAGTAAAGATAAAAGTTTGGACACAGTGAACGTTGATACTGCAACATTGCTGTTTACAAGCTTTATTAGGACACAGGATATATGTCTGTGTGTGTGTGTGTGTGTGTGTACATATCTAAACTTATTTCTATATCGCATTAGCTTCTGACAAGGCCTTCAGTTCACCCCAATACAACATAAAATCTATTTCCACTCTCTTGTCTGCTTTCATGCCTCCCTCATCTGACAGTGACAGTATAAAACCTGTTATTCTTTCTCACTTAAAACTCTTAAGTATCATTGATTTTCCAATACCACCATCGGTACACTGGCCTCAGCTGTCAGTGAGTTCTGCCGTCCCGAGACAATTTATGTATAGCATGTATATTATTGGATTCATTTTACTTCAGGCTTATGATAAAGGGACAGCTATCATTTCCACATCACTGGAGTTGAGGATTTCCTCACCAGTAATTGATTACATTGAGCTCTGCCTGCAGAGTCGAGCATGGTAATCTGTGCCCTTTTATCTGCCTGCCCTTACTGTATCTATACTTTGCCTTTCATATATTCTTTGATTAATCTGAATGCCTAGCCAGTTGAAATTGCTTAGCACCTAACTCAAAGAGTTTACTTCGAGTGCTAGAACTAATGTAAACAGGGAATTACATTATTACAGCTCCATGTGGTGCTACAATTACATCAGAATGCAGCTCAGTCACTGGTGGACCCCATGCGCCACACTGTCGCCCTATTTGCAGATGTTCAGTCTTACTTTTATTAAGCATGACAATGCCCAGCAGGATCCATTTTGTCTGATTATCCTCAAATGGAGAAGAATATTAAAAGGCAAGATAATTAAAAATATATGCCCAAACAAAGGATGTGTCTACAATTCCTTCTCTGGTGCTTTGAAATAGTTCAAATTTCTCAGCTGGCTCTCGTGCACAGAGCACTAAAAGGATGTCTTAAATTTAGACATATGTCTTCATTCTGTTTAATGTGCCTGAACAAAAACATAGCTTGAGACCACCATGAATTGATGCCTAAGTGCTGGAACGCTAGAGAACACTCGTATTTCCACAGGGGTAAATGTCATCATTGAATCTCTGACTGCACTTTCCCCTCTAGAACATAGCCTGCTATTTTTAAGGTTTGCCTTGTATAATCCTATGCTGATAGTCCCAGTTGAGCCCACACACTTGTCTTCTTTTATCCAAGGCTACTTCAGAAAATCCAAATGATACTCCCATTAGCAATAATGTCTTTATTAAGAGCAAAAGGGAAAATAATTCTACAGCCTCCATACAAGAAATCACGCCCCAAATCCTTTTTTTTAAGTTAAAAAATGATTGGTAAGTGTATTTTGTACTTTCAGATTTTACTCTGTTTAAAAATGTCTTAGGGACAGTAAACATGTAGGTACAAGAGATTTTCTTTCTTTTTTTTTAAACAAGACATTTTCATATAGGGCACTCCATCTATTTCTAGTGGATATTCTATAGCACTGATCACATTCAGATAGATATTATTATGTATCAATCACATGAAAAAGCAATGCTTCTCAAAAATGAATGGGCACTTATATCACCTTTATATCCATTTGCTGAAATGTAGGCTCTTATTCTGTAGTTCTAGAAGGACAGACAGTTTCTGCTGCTAAATGATAGGTGTACTGGGAGAATGTTCAGAACTCAGAAGAGCAAGGGCATAGATAAATGAAGATTGAAGAATGTATCCCATTGTGGAATTGGTATCATACACTTGATTTCATGGGAATAAGAGAGAGAAAAGAAAGTAAGGAATATCTAGAAATCATCATCTCAATATAGCTGTAGGTCCAGAGCATAACTGTAAAGCAACAAAAAGGAGGCCAAAAGCAAGGTAAAAGCCATCCCAAAAAAGAAATTCTTTGTTCAGAGGATAAAAACTGAATGCATGAAACATCTCACAACTTATAAAGACTGTCCTAGAGGTCCATGCACCCACTGAATTGTCTTAATAGTAACTAATATGGTATCTGGTCAAGAAGTTCCTAAAATACAGGCGGAGGTTCAACTTTGAGTTATTAACAAGACAACTTTTTGGAGATAGAATAGAAGTAAAATGAATTTGTGAAAAATCCCAGGATGAGATTTGTGAGATTCTGGTCAAAAATTAGGTTCACATTATCACTGGCTATTTGATAATGCTCACTGACACCGGAGAGGAATAGATAGCCAAAACTACTTGGAAAGTAATCACCTGAGAGCAAATGCAGTTTCCTCAAACTGTGATAAAGAATCTCTTCCTTTTCCCTTGTAGCAAGCAATATTACAGGACAGAAAATCATTAGCAACACATATGCCTTTGATTAGATGAAGATTATTCTACAGTTCTTAATTATCAAATCTGCCAAAAATCCTTATTAGATATTAATCTAACAACTTCTTTCTGAACATGGACTATCTTTCTAGAATTCAATTATTGTCTAAATTTGTAAAGATTGCATTCATATTGTCACCTTTCTGCATTTCAAATTTTAATGTCTTCTTGAAAATATATGTTAACTTTGACATACTTCTCATACTTCCTAGATTAGAGGTTTGAATAGACACCTACTATCTCATTAAGGAGGAATTCAGCAGTTGGATCTGTCTAGAGAAGAGACACAATTTTTTTTTCCTTTGGTGCTGATAATGGGGCTTGAACTCAGGTCCTGGGCCCTGTCTCTTAGCTTAATCTGTGATGGTTGGTGCTGTACCACTTGAACTATATTTCCATTTCTGGCTTTTTACTGGTTCATTGGAGATGAGTTTTACAGACTTTTTGGTCCCAGTTGGCTTCCACAAGCCTTAAATTTAAGCTTCCTGTGTAGTTAAGACTATAGGTGTGAGTCACAGGTGCCCAACTTGATAGACACAGCCCTTGACTCTAGCATGAGCCTCCTGCATTTCTTTTAAACTATAATTTCTGCTTTAATTATTCAATTTAAAATAATTGACCAGTTTTTAAGAAATAATGATAAAATATGAAGAAAGTCTATGCAACTCCCTCAAACCTTCATTCAGTCAGGGAAATGACATGTTAGCAAAGTTGATGTAGTCTCTTTTTTATTTTTTATTTTTTTTTTGCTTTCTTTGTTATGCCAGTCCTGGGACTTGAACTCAGGGTTGGGGCACTGTCTCTGAGCTTTTTTGTTCAAGACTAGCACTCTACTACTTGAGCCATACCCCCTACTTCTGGTTTTTTTAGTCATTTTTATTGATGATAATATTCATGGACTTTCCAGCCAGTCTGGCTTTGAACCAAGATTCTCAGATCTCAGCTTCCCAAGTAGCTGGGATTATCAGCATAAGTCAATCAGCACCTGTCCTCTTTTTCGTGATAAGATTAAAATTAACAGTAGCTCTGGCTATTTGACTCCTTGGTTTAGAAAAATGAAACAGAGATAATTCAGTTTTCTTTCAAAATGATGTTCAACTGGTTATTTGAATGTGTAAAATCTGAACAGAGTTCTGAGAAAAGTAGATAAATGGAATAAATTAGGGAAATAAAAAAAATTTTTTGCCAGGTGCTGGTGGCTTACACTTGTAATCCTAGCTACTCATGAGGCTGAGGTCTGAGTATCATATTTTAAAGCCAGCTTGGGCATGAAAGTCTGTGAGACTCTTATCTCTAATTAACCACCAGAAAACTGGAGTGGCACTGTGCCTCAAAGTGGTAGAGCATTAGCCTTGAACAAAAGAGCTCAGGGACAACACACAGAACTTGAGTTCAAGCCCTATAATTGACAAAAAGAAAAAAAAAGAATAACAACTTAGAAAAAGAATTGCAACTTAAAATGTCTAGAAATGCTTTCTGTATAATACATGGTTGTTTTAGAAAGTTTGAAAAACAATGAAAAGTATAAATATAAAAATAAATTTAAGAGAGAAGCACAAAACCCTATGCACTTACAAACTATCTCAATTAAGAATTATATTTAAGCCAGGGATTCCATGTGTGCACGTGTGCATGTGTGTGTTTACATGCATGTGTTTGTGTATAAAATGTGAATCAACAAACCTGAATCAGTAATTTATTATTTAGCAAGAGTCTTACAAATTAATTATAAGAAAAAGAAGCTTATCTTTGTTTTTGGTGTTTGTCTTGGAAAATAAAATATATGAGATTACATTTAGTAAAGATAAAAAAACATGAAGAATTTTACTAGTCTAAAGATGGTATTTTGGAGCTCTGTTAAGAATCTGGTCCCAATTAGGTTATATGTACGATGATGTATATTGATAAAAGGTAGTATATCTGAGTTCGCTTGGATTCCTTTCCCCTAATCTTACTATGTTGATTCAGTTTTGAGGATTGATAAATTTGCAGTTCCTTGTGGTCTGTTTTTTGAAGTGTGATCCTGAGGGTCCTTAGCATAAGTGCATCTGGTAATGTTTCCATCACCTTCAGTTACAGAGGGCCTGTCCTAAAGTTTGCCAAGTGTTTTCACTTGAACATGTGAGTCTATTAAATAGAACCCAGTTCCTCGCCTTCAGCAGATCTGCTGGCGCAAGTATAGAGGGCAAGAATGTGCTAATAATTAGGCTGGCAAATGCTTGCATTTTCTAGAGATCCCCTTTAGGAAAACAGTCACTTTCAAATGTGATGTTCCATATGTACACTCAAAGGAAGTGATATGTAGCCCTTATAATACTTAATTGGCTGTCCTAGATTAATGAATGGAATACAAGGCCTGTGATTATAGAACACATAGCAAGGTTAGACCTTTTTATTATCTGCAGCATTGGTTTAAAATGAGGAACTATTTCAGATCGGTACCTAAAAACTGAACATGAGGTGTATCTCAGTTCCATTTAGATATACAGTAAAACACACTGGTGACGTCATTTAGATGTCTGAGAGCCTGCCAGCAAAATGACAAGTACAGAATGGTAAGTGGTCCAGTTATAACAGTGGCTAATTACCCAGACCTTATTGCTATACAATATACATTCTTATGTATGTAAAGCTAAAATAGATAACATAGATATAATAGATTGTAGATAGATAAACTAGATTGTCATGTAAAGTTCTACAGTGGGCACTTTTCAGACAGTGCAACAGCAAACAGCCTACCATAGATATGAGAAATGAAGGCTTATGAAGATTCTCCTGGGGTTTTAGGTAGCTTGTAATAAAATCAGTACATGAGCCAGCCACTATGCCACCTAGCATACAATGAGTGATAGGATGCAAGCAGGATTGATGTGTCCTAGAAGAAATGATTTTTTGGGGAGAATGTCACATTGTACATTGGCCATGAAAATGGACATGACATTGTGGTTATTATGATAAAATGTTTGAAGGAAAAAATGAGGAAAAGTCTTATTTTACTTAATTTTTTTAAAAAAGAGAGAACTTAGAATGATTGGAGGGAAATATAAGCAAGATGTTCCCACTGACAGCACATTACCTTGGACATTATTAGACCCATTTTAAATTTTGCTTTTATTTTGAAGGATACTTGGATTTACATGGGGAGGTAAATAGCATGAGACTCTCCTCAAATTCCAGCTGACTGAGTCATGGATCTATATCCTTAATCTCTCCAGGTTAGGAATATTTGCTTAGCTTAACTTGAATTGACTTCCCTGATAAGCAGACCTGGAAGCTGGAAGGGGAGCCCGTAGGAGCAGTGAGCCCTGTGCCCCAAGAGAACCCCTTAGATTTAGTATTCCCTACTTTCTTCTGGTTATTAGTCCTATTTGTTTCAACTTAGTCAGGGCTACTATTCTGTAAGTAAGTTCTTTTCAGATTTCAGTGTACACCAGAAAAATGGGAGGCAGCTACCTCTACAGCTTATGCTGAGTCTAGTGTCGGGTCAGAGCATTTGTAGCTTCAAATTGTGGTGGTTGCTGCTGATCCAGGGCACCATACTTTGGCAGAGCCAAGTCAATTACCTGGCAGTCTGATTGTAGAGCAATAGGATCCCATTGTAGTTTCACTTGTGTTTATAAGTGCCCCTCACAGAAGAGGGAGTGCCAGGAAACAATGGCTAACTAAGCACACTTGGACCTTACTTATTTTTGGTGGTGGTTGTACATTTTTTGGAGTTGGTTAATAGCCCCTGTGTTTGCTAGACAAGTGGAGGTCTAACCCTGTGCCCTGCCTTCAATCTATTTATGTTGGTAAATTTGGGGATAGAGTCTTTTTTTTATGTCTGGGCCATCCTCAACTGCAATCTTCCTATTTGTACTTCCCCAACATTTCCAGGGGTAACTGTCATACAGCATCATGTTCTCTACTGGCTGAGATGGTGTCTCTCAAACTATTTTTGCCCCGCTAGACTCCAACCATGATCCTCCACACTCTGCCTCCAACGCTAGAATTTCAAACTTGAGCCATTCAAAAGCAAGTACCGTTGTTCTGGCTAAATTTTGCAATTCATCTTAAATTCTGGTATGTGCTCCTGTTTAATTACGCTCTCATTTGGGGACATTGTTTTCTGATCTTCTAGTCTCTCTTCTCTGCTGGTCATTTGTTGAGGCTTCACCTATCTTGAAGCAGGCCATGAATGGCCTCCTGATACCATGTCACTCTTTGTGTTCAAGTTTTCCCCTTTTGAAATAAACTTTCATTCTCTTTCACTTGCCATAGGTTAACCTAGTGCTCATGAAGAAATTTGTATGTTTGCAAAACATATTCTGTTTACCTTTGTGGGGGGACGGAGGGTACTTTGAACTGAGGGCCTTACACATGCTAGTGAGGCACTTTACCACTCCAAGACCTTTTGTTGTGCTTTAATTATTCTTCAGATGGGGTCTCAAGATTTTTCTCAGGGGTTCCTGGGCCAGGAACCCCTACCTCTGTCTCCAAATAACTAGGCTTAAGAATGTTCCATCCCTTGTTTAGCTCATGACTTATCTGAGATGGTACCTTGCTAACTTTTGACTAAACTGGTCTGTAACTATTTCTCTTTTCTGCCTCCCAAGTAGCTTGGATTTACAAGCCCGCGCCACTATGCCTAGCTCTTATAATCATAACCTTAGTATTCTATTGGTATCAATTCGTTATCTAGGACCTGATTTAAATGATTATAATTGCAAATAGAGAAGAAAAAGATTTGGTCGTAGTGTCCTCCAATAATCTGCAAACGTATTAAAAGTGTGTAAGTCTAAGGCAGCAAGCCTCAACCTCAATTTCAGGAAATTCTAGATCAATTCATCCTGAATGGGGCTGAATATGGATTAAGCTCTCCAGGTGATTCAAATATGTACCCAAGGTTTACAAATACATATATCTATTTAATGTCTAAAAAAAAGGTATCTATAACTGGTATTGGTACTGATAAAGACTTGGTTAGGAAACATCTATGCAATTTTTGTTGCTGGTCTTAATTCATTTTAATGGTTGTTTTACATGAATAAAAGAAACACAATAGTTTTATGATAAGTTGTTCATTTTTGTTTTTGTTTTTGTTTTTTTAAGTTTAGTTTTTACCTTAGGTGGTTCTCCAACACTGATACCCAATGGTAACTCTCTATCTCCACCTGGTGGCAGTATTCTTATAGCATACACAAAACAGAGTTAATGAGACAATTTAAAACCTCAAAATTTTCCAAAGTAGTACTATGGTCCTCCAAGCTAAAAACTGAGTACAGGTGCCCTTTCTGGGTCATGTTTAAAAATGTATATATACAAAACAAGTAGCAAATATTCTCCTTTTCCAATATGTTCCTGTTGCAAGAACCTACATTTATCTTTTCTTTTCTTTTCTTTTTTTTTTGTCGGTGTGGGGCTTGAACTCTGGGCCTGGGCGCTGTCCCTCAGCTCTTCAGCTCAAGGCGAGCACTCTATCACTTGAGCTGCAGCACCACTTCCGGTTTTCTAGTGGTTTATTGGAGATAGGAGTCTCACGGTCTTTCCTGCCCAGGCTGGCTTTGAACAGAGATCCTCAGATCTTAGCCTCCTGAGTAGCTAGGATTACAGGCGTGAGCTACCAGCACCCAGCTTAATTTATCTTTTCTTATATGTAGTACCTTACTTTTTGCCTGAAAGATCTTTGAAGTTTAACTAAAATCAGTTGATAATGATCTGAGGATTGCATAAGGGGAAGGCAAAAAAGGAATTGAAGGGAGGGAGGGAGAGAAGAAGAAAGAGAAGGGAAGATGAGAGAGAGAGAGAGAAAGGGAGAGAGAGAGAGAGAGAGAGAGAGAGAGAGAGAGAGAGAGAGAGAGAGAGAAAGAGAGAGAGAGAGAGAGACAGAGAGAGAGAGAGAGAGAGAGAGAGAGAGAGAGAGAGAGAGAAGGGGGACAGATAGAGAGAGGGAGAGAGAGTCCATTTTATGAAATTAGACTGTGGTACAATTCAATTAGGTTTCCCATGATCATTTATCAGTTACCATTTGTTAACTTAAACTGTAATGATTGCTTCAAAAGGCACAAATGGCTATCCTTGAATGTTACATGCTCATCCCCAATGTTTCATATTCAATGTGATTTCAGTTGGGAATTTAAACTTTATGAGTCTTTTCTTCCCTTTATCTAAAATGAGAATACTATAGGAATTACATAGTTCAGTGCCTAGCCCATGCAGATGATCAAATGAGGAAAAGCCTACTAATAGGAGCCAGAGAAGCTGCCTAAATTTGAAATGTAAATGCAGGAATTGGAGGTACTTCTAACATAATGTGTGCTTTGCTCAAATCTATTGTGTATTTAGGTTTATATCCTAGCTTCATGGCTATAAGTTTTTCAGTTCTTTTTTTTTTTTTTTTTTGGTCAGTTGTGGGGCTTGAACTCTAGGCCTGGGCACTGTCCCTCAGCTCTTCAGCTCAAGGTGAGCTCTCTACCACTTGAACCAAAGCGCCACTTCCAGCTTTTTCTTCTTATATGGTGCTGAGGAATCGAACCCAGGGCCTCATACATGCAAGGCAAGCATTCTACCATGGAGCCACCTTCTCAACCCCAGTTTTTGATTTCTTTAAAGCTGTTCTATTTTTATCTGTAAAATGCAGTACTAATTATACTACCCTATTGTGTAACGTGAATAAAATATTTGATAGATTCTGTGTAAATTGTTTAGAATGGGATCTAACACATTGTACAATGCTTTCAGTATTGTTCCAAGAATTGTCATGTTATTTACCACATGCTATATTTTGTTTTAAGACATTAACATTGTTTAAAATAATTATATAGCTTATAAATGTTATGAAAATAGAATAGGCTGATAATATTAAATCAAATTATATTATAATATGAAAAACAAGAAAAAATCTCAAGTGCATTCCAATATACTGTATTTGTATAAGAAAAATTATACTATTTTCTAGTAGTTTACTATCCTGTGTTTTTAGGCACAATTCTGTTTCCCCATTTCCACCTGCTGATAAATAACTCCAAGTATAATGGAGCAATAAAGTCTGAAAACATTCTAGATTTTAAAAAATGTTTATTTAGGACACAAGGAACCCAAAATTATGCTTTGCTGTCCTCTTTCTCTTGTAAAGATTGACATTCAATCCACAGTGGCTAATAATCTATGAGAATATATAACATTTAATTTATTTAATACCAAAATACATTTAGATTATTCTCAGTACAGTAGTTGATGTTTGTGGTTGCTATGCCCATAACACATTTTGTGCCTTGTGAGATCAATTTCAAATATGTGACCTTTAAATTAGTATGTGTATTTAATTGAAACAAAGCTTGCATATAATTATCTGTCTACTGATTCCAATTTTAAAATGGGCAGAGTAAATAAGATAGGGATTTCAAGTGAGATTGTTAGTACAACATTTTATAATAACATTCCTATGTCTAGAATACAGAGAATATAATTGAAGAACTAGTAATGAAGAGGGAATTCTTTTCTGTAAACTGTGATGTTGCCTTTGATCCATATATCTCCCCCAGTTTTCAGAACTGACTGCTTATTCCAAATGTGAACTTTTATGAGTCATCACCAGAATTTGGCAAGTTTATTACTTATGGGTTCAGTTGCCATTCTCAAGATTTTCACTAACTTTACACAATTCAAGGCAATACATATGTAATTGTGAATTGAACACAAAATAAAGGTATTTTCCAATCTTGGACAGAAAGATATTGTAACTTCAAGACTATATTTACATCAGAAACTAAAAGCTCCACATGCATTTGTACAAAACTATACACTTTGAAGGAAGAATATTGGACCTTATTTTTCAATGGCAAAAACTGTTATATTCATACCTTTAGAGTTTTATCTTCACAATCTATTAACAAATAGATTTGCGCCAAAGCTCTGTACTTTTTTTTATAAAGTATTGGGAAACCAATTTGACAATTATGACATGGTAAGCATAAAAATAAGCATAAAAATCATTGGTTTTAAATTAGTTATTAATGATATTTTACAGATGATCAATTTTCTCCTATACAAATATTACTTGAAATGACTGAAATAAGTTCTCCTTATCATTTGAATAAATATAAAATTTTCTGTATTAAGTATTACATAAGAATGACTTAGAGCCAGGTGTTAGTGGCTCATGCCTGTAATTCTAGCTACTCAGGAGGCTGAGATTTGAGGATCACAGTTAAAAACCTGCGGGGGCAGAAAAGTCCCCATGAGATGCTCATCTCCAATTAACCACTCAAAAACTGCAAGGAGCTGTGGCTCAGAGTGATAGAGTAGCTAGTCTTGAGCACAAAATGACTCAGGCTCTGAGTTCAAGCCCCACCACTGACCAAAAAAAGAAAAAAAAAGAATGACTTTAGTCAACCTGATGACTAAATATTCAGAATTAAATAGAATTCTCATATTACTTATGTTAAATATAATTGCCACAGTGCTTATACTGTTCTTTGGTACATTTAAAAATATTAAAAATTTTAATATCATTTTTAAAAGTCATACTCTGTATGTTTCTTTAAGAGACTAATTCTGCATGGACGCAGAAGTACATACTGTAGAATAGAAAATAACTTGGGCCCGGCTTTGGTGGTTCACGCCTATAATCCTAACTAATCAAGAGGCCGAGATCTGAGGATCATGGTTCAAAGCCAGCCCATGCTAGAAAGTCTGAGACTTTTAGCTCCAATTAATCACAGAAAAAGCTGGAGATGGTACTGTGACTCAAGTGGTATAGTGCTAGCCTTGAGCACAAGAGGTCAGGGCCAGTGCCCAGGCCTAGAGTTCAAGTCCCAAGGACCAGAAAAAAGAAAGAACAAAAGAAAGAAAGGAGAATTTAGATTTTCAGTGATGGAAAATATTTGAGAAACAGAGAAACATCTTTCTTAGGTATAAATTAAGTTGAGGGAGGTGACTTTCTATAATGATTCAACTTTGTAGAAATACCACGGAAGCTAGGGTTTGGAATCTTCAGTACTGATACCCTAGAATATCCAATAGCATGGGCCCTTGAAAAAAATTCTCAACTATCTCTTATCTTCAGTTTCACCATTATAATACATAAACACAGTAACTATACAGTGAAGCTATAAAAGATAATATATGGGAAGTGCGTTACTTAAGAATTAGCATGTGGGAGCTCTATGTGAAGTCTTTTCAGGAACCTCCATACTGCTTTCCAAAGTGGTTGAACAAGTTTACACTCCCACCAACAATGAAGTAAGGTTCCCTTCTGTCCACATCTCCTCCAGTATCTGTTGTTGTTAGAGTTCTTGATTTTTGCCATTCTAACTGGGGTGAGGTGGTATCTCAATGTTGTTTTGATTTGCATTTCTTTTATGGCTAGGGATGTTGAACATTTCTTCATGTGTCTATTGGCCATCCTTCTTTCTTCTTCAGAGAAGTTTCTCTTTAAGTCTTTAGCCCACTTATTTATTGGGCTGTTGTTTCTTTGAGGATTTGTTGTTGGGGGATTTAATTTTTTGAGTTCCAAGTATATTTTAGATATGAGACTTTTGTCCGTTGTATGGCTAGTGAAGATCCCACTTTTGGGCATTTACCCAAATGTTTACAAATATGTAAAGCTACCAGCACAACTATGTTTATTGCAGCCTTATTTACCATAGCTAAGATATGGAACCAACCCAGATGCCCCTCAGTAGATGAATGGATCAAGAAAATGTGGTATATATACACAATGGAATTCTATGCCTCCATCAGAAAGAATGACATTGCCCCATTTGTTAGGAAATGGAAAGGCTTGAAAAAAATTATATTAAGTGAAATAAGCCAAGCCCACAGAAACATAGGTCCCATGGTTTCCCTTATTTGCAATATCTAGTATATGTATGAGTCAAGCAGAAAAGGTCAGATAATGTGATGCTAGGAAAATGAACCCTTAGATATGTATTTTAATGTTTTTTTTTCTTTCATGCATTTGTTTCTAACATGTTTATAAGATGATTTCTTTGTTGCTTTGTATGTCCCTCCCTCACAGTATAACCCCTGATTTCACTGTATTTGATGTTGTTATAATTTGTGGAGGAGAAGGGGAAAAACAAGTCGTTTAAGGATACAGGTGGACCCGTTGCAACAATGAGAAGTACAAGTTGTCATGTTGAAAACGAACTTTACAACTTTGGTGGAGGGGGGAGAATTGGGTAGGGGGGCAGGAGGGAGGCTGGGAAGGGATGTGAAGGGTAAACAAAGGAGGAGGCTGCAATGCTTGATAAGAAATGTACTCATTATCTTGCCCATGTAATTGTAACCCCTCTATACAGTATGTTCACAATAAAAATAAAAATAAAAATAAATGTCAAAAAAAAAGGAATTAGCATGTGGTAAGATGGGATAAATGGACAGTTGTTTCTGATCGTTTTCACAGGCCTGGTTTTTAGCTGGATCCAGTAAGTCAAAAGATAGAAAATGTTGCTGAGGATTCAGAGAAATGGAATAATTGTACACTGTTAGTAGGAATGTAAATGGGAACAACCATTATGGAAAGTAGTATGGAGTTTTCTCAAATGCTCAAAAATTGAACTCATATAATTCAGGTGTAGCACTACTAGCCATGCATTCAGAATAAATAAATTCAGTATATCAATGAGACACCTTCATGGCCATGCTTTAATGTCATCCTCTTTACAAGAGCCAAGGTATAGAATTTATGGAAGGGTATGTTATGCAGACTATTATCTAATTATCTGATTATCTAATCACCAAAATAAGTAAAATCCTGGTACTTATGGTAACTTGGACAGACTGGAAGGTTTTAAGTGCAATAAATCAACCACAGAAAGACCAATATATTCTCTTGCTCACATATAGAAACTAAAAATGATTACTTTATCAAGTGAAAAATTACTGTTTTCATGGAAGGTTATTTTATATTTGAAATGTTTTATGGATTTTTCTGTCTTTTTCTCCACTCAGTATGATTTTCAGATGCATCCAAGTAAGAGCAGGTATACATCCAGGTAAGAATTTACCTGGATGTGGATATACCACATTTCACGTACTCTTCACTAAAAAATAGGCATCTGGGTTGTGATTTTCAGCTGTTACAAGTAGCATTTCTATGAATATTCCTGTGAAAGCTCTTGAGTAGATTTATGTGTCACATGTATGCCTCAATTTTGAAACAACCAATGATACATACCCTCGATTAAGAAGTATGGCCTTAGTATACTAGCTAAAGAAGTGCTCTGTATACATGTATGAAGATAAAACAATTTTTTAAATATTTTTTACTAGGAAGAGAGTGAATGAAGGAGAGCAATGGAGAAGCTGAGTTTGACCAGGGTACATTGTATGTGTATATGAAAATGTCACAATGAAACTTCCCTTGCGCAACTAACACTTGCTAAATAGAAAGGTTGTGCTAGAAGGCTGGGAAGGTGACTCAGTGGTAGAACTCTTGCCTTGCATGCATGAGGCCCTGGGTTCTATTCCTCAGTGCCACATAAGCAAAAAAGAAAAAAGCCAGAAGTGGCACTGTGGCTCAAGTGGTAGAGTGCTAGCCTTGAGCTGAAGAGTTGAGGGACAGAGCCCAGGCCCAGAGTTCAGGTCCCATGACTGGACCCCCCCCCAAAAAAAGCTTGTGCTAGAGAGCATTGCATGCCATATACAGCATTGTACATAGCTTATGTTATTCAATAACATTTTTATGAACAAATAAATGAATTGTTGCTTAGAAAAATGTGTGTTTTATAATTATAAGGATCTATAACTGAATTAGGAAATCTTGACTTTAATAGCTACCTCATATATAGCATTATGGAAGTGACTTATTTTATTATATTTTCTTTTAGCTGTAGTAAAGGAGATAATACAGCTATGTGATCCTATTCTTAAGAGGCCCAGTCCTCATATCTCCGAAAATCAAAAGCATTTTGATACTTACGGAATGGTAAATCAAATAAAGCCAAACCTGTATTGATTCTTAAACTGAGATGCTATTTCTAGTCTTGATGATATAATTTAGTACAAATATTTTAACATTGTGCTATTTAAATACTAATGAATTTGATTATAGGTTGTTGCTCTGTAGTGTAATTTGCATTTTATTCATTGAGTAATCCTGGTAAAAGTTTCTAAATTTTCAATTCTAAAACTGTCTATCCACACGGTAGAGATTGTAAACTCTTTATTTCCAATGGGGGAAAAATAGATATCCAGGGATAAACAGTTCCCCGTTTTTTTATGGCACCTTGATGTTAGGGCTCAAGTCTTCTGTTTCACATCTTTGCTGTATGTGAATTTTGAATCTAAGATGATTGTGTAAGTTCATTAGCTGTTATAGCCATTTCATTTGCTTTTGAACAAGGAACAAAAGTGAAAGAGGATGACAATACATCACATTTGTATGTAGACAATTTACAGCCCTGAAATTGTACATACTATCTTGATCAGAACTGAGTCATATGGTCACACATGGCTCAGGGGTGTAAATATGATCACTATTTCTGATTGCCATGAACTAAACTCAAGCAATAAGTCCTGTGATTAGAGAAAAAGAGAACTGGCATTGAGAGAAATTGTAGTCTTTGCCTCACTGCTTTGTATTTTAATGGGTGGTTGTAGTAATAAAGAGAAATAATAAACATTGAAAAAACTTGAAAGTCAAAATCTCTACATAACTATAAGTCTAATAATGAAGGATCTTGGTAGGGTTTTTTTAAAAATTTAAACAAGCATTCTTTTAGGGTTTTGATGTATCATTGATACATTTTCCCAGTATATTATTGGGATTATGTTGTAAATGATGGGTGAATGCCAATTTCTAATATTCCTCAAAGACTTTCTTAATTATTTTTTTGTCTACCAGGAAATATAGTGGCTTTTTAAAAAGACAGTCGAACATTTGGCATGTGCCCAGCAAGCCATAATATAAAGTAGAAACAGCTTTAGCTTCAAACATAATTTCATTCATTTTTTTTCTTCCATGTTTTTCTAGATCTGTACTTAGAACTGTGAACCTGGTAACAGCTCTGTGGCTAACAAATCTTATTCTCACCTACTAGGGCAAATGCTAGTAGTATTTTCTCTCTTTTTTTTTGTCAGGTCGTGGGCCTGAACTCTGGGTTTGGGTGCTATCCCTGAGCCTTCCAGCTCAAGGCTAGTGCTCTGCCACTTGAGCCACAGCACCACTTCTGGCTTTTTCTTCTTATGTGATGCTGAGGAATTGAACCCAGGGCCTCATGCATGCAAGGCAAGCACTCTACTACTGAGCCACCATCCCAGCTCCATGCTAGTAGTATTTTCTAGTAGTCTTTGTGTCTTTGCAGAAGTCCTTTATAGTTGATATTATTACCTAAAACAAAAAAAGACACAAAGCAGTGTAACTCAGAGAAGAGGAAATAAAATCTGTTTTACTTTAGTAGTTCTTTTGGGGGAGAGTTATGTATCTGTAAACATGTGTATACTTATAATAAATAGGTAAGGCATCTAGGCACAAATTACATGTTTTCCCACATAGCGAAAGCCTGGAATTCTGCCGTTGCTTGTGCCTGGCTAAGCGACTTTACGGTGTAAAGATTGAGATATTTAACTTTGTTGGATTCAAATCACTTTTTTTTCCTGTTCAACCTTTTCTCCAATAAAGATAATATCAGATTTGATTCCCCACTAACTCTTGTATCTTTCCTTCATGGATATAGAACTTGAAGAGAGAAGGAGTGATTTCAGCCTTCAAATCCCAAGAAATAGAAAGAATCATGTGGTAAATGGAAGGGTGACTAGTTGAAGATCAAGTGAGTGAACCAAAGTGCTTCACAATGATTAAAAACAAAAACAACTATCTGTAGATGTGTGCTGAGTGTTTCTACTCAGTATTTCTGTTATCCCAATGAGCCATGTTAGAGAAGTGTTCTGTTTCAGTGAAGAAGAACTCAGAACCCAGCTTTAAGTTGGTGTGAGAAGACGGAACACAGTGTATGAGTGAGTCTTCTTTAGGAGAAAGTAGGCTGAAGGATAGTTCTTCAAAAAGATATTTTATCAAGAGAACAGGACTGTAAGGATCTGGTATCATTAGCTACATCTTCAGCCACCATATTTACCAGTCCTCTTGGCTTCACAGTCAATCCGTTGTTTTATAATTTTGCCAGTCAGTATTTATTTATTTATTTATTTATTTATGCCAGTCAGTATTTATTTATTTATTTATTTATTTATGCCAGTCAGTATTTATTAAGAGACTAATGTTGTTGATCTAGACAATCAACATGCTGTTAGCAGAGATGAACCTCAGATCAATTCCAGATTAATTGACCATGGAATTTTGTCCAAGGGCTATTCATGAGCCTACATCTCTATTTCCAGTCACTTTTCTACTAGGTTCTCTATCACTAAGGATAAAATGAGAATTTTCCTAATGGATTTAGAGAATTCAGTCTTGGTGGCTCCACAATGTCTAGTTAAGAAAGAAGAAAGCCTTTGGGTTTGTGCCTTTATTTTATTCTATGTATTATTAGTTTCCAGCCAATGAAAGGGAAATATAACATTTCATTTTTCCTTTTGGTTTTCATCACGAACAGACACATTCAGAACTTTTACCAAGGCCAGTCCTAGAGAGTATTTTGCTACAGCTGGTTTTTATTCTTGCTCCTAGGTGGCCTTGCTGAAATACAGTTTTGCTCTTTAGATGCACAGATATTTGGTTGGAAAGTGTAAGTAAATTGAGGGACTTCTAGTTTGCCTGAGAAAATCCGTATTAATTTTAAGTGTTAGAAATTTCCAAATGCATTAGAGTGAAGAAAATAGGTTTGTATTTTTTAGCTGAATTTCTTCTCTTATTAATTACTTTCATCTGACACTCAAGAAAACTAGGGTACAGAGATATGAAACTATATTTCAGATATGATAGGGTATTTAGTAGCAGTAGCAGGCTTAGAACACAGCTCTTCTGTAGTATAATGCCCTTTCCTTACTCTTTTCCACAATGCTCTGTGATTCCTTCTCTCTCTCTCTCTCTCTCTCTCTCTCTCTCTCTCTCTCTCTCTCTCTCTCTCTCTCTCTCTCTCTCTCTTTCTCTCTCTGGTGAATTTAAAAATTTAATGTATTTCATGGATGTCAACTGCCTACTAAGGAAATCAGTTTCTCAGATTGTAATTTTGCAGTATAGTGAGTTCTCTCTCTGTCTCTCACTCTTTCTCTCTCTCAGCTTCTCTCTATTCAAGCTTTCTTTTTTCTGTCTGGAAGAAAAATTAATGTAGTTAAGGTTGCCAAACACTTGTGAATTTTAACCCTTATCAGAAACTCTGACAATAAAAGTTGCCTTGCAGAAGGGTCTGAAGGACCTAACTCATCTTCTCTGATCTCAGAACTGATACAAGCTCAAGTTGCTTGTGGAAAGCTGTGTCCTTTCTTCCAAGGATAATAAGTAACAGACCCTCTGAGTGTCTGTTGAAAAGAACAGAAAAGCGGCTGTCTGCCTTTGTGTTCCCCAGGGAACAAGAGCTATTGTGAGGCAGTAGACAGGCCTTCTGCTGCAGCCTGGCTCACAATGGCACATGCTAGTGACAAGAGACATAACATTGGAGCTGTGGCTCCTGCATGGCTGCAACTATTGATACAAGTTGTGTTGACTTGTAGTTATTACGACTTCAATCAGGACTCTGCATTCCAAATAATAATCAGGACCATACAAATGTTTCTAATGTGCACTCCTCACCCTAATTAAACAAAATGTAAAGGCAATTAAAATACACATTTGAAAGCAAGTTGTCCTTCCTATGAAATAAATTAGCTTCTTTTTTAGGTTAAGTTAGCATTTGACCACAGTCAACGGAAGGAAAAATAACATCTACTTTAGTAGTAATGGTAGGCAAGAATTTTAATATCTGCAGATAAAGTTAATGGGTATATCTTTCATGTCTTTAGAGAAGTATATTATGCACATGCATTGCCTTCCTAGCAAGAACATTTAAATTATGTGTGTATGAGTGCATATGAACAAAACAAACTCTAATGAACAGAACCTTAGAGTTAAAGAAGAACATAAATATCCCCTAACAAACTTTATAGTTTACAAGTTTAGAAACTGAACCCTATATGGTGGTTGAGGACTCCCATTATTTGTGGAATAATTTAAAGAATGATTTCTTGAGTTCTTTTTGATTTTTTAAATTTAAATTAAAATTTTTTATTGTTACTGTCAAGGTGATATACAGAGGGGTTACAGGTACATAAGTCAGGTAATAAGCACATTTCTCTTTTTTCATTCTTGGTCAATAACATTTTACTTTCTCTTTCATTTATTTATTTATTTTTGTTTATTGTTAAGGTGATGTACAGAGGGGTTACAGTTAAATAAGTCAGGTAATGAGTACATTTCTTTTTGAACAATGTCATCTCTTACCTCATTTTCTCTCAGTTTTCTCTCCTGACTCCCCTCCCCCGTAAGTTGTATACTTCATTTTCAACATAGTCTCTATTGTCACTGATGCCTTTGTTAACCCTTTGTCCCACCATTTCTGTGCCTTCCTTCCTGTACTGTGCCCTTACTGTACCTCCAAAAGATAACCTTACATACAAGATAAAAGTTGTAGAAATCTAAAACAGTGATATAGGAGAAAATGAACAACTTAAATAATCATTTCTTGATTTATGATCTAGTATGTTGCTCTCGATTCCAAATTACCAGGAAATTAGTTAAAGAAAATTAAAATCACAAAGATACTTATGAGTATCCATAAAAGAGATTGAATGATTCTGAGAACTATCATATTCATTGAGTTAAGGCATAGTGCTACTATGAAGCACATTTTATGATATATAAAGTATTATCTCTTAAGTATTTTTCTTGAGAGATAATTTCAACCAAACCTAATATTTTGTCAATGACTGTCAAGACTCATAGATGACTTTGAAATGGAATTCCATTTGTAAGAGCTATTTGTGTGATATTTTTGTCAATTTAGTCATTTTTATTCTCACTCTGTTGTAGATGTAATAAGATCTGCTGCTGGCTAGAGTTTTGAATGTATAAAATCCTTCTGGAAATGTTTCATCCTTTCTCTTTATAGTATCAGCATCTATGGTATTGGTATTCATCAGAAAATAAATTAAAAAGAATAGAGATGGGAAATGTAAAAGAAAAAGAATTTTATTTTGTGTAAGATGCGTATGTAATGGTGCAGGGTCACAGCTAGCTGGTAAACATCAGGCCTGACAAGAGGAAGAAACTTCATATCAGACTCCACGTGTATTTAAAAGTTTATTGCTGAGTGATTACAATTGGAGAGAGGAAGTAACTTAAATCATGAGTTCTTAAATTAAAGGACAGCTAGAGCACTTGGTTAAACATAGATTCCTCAGGGATCCTTTACTACTGAGTGTAGAAATCTGCAGGTCTGTCAAGAAGCCATAAGATTTCTGATACACGTGATGGGTGGGTGGGTAGGGCTTACACTTGAACCATGGATTTACAATATATCCCGAGGGATTTAGGTTATATAAAAGAGATCAAAAAGTACAATCCCAAAAAAACCCACCATGCTATATTCCTACTTCAAGCAAGAGTTTGTAATAATTGCAAGCTACTTCTCATATAAAAGGATCTCATACAAAAGGATCAAATAATCTTGGAAAAATCCCATAATGGAGATTTATAAATGTATGGCTTTTGTCAGTATGAAAAAAGAAAGGTTGCAGTACAAAAGTCACTCTAATTCTATTGAAGCCGATTTTCTTTTTCTTTTAATTATTATTGTGAAAATACTAAACAGAGGGGTTATAATTACATGGACAAGATAGTGAGTACATTTCTTATCAAGCATTGTTGCCTCCTCCTTTGTTTTCCCTTACCATACCTTCCCCTCTCCACTCCCCACCCCACACCCCTCTATCACCATTACCCCCACCCTCTCCACCCACCACCCCACCACAGTTGTAAAGTTTGTTTTTCGACATAATGTCTTGTACATCTCATTGTTGCAATGGGTCCACCTGTAACCCTATTTAAACAGTTTGTTTTTTCCCTTCCCTTCCACAAATTATGTCAACATCAAATACAGTGAAAGCAGGGCTTATACCCTGGGGGAGGTACATACAAAGCAACAAAGAAATTATCTTATAAATATGTTGTAAACAATCGCAAGAAAGAAAAAAAATAAGTTTGAATCCTTATCTTGGGGTTCATTTCACCTAACATCATCTTGTCCGACAGTTTCTGTTTGTCTCAGACATATACTAGTTATTGCAAATAAGGGAAACTATGGGGTCTATATTTCTTTGGGCCTGGCTTATTTCACTTAATATAATTTTTTCCAGATCTTTCTATTTCCTAACAAATGGGGTAATGTCATTCTTTCTGATGGAGGCATAGAATTCCATTGTGTACATATACCACATTTTCTTGATCCGTTCATCTACTGAGGGGTATCTGGGTTGGTTCCATATCTTAGCTATGGTAAATAAGGCTGCAATAAAAATAGTTATGCTGGTAGCTTTAGTATGGTCTTGTTTGTGATCATTTGCGTAAATTTGAAGCCAATTTTCTAAACTTAATCAGAGAATGTGTTTCAATGTAATCAAACTTCATATTTATATCCCATTGAACATTTCCCAGGAAAACTACTTAGAGGAATAATAGAGTAATAAAAATAAATTAATATAATTTTTAACATTTTGGATTGATTTGTAAACCCTAACATTATCAAATGACCAAAATTCTTGCAATAAAATCCTTTTTATCTGTGGAGGGAAATCTTCAGGTCTCCTTGACTTTATACAATGACATTTTATGTTTGGCCCTGCTAAAACTTGCTTGGAAAATTCTCTTCTATCACGAGGAGGATTTATTTTTCTTTCTTCTGCAAGATTAGAATACTTCTCAGCTGTATCATCTGGTGTTGAGTTGTCCAATTTAACTCTTTCATGCCTTTTCATGTGTTGAGCTAAAATCATTTTTAGATGGTGACATGATACTCAAATTTTCTCTTCTCTTTGTACAATACAACATGCTTCACAGAAAATTATTTTAAAAGAAATTGAAATTTTTTATTTCATTTTGCTTAAGATCAAATCATCTTCCATTTCCATTTCTCCTTCCAGGCTTCCAAAATGTGCTAGAAAAAGTTCCAGAAATAATGATGAGCCCCCTGATGGGTTCATGAACAGCTGTCTCAAACCAACCTTTACCATAAGCAGCTAATTCTATTATCCAGCTATCTCTATCGATGAGTCCTTTCATTTAGTCTTCTTTTTCCCCCCTCACCTCAATCTGTACTCCAGTTATAGAATCTGATTTGAGAGAAAATAGAAGTCACCAGTTGGAACCATCTTATAGCACACATTAACCCACGCTGTCATTTTTCCTTTTGATCATAACACAAGAATGTTTCCACTTCTTCTGTAAGGTGACCCTTCCACAAGTCCTTCTGACTCTTGCCTAACATAAGTCCTCAGAGAAGAAAATCTTAGGGATTCATGTCTTTCAATAAATATTCCATACTGACAATAAACTAGGCAACACCTAGGGATTCCAGTGGTCTAACTTGGAAGAGATTAAAGATCTCTGCTTTAAAAAAAGTTATGCCTGGTGAAATGTAATCATTATTTTATTTGCATATGCATTTTTGGAATCACGTAGGTTTAAACTTAGAGTCTCTTATACGCCCTCCTACATGAGCCACTCCCTAGCCTATTTTTTTTGCTTTAGCTATTTTTCAGATAGAGTCCAGTATAAGCCCAAGGCTAGCCTGACATCATGATCATTCTACTTACTGTATAGCCTCTGGTGAAGCTAGGATCATAAGCACTGACTATCACACTCAGTTTATTAGTTGAAACAGGGTCTCTAACTTTTTGCTCAAATTGTCCATGAATTGTAATCTTTAACTCCTGACTACAAAGTTTCTACGCGTATAGGCATGAGGCATAGCATTCAGAAAAATATTATTCTCATTACATATTATTCTTTGCAGTATATCTTCTCATCTGGATCCTGTGTACCATTTTTTTTTCTTAACTTGTAGAACTGACAATATGAAAGTCACTTCCTTTTTCTCTTATTTCATTTCTTCCCTGTGGCAGCAACATTGTTTAGAATTTACTTGTTCAAAGATTTGTCTAATACCTTCTATTTTATTCATTCATTCATTCATTTAATCCCTTATTCATAATCTCACTTCTTTCCTAATCTCACCCCAATAGCTCTGATTTAAACCACACTAAGCTCCAGTGTTAATGTTCAGGAAGCATCTTTCCTATTTATCTTGCAAATTATTTGACTCTATCAACTATTTTTTTCCATTGATGCTATTCTTTCCTCATTTTCTATTTCTTTCTAGGAACCTACTTCTGTCTTTCAGGATCATCCCCTAATATGGATATAATATAATGACATGGCATATGGAGCATTATATCACAGTTTATCATGATTCTGTCTATACTATCATTTGTTCTTTTCATTTTGTGTCTTTTCAAGCAAGTCATTGTTTTCAAACACTGCATCTATATTAGCTATTTCACACAATACATATCTCTAATATTCTCTTAGCTTGATAGCTAGCTTAACTACTTCAAATTGAAGATATTTAAATCTAAATTTATGTCTTGAGATTTCCTTGTTTTGTATTCTCTCTAATGTTCTCCTCCTTCTGAAAGCCAGAATTCTAGTAATTCATTAAACTTCCCTTGTCCAGTAGAAAAGGTCGTATAAGACGATGTGAAGCGAAATGAATCCCAAGATAGGGACACAAGTGAATTTTTCTTTCTTGCTATTGTTTCTAACGTATTCATAAGGTACCATGTGTTTTTTTTTGGTTGTTGCTTTGTATGTCCCTCCCCCATAGTATAACCCCTGTTTTCACTGTATTTGATGGTGGTATAATTTGGGAAGGGAAGGGGAAAAAAACAGATTATTTAAATAGGGATACAGGTGGACCCATTGCAACAATGAGATGTACAAGACACTATGTCAAAAAACGAACTTTACAATTTAGGAGGGAGGGTGGGGGAGGTAGGGAGTGTAGTTGAGGAGGTGGGGAGGGAAGGGATAGTAGGGGGAAAACAAAGGAGAAGCCAACAATCCTGGAAATGTACTCATTACCTTGCTCATGTAACTGTAACGCCTCTGTACAGTATTTTCACAATACAAAACTTATTTTAAAAAATCACTTAGCTTTAAATGATAATGGCTACTCCAAAATAAAATAATAAAAATAATAATAAAACTTCCCATGTCCTCATTACATGGACATAATACAATATCCTGTCTTGTCATTCAGCCTCTTATTTCTAGAACATATCTATTTCCTCCATTGCTATCACCTCTGGAAACTTTACAATAATCTCCTAATCTCCTAAATGGACTACCAGGATCTCTTCAGCCTTCTCTTACTCTATAACCAAAGTGTTCCTTTAAAAGGAAAACCTGATCAAATCACTTTCCTATTAAAAACCATTAACTACTTTCATTGTTCTTAAGATAAGAATCAAATGCAACTCTCTACTTGGCCAACAGGACTGCCTCCCAGCACTTATCCTATTTATTTCCCCATCTCCTTTCCCCTCCAGCAATATTAACTTCTTTTGTCCATTACAGAGTCTTGTGTCTCCATAAAGTGTGTCCTATGTCAAAGCTGCTTTCACCACCTTAAATTTCCTTTTATTTTCTCTTTGCATGACAAACTCCTTTAATTTTCAAACTACTAACTCATTTTCTACTTCCTTAAATAGACCTTCACCATACCCTAATTTAGGTGAAGTCTGTCTCTCTCTTTTGGACCATGCATAAATTTCTCTTTCATAGTACTTTTAACATATATTTATTCATAAACTTATTTGAGTCACGTTTTTTTTTCTGCACTTAGTCACATATTCCACAAAGCCAAGAGTTATGAAAGTTTTATTCATTCATTGTCAGCAGCAGTAGATCTTCTTGGCCCTGTGAACAAAGTATTAAAAATAATTGTTCAATACTGTGCTTCATGAAAGATATTTTGACTGACATGTAAAGTTATGTATTCTAAAATTTTATTATTAAATGCCTTGAATATCTTGGAAAAATGTGTGTATCTGTTGATTGATGACTCAAGACAATCTTTCAACTTCCAGTACAGTTTTCTATTCTCAACTTTTAAACTTTTCTGTTCTTCATATAAAGTCCATAGTCTAAAATGTATAAACACTGTTTTGGGAGCTTATAAGTGAAAATTAATCAGAGAAACATCAACGATATTTCCCCTGATAAATGTGGGCTGCTATGAGAAACACTCTGTATGGTCTTTTGGGTCCTGATAAACAGTAATTGTTCTAACAATTCTTTAGTTTTTCTTTTATATTTTTCCCCTGCATATTGATGACATTATTAGTTTTTCCAAGACTGAAGGGCTGTCTTAATAAAGCTAGCTACATTTCAACATATATGACATATTTATAAATATATGAGATGTAGACATTTATATTTACATTTATATTAATATGTACATATTCTATACATATATTTGTGTTGTAAACATTTCATATTAGTGCATTGTTTCTAATGATATATTATATATATTTGTGGGTTTATAGCTGACAAAATATATAAAATCATACCTTGCAATACCTAGGGGATTGGTTGTAGGACCTCTGAAGACATGCAAACACACAGATGCTCCCATTCCTCTTATAAAATGGTACAATGTTTATATATAAACCCACATAATCTTCCCACAGATTTTGAATGATACCTGGCTTACTCATAATACACAGTGAGTACAAATACTAGGTCAATAGTGTTAGATTGTAGTTTTAAGAAAATGATGACAAAAGCCTGTACATATTTAGTACAGGAATAATTTTTGTCTAATTTTTTTCATTGATAGCCGTTGAATCTGTGGGTGGAGAACTAGCAGGGCTTGACTTGAACTAGAGGGCTTGACTGCATGTATAGATGTGCGCCTATTTATGTGGAATGAATTGGTTCAAATTTATAGATGTGTGCCTATTTATGTGGAATGAATTGGTTCAAATCGTCAGGCAGAGCATCAACCTAGCTAGCAAGCATGAATCTATGCAGACTTTTCCATACAGAAACAGTGGAGCTGAACTGGGGCAGCTTTCTCCAGATGGAGGAGAGATATCCTACTCTGGAGGAATGGCTGAAACCTTGTGTGAACCTGGAGGAATGGCTGAGACCTTGTGTGAGTCATTCCAATGAGGAAACAAGTCGACTAGACTTTTCTGTCTGAATTTACCATTCAGAGAGTTCACTGCTTCCCCTACAGCAGAATGAGCAAGGTAACAGAACCAGAGCAGGACAGATACTAATAACTTTCACTGTAGAGGTAAACGAGTGCATAGCAATGGTGTTTCTTAATTAGAAGACAAAGTTGTTATCCCCAGACTTGCATTATGTATTGGGAATTACTAGGTGTCTTGGGCTCTTCACTAGATCATCATGAAAAGTGTGTGCAGAATTAATGACCCTACCAGTTTTAGAGTAAGGAATGAGGAAAGAGTTTCTATCAGGGGTTTCAAATTCTTCATCATTTATTCTAGTTTATGAAAATAAAAAAGAAAGAAGAGATAACTCAGAAAAGTATTACAATGAGAAAAACTATTAAGATAACACTTGGCTTATTCCATTGAATCTAAGTGTCCTTTATTTTCTGTGTCTTTCTTTATGAGAATTGTTTGCTTCTCATACATCCCTAATCTCTTTCATCCTTCTATCTTCCCTAAAGAATTTTTCCTTTCTATTGATTTTCTAAGTACTCATGCTTAAAGTCTTGCGTAGATGTTGAAGATCATTCAGGCAGATGGGGAAAAAAAATCCTGCTTCATCTTAGTCTGCCATTTCGACCGAAGGCATAGCCTTGGATACTTATTATTACAGATACAAGTGTATTATTATTATTGGAGATATCGTTAAAGCAATAAGCACACACACACACTTGCACACACACACACACGCACACACACTCTTGCACACACATGTGTCTCAAACCTAAAAGCATTAGTCATAAAGGGAAGTTACTAATTCTTGAAAAAAAATCTAAAGGAAGATAATAAACTCAATTGATCTAAATTTAAAAGATAGATGAAGACCCAGGTTTTCTTAATTTCTAAGATCTGCTTGCTTCTGTGTATTAGTATGTTTGCCAACATGTATTTCTCACATATGGTATAAAGATGTTGATAGGAGCCTCAGCCTATATAAAGTCAATGCAGTGGCATCCCCCAAACTCCCACAATAGTTCATTCAGATTTTTGGTTAGGTATAAAACCACTCAGAAAAATCAATGTGAGCTAAATGAAAGTAATCTGAAGAACAGTAGGAAAAATTAATTGCTTCATACACTGGGTCTTGGAAAAGATCAATAAAATTTAAAAATAACCAAGCTGATAAATACAAAATGAAATGACACAGTAAACATTGGAATTGAAAGGGATAGCATATCTCATTAATACTACAAGCATTAAAATAATTAAATGAAACAGTATAAACACATTAATATCTATATATTTAATAGCTTTTTATGAGGTAGATATCAGAGTTGGTGGTACTCATACCTCTAAACAATTTCTCAAATTATTGGTGAATTGATTTGAGAAGTTACAAAACAAAGGTTAACTGAATGCTACTGTCTCGTGCTTATTGTTCTAGCTATAAGAGACTGAGCTCCAGAGGATTTCGGAGCAAATCCAGACCTGCAGAAAAGTTCTTGAGAGCCCAAATATCTCCAAAATAAAAAACAGAAAAGTAAGGCTAAAGGCCTGGCCCAAGTAATAGGGGAGTCCCGTAGTGAGCAAGCCCAGAAAGCAAACTGAGCAACTGGGAGGACCTGAATTCCTGAATTTAATCCCTAGTACCCACAAATAGGAGAATAAAATAGGAGCCAAATGTTCTCCTTTATATTCAAGTATCAACTTTTAAGTTCAGTATTCGAGTATTTGATGAATTTGTGAATACTGTCCATTTTTACTCAGAGACTATTAAGAATCAATAGCCTGGTGTTCTTTACTGAAGGTTTGTGGTAACTTAGTGGGGATTATGCATTGCATATCATTGATTTATATTAGGTATCATGATTCTAAAGCCTTAGGGTTTACTTTGTAGGCTTATCTTATGGAATACATAGAAGCTCAATTTTCCTTCTGTCCTTGGATGTTCTCATCTTGTTTAGGTCACAATTCTTTTGGTTTTGTCGGTCATGGGGCTTGAACTCAGGGCTGGGCGCTGTCCCTGAGTTCTTCAGCTCAAGGCTCTCGTTCTTCAGCTCTACAACTTGAACCACAGCGCCACTTCCGGTTTTTTGGTGGTTTATTGGAGATGAGAGTCTCACGGACTTTTTCTGCCCGGGCTGGCTTGTTCAGAGCTCAGCCTCCTGAGTAGCTAGCTGTGAGCCACTGGCGCTGGGCTTAGGTCACTCTTCTTGCTTTTTCTCATGAGTCCTCTCAAATCCTTTTCATGAGCTTCCCAAAGGCTGAAGAAAATGTGTCCTCTTTCTCTTGCAAAGCTAATGCCTTTTATTTCATATGACTCCACTAAAGGCTATTTCTATGAAGAGGAAGATCATGTGTACATCATTCATTAACCTCATGCTACCCAAAGAAAAGTCTTTTTCTGTGCAAAAAGTTCTGTGTTCACCTAATAAAACTTCTTTTATAGAAGTTATATTTATGTTTTCTTATGAATTAGAATTAACCGAGAGCTATTAAAATGCTGAGTACTGAATTCCCTTATGAAATACGTTCTGTTATTAACCTTATCTTATTGTGAGAAAAGACAAATAATTTCCAGTTAACATAACAATGATTTTCTCACAGCCATGCAGCTGGGAGCAGTCTGTCCTGGCAGTGTAATTTAGGTTTTTGACTACTAACTTTTTAAAATATATTACCCATCTTTATTTCTAGAATACATAAACAACAAATGTAGGTAAAAAAAATATGATGCAGTACAAAATGAAGAATTTCTGAATGAAAAGGAAAACTGTTCAGACAACATGACAAAGGCTATATTAAACAATATGCTATTTATTATTTGACAAATGGAGAAAAATTATTTGTAAAGGTATCTCTATGTGACTACAGATTGCTGAAACAAATGCCAACAACAAGAACCAGTGCATTGGTAAGAGTCCAAATTTTGTCAACTTTGGAGGCAATTGCGTTATGAAATATGTATGAAGAATACAAAACATGTTATATATATATGTATATATATATATATATATTCCATAATCTCTTCTTTAGAAATGTCCCTTACAGATATACTGAAGAAGTAGGCAGAGAAGCTGGCAAACAGCTCATGTATGGCTATTTTTGTTTACTATTTTCAATAGTAAATCATTATAAACGACATGTAACACTGAGTCATGGTTAAACAAATGTGGTATATCCATGTAATTGACTAATATATTCTGTTAAAATTATTCTTTTTTTTAGCGAGCACTTGAAGGCTTTGTCATTTTTTTAAATTTAATTTTATTGTTAAGATGCTGCACAGGGGTTACAGTTACATGAGTAAGGCAATGAGTACATGACTTGTTGATCATTGTTACCTCTTCCCTTCCTTGTTGTTGTCCCACTATCCCTTCCCTCCCCCTCCACCCTCCTCTCGACCCTGTCCTATACCCTACCCCCAGCAAGAAGTTGCAAAGTTTGTTTCCAATATACTGTCCTGTGGGTATCACTGTTTCAATATTGACCACTAACTTTTAATTCTAACATAAGACTGGACTATCAGGAAGCAGATTGTTTTTTTCTTACTTGTGTCTTTCATTTTGTACATACAGCTTACTTGTACTGTGAATACTTGTTGGTAAATTATGAAAAGTATTAACATTATAGACATTTGCAATTGATTGAAAGCAAATTTTAAGAACTGTAGAAATAATTTTACTAATAAATAGGATACTATGCATTAGTTAGTTGATCATGAGAAATCTATTTATAGTTCTTTAATTTTCAAGCAATTTTATAGAGTAACTTTGGGAAAATAGCATCCAAATTGAAATGGTCTGTTTAACTTTAGTTTAAATCACAGAAAATGATTTACATGAAGGCAATAATTTGAGCAATTAGGAAGAAAAGCTCTAGGTTGGAAAAAGGTTGCTCATTTGATACATACATTTTCTAAAGATTTGTTTCATTACATTTACTGCTATAGCTTAACACTTTACAGTTAATATACATTAGAATATTCTGACCTAGCTTTCAACTGGTCCTATTACAACAAACAACACATTCCTTTGAATGGCTTATTTTCTAGGGCAAATAATATTATATGATAATACTTGATTATTCTAAGAACAAGATACTGTATTATGATACTTGATTACAAATACTAATAACCTTATCTCTAAACACTTTTCCAAGGCAGATCATTAAAAGTCATGACTTATTTTGATGAGAAAATTGGGAGAGTTTCATGTACTTGTTGAATCTTTCTTATATTTTTATACTTAATGAATAAAAAAATTATTGAGCACATTTTATATTTGTCCATTTGTTCAATATCTATTGGTAAATTTTGTGTCTCACAAAGTAAAAGAATAAAAATTCAATGTTGAATAAAAATGGCAGAGTTTCTTCCTTGGAGAGCTCTCATTCAATAAGCTGAAGCAGCGAACATATATCGGTAGACAGAGTATGTCAAGAAGGAAAAGGAGGGCAGAGAAGGTGGCTCAGTGGTAGAGCGCTTGCCTTGCATGCAAGAGGCCCTGGGTTCGATTCCTCAGCACCACATAAGCAAAAAGAAAAAAGCCAGAAGTGGCGCTGTGGCTCAAGTGGTAGAGCGCTAGCCTTGAGCTGAAGAGCTGAGGGTCAAGTGCCCAGGCCCAGAGTTCAGGCCCCACGACCGGACCCCCCCAAAAAAAAGAAGGAAAAGGATTGAGATTTGAGTTAGATATTATCTAATTACTAGAGAAAGAATTCTGTAAAACATCTCTCTCACAAGGTGAAACTGGAGTTGAATCTGAAATGCAAGGTGCTAAACTTAGAATTGGGAAGACATTCCAGGTAGGTGAAATATACAGTGCAGAAGCCATAGAGGAAGGAACAGCCTTAGCAAGTTGAATGAATGAATAAAATCTTAATGTGGTTAAGTAATAATAAAGCGTCCACATGAAAGAGGTAGCCAGGAGCTAGATCTTTACTTAAATAGGATATTTGAATTGTTTAAGTTGGGGTATGGAGTTAAAATATCTAAAGAATAGATAAGTAAAAATGACCCGAGAAGTTAGCAAACCATTGATATGTCTACTCATAAAATAGCTAAAACAGAAACTTTATTTTAGTAAATCAAAAGTTCTAGGTAAGAATGAAATGAGAAGTTACTGTTCAATGGTACCAGTTGGAAATTATTAAGGCTTAGAATATGCATTTCAGATCATTCCTTAATGTTATAAACTAGAAATTTTTATAGGCTAAACTATTGCATATTTTGCATATAAAAATATTACGGCCAACATGCAAGAGACCATAAATTGAATAGCTAGTATTACACTGAACAAATGGAAAGAGAAACAAAAGAGACAAAAAAATGATGGCTAGCTAAAATTAGCTCTGTTACTGTTTTATTCTCTTCAAGTGTTTCTTTAAAGTACAATAGACCCTCATATCCAAAGGTCTATAGTTCTAAAGACAAACCACCCATGCTAAGAATATATAAAGTGTTGTTCTGCAAATTCTGTGTCAATTTGCCCAAACCACCTCTACTTCTGCTATAGACAGGTTGTCTTTAAACAATTCTAAAATTCCCTGTTTATCACTTTTAAATTAACCATGCTAGCTTTAACTTTGCTTTGGGGGCTCCATTTGGTTTTTGGGACTCACATTTTCACAAAATAAAAAGCTAGGAAAGCACTCAACAGTTCCTACAATGTAAAAACAACACAGAACAGAGAGTGGCTCCACAGCAACTGAATCAAGTAATGAGTGTGTTAGAATTTTTTAACTTGTCTTTGAAATTTCTTTTGATTGCTATTTATTTATTGACTGCAGTTGGTCAAACGTCATGTAATAAATCCTTCAGTAAGGCATGTTACTGTACAAAATATTACACATGATATCCCATACGTTCCTCATTCTGAAAACAAACTAAGTACTTTACTATACATATATATATATTAATAAATGTAAAGTTATCCATTTTTTCTCAATGGCTTGTATTTGTGCTTCTTTTTTCCAACATTCTTTCTCATATGAAGCTCATAAAATTATACTCCTCTCTTTGTGTAGTTACATTCTTTTCACTGAAGGGTTGCCACACATGTAGAATTAATTCAATTTTTTTTCCTTAGGAGATTTTTACCTTATTTTTCTTGCTTTCTCTAAAATTTTTCCCTAAGCCCTAAACTATTATGAAGACATCTGACATCAAGAATGAATGCATTTTTCCACTTAAACAGAGTAGGAAACATTTCCAAACATCTTCAAGTACCAATGTTTCCTAGTACCTTTTGTAATTTTCTCAAAAAAGTTGGAAAGACAGTATTTGTCTTTTTAAAAAATTGCATGCCTTTCCTTCTTACTCTCCTGATTACCCTTCTCTGATCATAGCAACAGATGCTGTGTTAGTATGAAGCCTGAATACCTTCCTTTGGATGATTCACTTGAAGTTTCCTAGGTTCTGTAAGGACATGGATGATAACTTGGTAGAAACACGTCAGAATGGACAGGACCGGGGACTATGTTCTCTGGGAACCACTGAGAAACCAGTGAGATGACCTCATTTACCTCAATGATGAATTCCACAGATTTTATGGACCATGAATTTCTCTTTGCTGAACTTATCATGCTGATACACTAAAACACTTCATGTTTGTCCAATAGCTACTTCTTCCATTTCTCTAACATTTTATATGTGAGGAGGCTTTTCTGTCTATATTATTGTTTTCAAAGGCATTTGACATATTTTATAGCACTTTTCCATATGAGTCTTTAAACCAAATGTAAAAGCAATCTTTTTTTTTCTGTATCTCATAATCTCATTTTTGGTTCAACATTTCGTTCTGCAGGGGTATTTCAATTCTATTGTTTCTAATTTCCAGGGTCTTGAGTGATACTAAAGTTGTGGCTTCTAAGAAAGCATTACTATTTAGTCCTTAATTAGCCAGATAAAGATTCTTCTTGATCAATCCAGATTCCAGCACTCAGATTTCCTGCAAGTTTGTTGGCATATCTGGAAATATTTCAGACATAGACATCTTTCTGCAGTTTTTACTCCAGGACAGAACAAGAGAAACTTTTCACATCTGTTCAGAACTCTATCTGCCTGGAGCCACTCCACAGAAGTTCTCAGCCTTCACTGTCGATCTGCTGCTTTCCCTACCCCACACTCTTAAGCATCCAGTTCTAGAATGAAAGCACAAGGCCCCTCTTCTCAAAATGTCCTACTCTGAATGACATGATATGAATCACCTGTTTTGTTTATATGGTGTGTGTTGTATTGTTGTGATTTTGCTTTCTTTTCCCCATACATTCTATTCTAACCCTTCACAATTTCAACACAATAATTTAATCTTTGGGAACACAAGATCCAGAGTCTCTAATCCTCTTAGGGTTGGAGTTTTGTCATCTTTCTTCCCTGAAATAATGAGCACAGAGCTAAGTGTTTGCAATCATGAGGCAACAGATATGGAAAAATGCTTTAAATTTCTTCTGTTTTAGAAAAGAGAACATTGGTTAAACTTCTTTAAAATATTATCTTGACATTCTTGCACATTATAATTTTACTTATATTGCTTTGATCTATGCTTTTAAATAGCGATTATAATTTGGTATATTTATGATTGCATCTGACAAAACCACTTAGCAGGAGTCATACTCATAGTTCTCATTTATTTTCAATCAGTCCAAGTTCTTACTGTCTGCTGGCTGCCAGACCTGTACCCATTAAAGTCCACAATTATTAATGCTATGGTTCATAGTCTGCTTTGAGCCTTTCTAATCACACTGTCCTTCCTGTCTTAGTTTTCTTTTAAATCAGACTTTAACCCATGTCTCCATTTCCTACCATCAATCATTAGTTAAGCCTTGATTTGTTAAAACCTCTGTCTAAAACATTCTGTTGGTAAAATGATTACACTTCAGGTCCATGTCTTTTATCATTAGCCAGAGCTTTTGCATCTGATCCGCACAGCAATTCAAGTGAAGAATTGTTTTCCACGAGCTGTCATGGAGAAGGAGGTCATTATGACAAAAGACTTCTGCCTAATTTATATAGCAAGGCAGGCTCACTAATTCTGGCGTCAGAGCTCTTACTAGTTACCGATTGATTCCTATCAGTGTTGTGTGAGATGATAAATTTTAATCAGTGCTTTTGGTCTCTAATAGTCTGGCTTCTTTTTATAATGGATTTCTCTCATTCATGCTTTCCCTAGTCTGCATTTTTATGACTGTGATGTGCTTTGATTTACTTCATTCAAAGTATGATGCTCTGGCTTCAATTATTCCATTTAACTTTAAATAGACATCGCTGCAAGTCTTACTGATACACACACACACACACACACACACACACACACACACACACACACACACACACACACATCTGGTGTCAATAAATTGCAGGAAGAGGTGCCATGTGGGAAGGAACCCAAGAAGTGAACACATCTCTGGGCACATCCATCAGGACATAAGTATGTGCATCCTGGTATCCTGACCTTTATCTTCCTTAATGGTATCAGAATGGGGTTCAAGGACTGACGTCAGTGTAACGCCATTTTGATCTTCAGTGCAGCAAAGTTTGACTCAGTGGCCTACAGCCCACAGACCTGTTGTTTTCAGCTGATAATTCTTTGAGGATAAACACAGCAAGCAAGAAGAGGACACTTTTGCTGTTTTACTATATCATCTGCAGGGTGTTTCGTGAAGGATCTTGTAAAGAAATTGGAATAAATAACTCTCCCTTCTTTCCCACCTCCCACGCTGCTATTTCTGAGTCAATTCCAATCATAAATCTAGGCAGCAGAATGAACACTTACTTAAGTCAAAAGGAACCTTTGCCTGATTTTGAGCCTAGGAAAATAAACTGTTTTTAATTACAAAATTATGCATCATAGAAAAGTAATTTATGAAAGAAGTCATTGATATTTAAATTGTATGCTGTACAAAAAGTCTCTGAATCAAAGTGTGCATTGATAATCTGTTCTGATGAGAGAGGATGGTTTTAATTCTAGGCTATATTGAAGTGATCTTTCTGAAAAGAATTTATGGGAGTCAATTACCATTTTTCACAGTATCAGAATCCTGCACTGTGTTTTCTTAAAGGATGACAATCAGAAACTTCATCTGTATGTGTTACCTCCTCTTCTTTCAGGCTCTCCTCCTGTGCTAGGGCAGCAGCTAGCCAGGCACATATTCTCCAACTCTGTACAAAAACAAAGTTGCTCTTTCCAAGTGCCATATATATTCTTATGAGATGTCACCGAAGGAGCCAGATTCACCCTGCTTTGTGATGCTCTCACCCTTGGATCAATCACAACAACCAGGGTCTCAAGGATACAACATGGGAAATACTGATTCAGCAGAGGAAAATGGGCTCTGTTACCAGGAGGAAGCTTACTGGGGAAAACCAAAGAAGAAAGACAGATAGTAGCTATGGGCACCAATATCCCCTGTATTTAACTGAACCAATTTTGAACAGATTTAGAAAGAAGATATGAGAAAAGCATACATTTCAGACTGGTTCTGGAGTAATTACAGTACATAAGTTTTAACAAGGATTTATTTTAGTAATGAGAAGTAGAAAAAAAGAAAAAAAAAGATTTCTTTCTCCCCATTCAGAAAATGAGAGTAAAAGTCGCAACATGGCAGTTGCTAGTTGTAACTGAGATATGTGTCAGTGTAGTAATTCATAACCTTTAGAAAATGGTTTGAGGTGGGTAAAATGGAACCTTCAGGACTTCCTTTTGCTAGACCAACCTATCATTCTTTTTGTTTGGGTTTTTTTTTAACTGTATTTTTTTTGTCTTTTCTTTTTTGGTACTGGGGATCGAACCCAGGACGTTGCACTTGCTAGGCAAGCGCTTTGCCACTGAGCTACATCCCAGCCCACCTATCATTCTTTTTGTCTGAGCACATTTATGAAGTGTTTATAATTTTTACCGTTTCAGAAGACAAATTTATTTTTTTTCTATTCATAAATTACTTTTATTTCTCATTAAATGAGCACAGAGTCATTAGCATATTAATAACAGATATGTTTATTATCACATATCCATCAGTGCGCCTTTCAGTACCACACTGATAAGACAAATTTAGATCTTGGGACCTAACATTAAATGGTGGGTTAGAAACTTCTCATCTATCTATACTGCTTTATTTCCTTCCTAAACAACTTTGGTCCTCTTTAATTAATTAATTAGTTAATTCATTGATTAATTTCTTTATGGTACCATTCCAAGGATTTGAACTCAGAACTCAAGGTCTAGGCATTGTTGCGAGGTTTTTTTGTTTGTTTTGCTTTGTTGTTAACTTTTTTTTCTCAAGGTTAGTGCTCTACCATTTGAACCACAAATCTACTTCTGGCTTTTTGGTGGTTATTTGGAGATAAGAATCCCACAGACTTTTCTGCCAGGGCTGACTTTGAACCCTTATTGTCAGATCTCAGCCTCCCGAGTAGCTAGGATTACAAGAGTGAATCACCAGAGCCCAAATTCTCTTAAAAGGGATACAGACGGAGGAGGGTCCATTGTCAGTAGGTGTTTCTGTGTTAAAGGGAGACAGTTATCTCTGCTTAAATACAACAAAAGGGTGTTTCCTTGTATGGCTTAGAAGGTATCATGGGAAATTTAGTTGGCAGAAAATTCTGTTGACATGCTACCATGATCTATACCAGAAGATGATTCAGATTACAAGACATCAAACTATTTTTGTTAAAAGTACTCTGCAGCAAAAGCCAAACTGAAATGAAAAAAAATGAGAATATCCATAGATAAATTTCTTTAAAAAATTAGTTTACCAATTTACAGGTGTCTTGCCATTTCCACTGTATATAGAATTTTAGGATACTATTTATGCTTGACAGAATTATGCCAGCACCATTAAGTTCTCTTCTTGTAACACTTAGAGATACATGTGCACAAACCTGTATCACTTCACTGACAATTTTGAAACATGTCTTCCTAACTTTGGCATTTGAAGATCACAAATACATTTAACATACATAGTAGACAGTAGCAATTATTGTAGTGACAGATATCATACCTACATATTAACCTAGCTCTTACCTTTGGAATAAAATTTAAAATCTTTAGCAAGGTACTTTAGATTTATAGTACTAAAAGAACCAAAGATATAAGTTTTTAAATAACAGGAGACAGTGTCAGTGATCCCAAATAGACTTGCTTTCTATTGCACAAGGTAATCTTATTTCTACAATAATGTCTATTTAACACAATTTGTATTGTATAAAAAAAGGTACTTCTTGGTAATTTTCATTAATCATTAACTATTAACTATGTATATTTTTGCATAAAACTTAAATATTTCTTTGACATATAGACCATATATTTTAATAGAATGCTCAATATCAATCACTTAATATAAAAAATATATAATTAGAAACTTCCACTAACTTTGATTTGGTTAAAACTTCTTTTTCTAAATAGAGGCCTGGTAAATTTAGCTATCTTTATGTTTCATCTTGAAAAAAATAAAATATTTTCCTTGAGCCAGTTTCTTGCAAATGTTACTAGGACTAAGACCAAGTTTGAAAACTTTTTCCAGTTACAGTATTCTGGAAATAAATTGAGGGCTAAGTTATTAAAACATGTGAGCATTTAAACAATTAAGATAGAGAAAAATATTAATTTTTAATAGTTTAGGAGACCAACTTCATGAAATTGTTGAGTCATAAGAGGAGAAAAAAGAATGCTTTCTTAGCATGCACAATCCCCAACATGACAGAAGAAGGAATAATATTACAGAATGTTTGCCAAGATGATTATTAAATAGCAGACAGGAGAAACAAATACCTGGATTATATAACTTGAGGTGATGATACACTTTAAATCCAATTTTGAAAGCACCACAGTTGAAGAAAATGTCCTTTATTTTTATGAATTCCTTACTGTCACTGACATACCTTGAGAAAGATTTCCACACAAAGAGAATTAATAACTAATAGAGATCTTGAATGTTTATGAAGGAGTCTTAAAGTACATTTAATTTCAGGTTCTTATACTAAGGATGGCATCCAAAATATCCATGTAATCATACACAAATGCACTGAATTATTAATTGGAAATACATTTCCTTTTTAGCCTGAAGAACTAAAATTAGTATCATATGTGGAAGTTCGTGGGCATCCTATTGTTCAACTCCATGCTTACTTCTTGGGAACATTAACAAACTTTCTCTGAGTATTTAAAATTACACAAATGCAAAATAAATGTTTTTTATGAACCAATGATTATATGACAGAGAAACTTACATGTGTTGTTTAAAAATAGTACTCTAAGTGATGAGGGTGTGGCATCTCATTTACAGACCACATGCTTAAAGCATACTCCAGACCCTTCATTCAGTCTTCAACACCAAAAATGTATTACAGAAAGAAGGATTATTTAAAGAAAATTTTCATTTATTGCTATTTCATGATCCATGATAATAGAAAAATAAATAGTGTAATCATATCCATGATGGTTCTATACGCTATGACCTACAGTGATGACCTTGTGTGGGTCAGGCTAGGTTTTTGACACTGCTATTTGTGTCTGCACAGGACATGTGAGTGTGGGTGCAGCTCCACGAGGTTATGATACCTGTAATTACCACTGCAACCATAGAATTAGGCACTGCACTGTAATCATCAGCTCTCAGGAAGCAGAAGCTTTGAGAGAAAGTTCAACTTTGCATCGCACAGGATGCTTAAATGCTTGCCATAATAACTCCCCTTTAAAATCTCAGTATCCTATAATTTCTTCAAATTAATCCCAGTCACATAAATTTTCTTTTCTCAAAGAACCCTCTTTTTACAGTGCCAGTAACAAAAGTATACTTTTGAAGGCTGGTAAGATACTTTAATAAGTTCCTTGTACTAATGAGAATTCTGGATCTTTGACTCAAAAGCTGGTGACTTCTTTGAAAACTTTGGTTTCCCAATTGTAACCCGTACAATTCTCACTCTCATTTCTACTCTGACTTCTTTTGCTTTTCACTTACTGAACTCCTTGTCCACTTTCTCTGGTCCATGGAGGTGTTCTATTCAGGATGTGTCAAACATTGTATGCATAAAATTACCCGTGCATCTGAAGAAGTCAGATTTTTGGGCTCCATTCTCAAAGATGCCCATTTAGAATATCCTTCAGTTTAGAATGCAGCTGCTCCCACAAACCACATTTGGACCCTGTACATTCTTCTTCCCTGTCATGTATTTCAGTTCCCAGAACTGAGGATTTCCATTCTCTACCTTTTTTTCTCTCCCTGAAGTGAGCATTATTACAAAACATCAATAATTTACTGAATATTCCTACCACAAATTTGTGTGGTTAAGCATATGTATTTTATAATCAGACAGGCATATGTCCAAATCTTGGTCCTTTCCATGCTAGCTATACATTGGATGAATTATTAAGCCATTTCAGGTATAATTTTCATATCTTCAACAGGAGAACTCATTCATCCGCTGAATAAGTATTTTTGAATGCACACTGTCTTAAGTACTATGGATACTGTAATGAACTAGGTCTGAAGGTACCTGACTCTATGAACTTTATATTTCACTAACCAATCAAATGTAATATATATGGTTGTTTGGAGGCTTAAATGACATATAATGGCTAAGCCAAATACATATTTGTTTCTTGCAAGATGACTCATTTCATAAATTGTAAGGCTGGGCATCTTCACCCAGATGGCCAGGGTCCAAAATCAACTTCCACATACTCTAGTTTCTACTTTCTCCTCAAAGGGAATTAAACCAACAAAAACCATAATGTATTATAAAGAAGGTATTTATAGAATACCTCTAGGCTGAAATCTATATGTAGGTAGGATACTAAGACTCTACCACTGGAACCACATTTCCACTTTTGGATTTTTTGGGATTAATTTGGAGATTGGCTTTGAACTGTGATCCTCAGATCTGAGATCTATTGAATAGTTGGGATCATAGGTGTGACCACCTGCTGTCAGTTCAAGAGGGTTAGTTCTAAGAGCAAAACTTGGCATGACTGGCAGAACACTTTCAGAAGTAAAACTGTTGAACACAATAACAGTAGACTTATCCAGGCACTGTGCTGATTGCTTCCCACTGATTTATGAATTTCATTTTGATGATAGCTTGCCAGGTACATTATATATGCATTTTATGAGTATGGTAAAAGATGAGTCTGTTGTTCAAGGCTTCATATAGTACATGTATCTTGACCAGGCACTGTGACACAGTTCTTTATGTCTACAAAAACATTGTTTTCATACTAGCTGTAGCTGCATAGTCAGTCTACCAGATAAACTTCCAGATACTAGACACATTTCTTTTGTTTTTCATTGTAAAGGTTATGTGTAGAGGGCTTATAATTATGTAAGTCAGGTATTGAATATATTTATTTTTGAACAGTGTCACCTCACATTTCTTTAAAATGAAAACTTTTAGCAGCTGGACACTATAATCCTTGCTACTCAGGAGGTTGAGATGTGAGAATAGTAGTTTAAAGTCAGCCTGGTGGGAAAGTCTTTGAGAATGTTATCTCCAATTAACCACTAAAAAAGCCAGAAGTAGAGCTGTGGCTCAAGTGCTAGCCTTGAGCATAAAAGCTCATGGATAGCACCCAGGCCCTGAGTTTTAGCCCCCCAAACCAGCACACCCAGTACAATGCACACCCAGTACAGCACACACACACACACACACACACACACACACACACACACACACACACACACACACACACACACACACAGAGCAAGGATTTATTTTAGAACAAGAGGGTTAAAGAGAAACAAGAAACACACACACACACACACACACACACACACACAGAGCAAGGATTTATTTTAGAACAAGAGGGTTAAAGAGAAACAAGAAAAGAGAGAGAAACATTTCCTCTCCTCATACAGGATAAACTTTACATGCTTCTTTTCACTAGGCAAGGAACTAGGTAGCAAATATGTCAAAACACATACCAAAAAAATTAAATTCTAAAGGCTAGGCATAGTGGCTCATGCCTATAATCCTGGTTAATCAGATGGCAGAGACTATAAAGATTGGCCCTAGACAGAATACAAGATACAGTACATTAAAAAAAAAAAAGAGCTGATGTGTGGCTCATGTGACAAAGTGCCTGTATAGCAAATGTGAGGGCATGTGTTCAAACCCAAGTTCTTGTCTCCCAGTTTGTCTATATTAATATATAGAATTCCATTTTAATATTTATTTTCTCTTCTAGAATCTGGGACAAGAGATGTAAAACTTCCCTCCTTCATTTTTGATGTATGCCTAGAGCCTGATAAAGTTCCTGGGATGTGAATGTTTAATGAAGAAAGGAGCACTCTTATTTTTCTTGACTGTGTACTTTTCAAATTATTTGATTGGTTAATCCATACCTTTGAGACAGACAACAATGTGGATGTAGCATATTACTCTTAAAAAGGAAATGTACCTTTTGTAAATAACACAGTAGGAGACATATTTCAATCACGTGTAACATTTCTCTTTTATTTTTTACGTTTTATTTTAAAATTTGTATTGTAAAGATGATGCACAGAGGGGTTATAGTTATGTAAGTCAGATGATAAGTGTATTTCTTTTTGAACAGTGTCAGTCACCTCTTCCCTTGTTTTCTCAGTGTTCTTCCCACCTGATCTCCTCCCCCACCAGTTGTACAGTTCATTTTCAACATAGTGTCTAGTGAGTCTCATTGTTGCATTTGTTTGCGCTTTGTTCCACCATTTCTCTGCTCAGCCTTACCCTCCCCAAACAGATAAACTTATATAGAAGAAAATAGGTACCGAAATTTAAAAAAAAACAGTGACAAAGGGGGGAAAACAAAACACAAAATGTAAAATAACAACAACAAAAACTCTCTATATTTAGTCTTTTGAGGAGCCTCCCTACTGCTTTCCAGAGTGGTTGAACAAGTGTACATTCCCATCAACAATGCAGTAAGGTTCCCTTCTGTCCACATCCCCTCCAGCATCTGTTGTTTTAGAGTTCTTGATTATAGCCATTCAAACTGGGGTGAGGTGGAATCTCAGTGTTGTTTTGATTTGCATTTCTTTTATGGCCAGAGATGTTGAACATTTCTTTATTGGTCTATTGGCCATTTTTATTTCCTCTTCAGAGAAGTCGTTGTTTCCATTTCTTGGCATTCATTTCAATAAACATCATTTTATATTATCATATGCACAGAGCTATGGAGCCTTTTTGATCCTCTCCTAAGAATACCCGCCCCCCCTTTGGTCTCACTGTGTGAATGTTTTATCATGACCAAGTAAAAATTTTTTGGGGGGAGGGGTCCGGTCGTGGGGCCTGACCTCTGGGCCTGGGCGCTGTCCCTCAGCTCTTCAGCTCAAGGCTAGTGCTCTACCACTTGAGCCACAGCACCACTTCCGGCTTTTTTTTCTTTTTTGCTTATGTGGTGCTGAGGAATCAAACCCAGAGCCTCATGCATGCAAGGCAAGCGCTCCATCACTGAGCCACCTTCCCAGTCCCAAGTAAAATTATTTTTGTCTTCCATTCATTGTGTTTACTTGTAAGTGGCGCTGTGGCTTAAGTGGTAGAGTGCTAGCCTTAAGCCGAAAAGCTGAGGGAAAGTGCCCAGGCCCAGAGTTCAGGCCCCACAACCGACAAAAAACAAAAAGCAAAAACAAAAAAAGAGTCACTGTGTTTACTTGTAGAGTACACACACATTATAATTATTACAAGCAAGGGAAATTAGTAACCCATTTACATAAGATAACTCTGCACTACACCCATCTATTTACTCACTAAAATGACAAAATCCTTCGCAATCACCTAAGCAACTATGTAATAACACTTGAAATTCAATATTCAAAAATGAGTTTGGGACATAGTGAAGCAGAGACACCAAAAATTAATTTTGAAATAACTTCATATAACTATTGCACATTAAGCACAGAAGGTACTCCTGATGAGACATATCAGTTGCCTGTTGAATTCAATTATTATAAGCTATTCTTTTGATTTATACAGAGGAATTAGACACCATGATTTTTTTCAGCCATCTAATACCTACTATGCCAATACTTACTTCTTTCATATTATTAATATGATGTCTTATTGGATTTTTTTTCTCTCTGAAAAGCTCAACTCAACCCTCAGGCAAAGTGAACCTCTGTACCAGAATGTTGTCCTCAGTATTTTAAAGTAGCTAGTCTCATGATAGTTTTTTTTTTATATACCACATCTATCTATATTATATCTTTGCTTGGAACAAAAAATGCCCTAATGCACTGTTCATCTTTACCAACTTTCTATTGTTTCTATTTTGTACTTCTTCTGCCCTAGAAACACTGTTTTGTATGTTTTGTCTCTTTATTGATTGGCATGTAGAAGTGGTAATCTCAATGTTTGAGTAAAAGAGTTATCTGACAAAGGTACTCTCATCTTTGGAAATGTCTGAAATAGGCTATTATAAGAGAAATTGGGTTGGTGACAAAATTTGTCCAACATTTGATCTGTGACAAATCAGATTCTATTTTTATAAAAGTTAACCCTAATAGAAATTCTGACAATACAAAAACTAGTAAACTAAGTTCATGCTCATCATTTAACTACACAGACACCTCTAAATTTTCTCTCTTTTTAATTCATAGTTTCCTTTTTTTGGCTATGGTAACAGAATTTCTCATTGTTCTCTTTCTACACACAACATTAATTATTCAGTCATTGTTATCTGATTCATAACCCCACTTCCTACTCTTATAGCTTGTCTTTATTTCCTCTACCTCTCAACTACCTTGTTTTTGGATAAGCATAGATCTTGAATCTTTAGTTTTCCTCTCCTCCTCCCCCTCTTCTTCCTACTACTTCTTGTCTTCCTCCTCCTCCTCCTCCTCCTCCTGTTGTTGTCGTTGTTGTTGTTCCTCTTCTTCTTCTTCTTCTTCTTCTTCTTCTTCTTCTTCTTCTTCTTCTTCTTCTTCTTCTTCTTCTTCTTCTTCTTCTTCTTCTTCTTCTTCTTCTTCTTTTCTTCTGCTTCTGCTTCTTCTGCTTCTTTTTCTCCTCCTCCTCCTTAGTCTTCTTTCTTCATTATTAAAATATTTGTATAATTTAAAATTATGTAAATTATGTGCCAAAGAAAAGATAATAAATATTCTAAAAAAGTACTTTGTAATTATTGTGTAGCTTTTATTATAGTAAATTTGATTTTTTTATTATATTGATATGGTGTATAGATACCAAAGCATGTAATAGTGAGCTACTGTGCACGTCCTGGCTACAATGCTTGATAAGAAATGTACTCATTATCTTGCCCATGTAATTGTAACCCCTCTGTACAGTATTTTCACAATAAAAAAATAAAAGGAAAAAAAAGAAAAAAAAGAGAAATGGGTCCACATGAAAGTGTCCTGTATACCAGCACTACCAATGGTACTTGGTTTATTGTGGCCTTCAGATTAAGAAAATGATGTATCAAATATACACAGAACTTAAAATATGTTATTTCTGAGGCCATATATTGTTTAATATGAAATAATTTAGAAAGTGTTCTCTGATTTATCAAATATGTCATATTCATATTATGATGAGGGAAAGGTCAGACACTGACTTTTTATCACCTGACTTTTATAAATCCATCGGCATTCATATTAGAACTTCAAGTATTTGTCAATTGACTGTTTATGGATATAAGAGCTCCAATAATATCTACAAAATAAAATACACTTTATGTCAACTACAATTGTTACAAGTTGATTGGCATACACATACACCTACATTCACATTTTTTGTGGGTGGATATTAAACATTGTCCAGCACATCACTAGCTACAAGTTTCTACTGCTCTTTTTGCATAGTTCAGTAAAGACTTAGTTAGAAAGGATAAAGACTTTTTAAGAGTTTCAGATGTCATCAGTATTAGAACGCAACCGGTAAAACAGACAATCTTCCAACACATTAAGTGGTTCTCTTGTAGAGAAATGATTTTACATCCTCAACATTGTTTTTAACCAATTGGAACAAAAAAATACCCTGATATTGAACAATAATGCACAAAAGCTGAAATTTCAAAGCTGAAATTGTCTTTGGTTGTAAATGACAGTCTAGCAATAGCCAAATATTTCATGAATATCATTTTTTTATTTAAAATAGGTATGGTAGGTAATACATATTTTCAACATGAGAAAAGTGTCCAGATTATAAACTTTCTTTTCCTTTTCAGTATTTACTTACTTATTTTGATTTCCTCACATTTTTATACCCTCCACATTCTCTGTGGTAATTGTGTCTCCTGCTGGAACAGATATTGTGATACATTGCCATTAAGAACTCAAGCTGTTAAAGTATTATAAAAACACTTTAATGACAACAGAGGAACATATTCTCAGTAGTCAAAGATCTCATAAATAAAAAAGTACTGGTTATTATAGAAATTAACATTCATCTCATTCTTAGGAAACATGTATCATTCTGCCCATTACATTTATATACCTTGTACCTTTTTATTCCCAACAAATAGATCAGGAGGATGCATATTTGTGGGCTAAATATACTATACAGAAGAACTTCCTTAATTTTAATTTCTATTTCCTGACATCTCTTCCTTTATAGAGAGAGTTTTGTGTTCATTTATTAAATATGTGGCTTGCATCTATATTTGTATAGAAAAGAAAACATTACTATTTCCCCTTTTATTCTCCCCATCTTTTATTCTGTTCCAACTCCAACTGATAGAGAATGGACATTCACTTTGCTTCAAATTCATGACTTAGAAAAGGGAGACGGAATGATTTCCCTTCTGCGTCTATGCTAACAGCAGGAAGGCATATAAAAAGGACTTCCTAGAGACCTGTCTGTAGTTCCTTCACTTGGGCACCAGTCTCTGCTCTTTCTGTTCACAGCAGAGATGGGGAAACAGCTGGCCGCCAGTCTCCTTTCATTGCTTACTACTTTGACATAGCAGAACATCAGGCACCATTTGTTGTTTTTCATGGTAGAGACAAGGTGATTGAAACAAGATAAACATTCTCAGAGAAGAAAGAAGTAAAATACCTCAGAATAATTTGGGTGTGAAAAAAAATCCCCTTTGAACTTTCTAAAGAAGACTCAGGGGACTACCCATTCTGGGGGTAAGTCTATGTGGTTAATATTAGGAAGAGGGTCATGTTGCAGGAGAAGAAATACAAGGACAAATGCACATCCCTGAAGAACTATAAAAGAATACCAAGAGTTTCATCTTCATGGCGAATTGCAGCCAGTCATTTTTTATGTGTGTTGTGATCCAATGAATTTTTCTTGGCCTATTTTATATATTTTTCCTGATTTCTTAGCTACTTTGTGTTAAAATGAGTTCTCTTCTTCTTGCTACGAGTTCTGCTACTTAGATTAAACAGCGTGATAATTTACCAATGTAAATAGATTAGGGAGTTCTTTAATAATAGATTATCTCAAGTATCCTTTTTAAAATTAAGCCTTCATTTTAAGCATACGTTATATTTCAAAGATAATACAGAGTTTCTATGGACACCTCATCAAGTCTTGTCATTGTTAACATCCTGTGTTACTATGATACCTTGACATTGATATATTATTAGTAACTGAATTTTACCCATTATTTGATCTTATCTATTTTTTCACTAATATACTATTACAGTAGCCAATGCTACACTGTATTTTAGTTATCATGTTCTTACTAGTTTGTGACAACTTTCTTGTTTTCCACAACTTAGGTAACCTGTTGTATACAATATTTCCCAATCTGAGTTTGGTGCTTTCCTCATAACTACCATAGAGGTACAGATTTTTTGAAGAAGTATCATAGGTAAGATTCTTGTCATATCTGTAGGTATATTATATATATGGCAATGCTAGCCTACATTACCTGTTTAATTAGTGTTTACCAGTTTACTTTACTATCTGCATGTTTTGATCTTTAGAAACAAGCCATTAGGAGGAGCTGGTTCTCTAGGATAAGAGAAGCTTCAGATTCTGAAAGGGTCAAGAGTCTTTTATTCACTGCCTTACAACTGTAATGACTGTTCAGAGTCATTGAATTTAATTGACAAATTGAGTAGGTCAATGAATTCTATATCTATTCCTCTACAAGTTGATTTACATCAACTTTTCGAAAGCTGTTAAAATGCAGTTTTCCTAACATCAATGTTCTGGTCAGATGGCGAAGGTTTCTGGGCAGACTCTTATGGCAAGACATGTCTAGTCTGAAGAAATGGGTCAAGTATTAAGTGGTAAGAATCATAAGGAATGTTCCCACTGCTCATGCTTTCCCACGTCCCTCCTTCTAGAGTTGAAGGTTAAATACCTTCCATAAAAGCTTACATGCATTTCCCCAAGGGCAAATTCCAATGTTGGTTGAGGCAGCTGGCTAAAACAGAGATTCACCTTCACACTCCAATGTGACCAAACATCTGAGCCAGTCCTACTGTCTCTGTCAAACTCAGTACATATAAAGAAGAAACAATGTTCTCTAAGAGTCAATTACGTTTTTGTTTCTGACTTTCTTTAAAAGCATAGATGATGAATGAATGATCCAAACTAATAATTCAGAATAGTTACAGATCCAATTGTCATGTTCAGCAGGAAGTTCATGTTAAACATTTACTTTTTTTTTTTTTAGTATTGTGCCAATGGCCAAGAAATTTATTCTACCATGAAAATCCCTTATATGGTTTTCCTTTTGATTTCTCTCAATAATTGTTAAGAAACTATGAACACCTTGACTGATTGTATCTAACTAGCTCATCAGATATGCATTTCTCCTGGCCCTATAGTAATGCTAACATAAATGTTATGTTTCCTTATAATTATAATTATATTATATCATTTTGAGATTAGCTACAATTTTGAAATTAGCCTTATCTTTAACTTTATACATTATGCAATCCTTTTTAAAATTTCAATTTAAACGATTTGGTTAGTTAGTTGTCGTTACTGTTTTGCAGTGCTAGGAATAAAATATAGGGCCTTACACATTCTAGGCAAGCACACTTTCATTAAGCCACTTCCCAAGCCCCTGTTTTATTTTCTTTAAAATTCACTCTAAACCTCTTTAGGAATAATATGAAGCAAAAACATAGAGGTAAATAATATTAAACATTCTGTAAGAGTGGAGGGTTCCTTAGTGCCTTAAAGCCTTAGTTCCCTAAGAAAAGCTCAAATCCATTCTTTGCATATGGAGATTACCAGTTAATCAAAGAACTGTTCTTTATAACCCAACATTTTTAGACACATATACTTATTGTTTCTTAAACCTTTTGTGATGAAAGCTTCATAGGAGAAATCATAGGGGTGAACCAACTACTCATAATTCCAAGCTAGGGAGGGAGGATATGAAACAAGCAAAATATGAATTTTAAAAAGGAATGTGGTAGAGAATAATCCTTTGCACAATATGCCTTTTACTTGTTTATAGCGAACATTTTGTTATTTTTCTCATACTGGAATAATGGCAGACTGTTACCACAGTGCCATGACAAGTTTGCTTCATTTGAACTGTCTAGCTTTGTCACTTTCCCTTGCTCACAGTCACTTACTGAGTCAGAGAAGTTACAGACATTGCAAATAGAATGATTCCTCATATGTCTCTAGGGATACAGTTTTCTGAGCTACAAATCTACCAAGGGCATGAGAAAAAGAAGAAAGGAAAAAAGAAATCATCTTGGCTAATTCAATTGTGGGTTTCCTTGGATCAAAGGCTAAACTACTATAGCATACCAAGTTCAAGACTTTTCTCATAGGATGCTGGGGGCCCACTCCTCATGATTTATATTAAGGCTTCTATATGGTACACATGTGGCCTCTGTGGAAGTATATTTAAAAGACTCTTTTTTTTATCACTGGCAAACTAAAGAACAGCACCAAGGAGGTCTCATTCTGGTGATGTTTAAGTTGTAGAAGGTTGGAGGAAGTGAGGAAAATGAGTAGACAAAAGAAAGATTGATATGTTAAAGAGGCAAATAAAAAAATCTAACAAATGATGTAATTCTGCTTGAACATATAGCCAAGCAATTACAAGGTCAGTGAACTGACTTTGCAGGTCTTCCAGACAGGGGAGAAGAAAAGAAAAATAAAAGATAGACATCAAGATACTTTTTAAGTAAAGATTTTAACCTTGGGCAAACACTTGATTATATAAAAATAAAAATAGTTAATAGGCATCATTTCCCTCAGCTTTACTGTTGAATACGTAAATAACTATACATTTCAGATCATAAATATAAATGTTGGGGAAATTCAATTGTCCAGCTATGTGACAACTTCATTTCTATTTCAAGTCAGCAATCTTATCATAATCAGAGTCTGATCAGTCAATTGAAGTCAAACTCCTCTTGTTCAAGTTCTAACCTGTTAGTAGGTAAAAGGTTATTGAGAACAGTAATAGTATGTAACTTACATACAGTAGTATAGACAGAAATTCATCCCATCTCTGATTAGCAGTCAAAACAGATTGCCGTTGCTTCTCCATTGTATCCGTAGAAAGGTGCTGTGTGCTTCTTCGTCTGACAGCAAGAGCTCTCTGAAAGTAGATTTGCTCAGCCATCTCCTTGTCCCTTTGGGTGTCCCAAGGCATGGGATTTCTTCTAGAGAAACAAAGTTCAAGGGAATTCAAAGACACTTGATTTCTTCCATCCCTTACGCAGAAACTGACTTAAGGATATACATATTTTCAGAAACTACAAATAAATCTAAAGTTTGTAACCCTGTCCCTCATCCATGTGGTCTTAGTCTCAAAATATGGGGAAAGGGAGGTGAAACTTATAAACACACACAGACACACACACACACACACACACACACACAAACACACACACACGGCACCTATCTCTTGTTGTTCTTTGTTATGGCATTTAAATATGAAATGTCCTTCACAACTCCATATGTAAGGGACTTGGTTGCCAGCTGTGGGCATTGGGTAAGTAACTGGATCCTGAGAGCTCTGATACAATCAGATAATCTGACACAGTCAATAGATTAATCCCTTGATGAAGTTAGAATATGTTGGCACTGCTGGGAAGTCCAGTTGGAGGAAGTTAGTTACTGGGAGCTACAACTTGCCTGGCCCCTTCTATTTTGCTCTCTTTGCTTCTTGTCCACCATGATGAGATGTCCTGTTGCACCAGGTTTCCGCCATCATAGACTGAAACTTCTACAATGGTGAGCTAAAAGAAGTCTTTTCTCCTTTAAGTTTGTTTTGTTTTGTTTTTAATTTGCTTTCAACAGTGAAAACCAGTAGTTTCAAAGAAATCTACCAACATGGTTTTGGTACCAGTTTGGTTTGGGTAAACACCAGGAAAATGTTTGCCTCACATCGTTTTGTGGGCAGTATTTTATTTCTTAAAACCAGAGAATTATCAAAACCCACGTATTGGTATTGCTTACTTTCATCTCTCTTGAATTCCACCCTTCTTCCATTTGGTGGTTTTTAAAAAAAGTTTAAGTTTCCAGGTTGAGGAAAACATAAAATGTAGGAATAAAGCTTGACAATATCATACAACTCTGCACAATATGTACTGCAATGTTTCTTCTCCGTTTCTTTTTCCTCCACTCTATTTTTTCATTTATTTATTTATTATTGTGAAATACATACAGAGGAGTTACTATTACATGAGCAAGGTAATGAGTACATTTCTTTTCAAGCATTGTTGCCTCCTCCTTTGTTTCTCCTTACCATCCCTTTCCATCTCCTCCCCCTCCCCTCCCCTGTCTCCCTCCCCCCTCCCCTGTCTCCCTCCCCCCTCCCCGTCTCCCTTCCCATAAACTCCCCCCCCCCCACCTCCCAACTCCGTTAAAGTTGTAAAGTTCGTTTTTTCGACATAACGTCTTGTTATTGCAATGGTCCACCTGTATCCCTATTTAAACAATTTGTTTTTTCCCTTCCTCTCCACAAATTATACCAACATCAAATACAGTGAAAGCAGGGTTATACCGTGAGGGAGGGACATACAAAGCAACAAAGAAATCATCTTATAATGAAACCCAAGATAAGGACTCAAACAGTTTTTCTTTCTTGTTATTGTTTCTTATGTCTTTTCTTATGCTCTTCCTACATCTACTTTCTTTTCTTCTTTCTCCTCCAATTCTCATAGTTCATTTGTTACTCTTTATTCTTTTTTCTTTTTACTTTGGTTAGAAAGGGAAAAAGACAGATGAAAATTACATTGATTTTTTTTCCGCCCAGAAACTGGGAATGGATACAGATCAGGTGGTCAAGTTATTTTCTGTAATTTTTGAGAAAATGTGTCATCTTTGTAAATGCATTAGAAAACAATTTTCCAGTTGACTTTCATATAGATAAATATAATTTAAAAATTAAACAACAGGATTGGTACTATAGATATATTGTTTCCATTGTCTAGAATCCCCTTATTCTGAGAACTTCAACTTTTTCCACATAGATATACATTTTGTCCTATTTCAATAGTTGATGGCTGACAAAAATCTGTTTATTCTGTTTTGTTAACCTGAGATAAGTATTTGATCAAAAATTAGCAGATAAACCAAGATGGTCTTTTGAAAATGTTTCAGAAGAACATGTAAATGTGGGTGTTCTTAGTATTCCTACATACTAAAAGACTGAGAAGGCAGGAAATATTTCTCACTTATGAAAGAGAAAAGAGAGAAATTCAGAATAAATAACTTAATGGACGGTGAGGCTTAAGTGTAGGTTATAGCTGAAGTTCAGTTTCATTCTGGATCATAGGCTCAAAGGTTGTATCATGAAATCCCTTTTTTACTTAAGTTTGAGTTTATATTACTTACAACTAAACTAGGTCTAAGTACTCACCAAAGCCTTTTATGCCAGGATATTTCAGATGGACTCTATTACCATCCTGCAGAGGGAGAAAATGACTTGGTGTTTTTCTGTAGTTATGTGAAGTCATTTCTTGATCCATGTGGTTTCATTTAGAAATTAATGCACTAGAAGAAAGCCACGTGTTTCCGTCTTCAATATTCCAAAAGTAAAATTCTCAGAGCCCTTTAAATAATCAGAGATATTCAAAATGGATATGAATGTATATTCATTAAGTTTATTTTTAGATTGACTAATCAATAGCTTAAAATACAATAAGAGTTCCTGTCAACTAAGTTGTGAAAAAAACATCTGCTGAATGTTGCTAAGAGAAAGAAATATGTGCAAGGTTTTTATTTAGTTGTTGTGTTTTTAAGGATAGATTTTTATAGTCAGGCTCTGGTGGCTCATGATATAATATTAGTACTTAGGAAGCTGCAGTTCAAAGCTAAGCCAGGTAGAAAATTGCATGAGAACATTAAATATCCAAAATAGCCACATAAAGCTGTGTGAGATCAAATTTTTGAGTGGTAGAGCACCAGCCTCATGAGCAAATTTAAGAAACTGAGTTGAAACCCCAGTGCCACAAAATCAAACAAACAAACAAATAGGTTTAGATAATCTTCAGCTTAGCCTCCAAAAAATAGAAATCAAATCTTTTACATGATTTATTTTAGTTGATTAACTCCAATGTTCTAGACATGTAACTTTAGCTTGTCAAATATAAGAAAAATCCATAAAATATGTGCAAATTGTTGGCTGATATATGAAGGCAGTTAATGATCTTTAATCTCGACACTGCTGAGCAACTTGAGCTAATTATTTAATCTCTCAGCTTCTGCTTTTTCTTTTCCATGAAGACAATGGCACCTCTAAATCATAGGACAGCTGTGAATGTGCAAATGAGTTAATACATGATAATCATGCAAAACAGAGCCTTGCATTTACTACTCACAAAATAAGAGATCAATTAGAGCTAGCTATGATTTTCTCAGAGTGACAGGTTATAAAATGTAGTTTTGTATAAAGCATTGACATCTCTTCCTAGAAAATGCCTGTAGATTACAATTAGCCCTTAAACAATGGTTACTTTATATTATCTTATTCATCCTGTTTCTCTTACAGTATAAAAGCAAAAGCAAAATAAATTTTAAAGTAAAAGAAAGAGCCCAACTCTGTGTAGCTTATAGAAAGAGAAGAGAGCCACCACAATGTCTAGCAATGGCAGAGTGCTGAAATTCCACCATATTTGGAAATCAGCATATATGGCATATGTGTAAGAGATAAGACTACAATGAAAGCCTTTAATAGATCCATGTCAATTTTAAGTGTAACAATAATAGATGAAACTACCTTAAAATATGTGTATGTGGTGGTACATACCTGGTACATACCTGTGGTGATACATATCAGGACTAAGGAGACTAAAGCTGCTGGTACATACCTGTGGTGATACATATCAGGACTAAGGAGACTAAAGCTGGGGTAATTCAAGTTCAAAGCCAGCCTAAAGTTCATAGTGGGACTCTGTCTCCCACCCCACCCCCCAAAAAAGAACTGGGCTATGGAAGGTTAACTTTCACATCCATGCACTCATAGATAATTTTGAATTTAATTATGTCCTCTCAGACCATCAACTATTATCAGCATTAGTATATTTTTTCTGAAGGGGTGGAAATTATTTTTATTTGTTTGTGACATGTTCTTGCTATATAGTCCAGGCTAGTCTGAAATTTTTTATGTAGCTCAAGATAGCTCACAATCTTCCTACTTCTACGTCCCAAATTCTGAGGTTATAAACATATACCCTAATGGTTTAATATTAGTCTCTTAATGGGAAGGCAGTCTTAGAGTTAATTCAAAAGTACATTAGATTAAATTTTTTCTACACATCAAAACACACAATTACCAGCACCAAGAGATAACCTACAGAATGGGAGAACGTTTTCTATTCATAATAATTCTTTATGAATATACAAAATATGAATATACAAAAAAATGAAAAAAACAACTAAAAAATAAACAAAAAGAACAAATAGCCAAATAGAAATGGCTAATAGATAAGTGAGAAATGTTCACCATTGTTAGTCTGAAAGGAAATACAAATAAAAACTATATTAAGATTCCATCTTACCCCAGTCAGAATGATAATCATTCATAAAACAACAATAAGTGCTAGAGAAGACTCAGGGAGAAGGCTACTGGTGGCAAAGTAAAATAGTGCAAACACTGTAGGAATTAGAACAGAAATTCCTCTGGAAACTAAAACAGTTTTGTCTGATAACTCTGACATATTATTCTTGGGAACATATACACAGTAATGTAAATCAATATAAAAGAAAAATCCTCTATACTCATGTTTATTGCAGCTTTGTTTACAATAGCCAAACTGTGTAACTGGTTTAGGTGACCAATAAGCAATGAAGGATAAAGAAAATATAATACACATAGACAGTGGACTATTTCATAATCATAAAAATGAATAAAGCCATGTCATTTTCAAGAAAATGAATGGAACTGAGGTCCTCATGTTGAATAAAGGAAACCAAACTCAGAGTCAAATATCAATATTTTTTCTCATTTGCAGAAGCTGTACCTATTTTGCCGAAGCTGTCACATATTTGTTAACATATATAACATATATACATATAACATATAACATATATACATATACATATATACATATATATATACATTATGTGTATATGTATGTGTGTTACACACAAAAACACACACATATATACAGAAAATAATTGTAACTGTGGAAACCAATTAGGGGACAAGGGTGAGAGGGAAAGTTGCAAATGGCATAGGGAATTTCACTAAAAGCTGTTTACTATAGGTAGCAAAGAGAATGGGCAAAGAGAGAGAGCAATAGAAGGGGTTATTTTAGCTAAAATATATTCACTATAAAATATCATGGACAAATCTCATGGTAGAGATAATGTACAGGAATAATAATAATAATAATTTTCCAGGAATTAAAAAAATGAAAACAGAAAAACAAGAAATAATATACACTAAAAGAAATGAATGACTGAAGTTGGGAAAGTAGCTCAACTGTTACAGCAACTACCTAGCAAGTTTTTAAATTCCAGTACCACAAAAAATAAAGATAAGTTATTGATCAGAACCTTAAATAAGCTTGGTTGGTAGAGAATCACAAGAAGAATGTGGAGGATAGATGGTGATGGCAAATTAGGCTGAATATGTTTGCCATACTCTACATGCATAAATGAAAACAGAACACTGAAATTGTTCTAGGTGGGAAGAGAGCATCAGGGAAAGTAATGAAGAAGGTGTAATTCAATCAAGGTATATTATATTTATGTGTGGAACTGTCACAATAAACTTCCCTTGTACAAATAATGTATGCTAATAAAAATCTTAATTTAGCTGGGTGTCTGTGGCTCACGCCTATAATCCTAGCTACTCAGAAGGCTGAGATCTGAGGATCACAATTCAAAGCTATCCCAGGCAGGAAAGTCCGTGAGACTTTTATCTCTAATAAACCACTCAGAAAACCAGAAGTGGCACAGTGGCTCAAGTGGTAGAGCACTAGTCTTAAGCTGAAGAGCTGAGGGACAGCTCCCAGGCCCATAGTTCAAGCCCCACGACTGACAAAAAAAAAAAAGAGAGAGAGAGAGAAATCTTAATTTAAAAGTATATTGTAAACAATGAGATGTACAAGTCGTTATGTTGAAAACGAACTTTACAACTTTGGTGGGGGGGGAGGGAGGGGTGGGAGGATTTGGTGGGGGGGTGGGAAGAGGATGGGAAGGGATGAGAAGGGGAAACAAAGGAGGAGGCAACAATGCTTGATAAGAAATGTACTCATTACTTTGTCCATGTAATTGTAATTCCTCTGTATGGTATTTTCACAATAAAAAAAGTATATTGTAGTTCAACTGTGGGTTCAGACATATTATCTGAAGATGAGCTGAGTACTGATCAAAATATGAGAAATATTGACTCTATATACTATCCCATTCTAACTGCCTATCACCTCTATCATAAATACCCTTCTTCTTCCTGTTAGTGTTGGCATGGAATGTGGGATTGGTGGCTACAAGCTCTGTGGAGTCTCACAGAAGAGCCTATTTAGGAAGACCTAGCAAATTTCCCTCTCTCAAAGGTTTTGATATCTACCCATGTACTATGAAGCATTTTTCTCTCCATTCATCTAGCTTCTAGACTTTATGTTTAACATCCAGACTTTACATGTAACATATTTAGATATAAGTTGTTTAAAAGAAAAACACTTAGAATTTTGCAAATGTGAACTTAAGGGCCCACCACTTCTTATACAGTCACTGCCTCATTCTTACTTTTCAAGATTTGCTACATCTCAAAGTTCCTTGTGTTCTTAGATGTCCAGAGGTTGTAGGAGAACATTATTGATTGGAAATATTGATGTTTGGATGTAGTTATCTGGACCATGCATGTGGCAAGAAGCATACAATGCACAAAGTATCAATATTCCAGCCAGGCGCCTGTGGCTCAAGCCTGTAATCCTTGCTACTCAGGAGGTTGAAATCTGAGGATCATGGTTCAAAGCCAGCCCAGGCAGGAAAGTCCTTGAGACTCTTATCTCCAATAAACCACTAGAAAACTGGAAGTGGCGTTGTAGCTCAAGCGGTAGAGCACACACCTTGAGCTGAAAAGCGCAGGAACAGCGCCCAAGCCCAGAGTTCAAGCGCCACAACCAACAAAAGAAAAAAAGAAAAGAAAGAAAAGAAAAGAAAAAAGTATCAATATTCCAAATAATCATTTGGCATTATCTTTTAAACTCATATTAATTTTCATTGATTCCATTGGCTCCCCTAATTTAGTCTTCAAAAATCTTGTTATTTCCCTAAAGTGCTGGAGGGGTTGCTTGTCAGTGGTCTTATGACAGTCGCTATTTTATAGTCAATATGAATTTTCAGTGTAAATGCAGGGTCTTCCAAGGGAAGTATATGCCAACCTTCCGGTATGTGTGAGAAAACTAGCCAACAACCCTGTAGGTTGTTGGCTACATAACCCAGGGTTATTTCTCCATTTAATGGCACATTTTCTCACACATGTTTTTATTAAGCTGTACAACAGCACAAAGGTACTGCTTACAACTTTAAGTCAGACTATACACTCCTCAGCAGCAAATACTAGAAGTTAATTAATATTATATATGCATAAATATGTGTGTGCATATAAACATGTGTATACACACATCATTCTCTCTATATATATGAATATATCTATTTATCTATCTATAGATAGATAGATAGGTAGATAGATAGATACAATGTTTAGAGCCCAGGTGCCAGTGGTTCATGCCTCTAATCCTTGCTACTCAGAAGACTGAGGATTGCATTTCAAAGAAAGTCTGAGCAGGAAAGACCATGAGACTTCTATCTCCAACCAATTACATGGCAAAAATCTTGAAGTGAAAGTAAGGCCCAAGTGGTAGATCACCAGCCTTCAATAAAACAACTAACTGACAATGTCCCCTAAGTTCAAGGCTCAGTACACAGTTACTAAACAAATAGCAAACAAATAGCTATTGTTCAACAAAATCATTTGTGCAGCACATACTCAGTTTACATGAGTCATTGCTTATTAAATGTCGCAGGTAACATCTAGTCCCGAGTCCTGTGAGTGTCTTATGGATACGATAAAGGATTATTAGGAAGCTGAGATGAAGAAAGGAAGTGGTTTCTATAGAAAAAAAATCAAACTAAAAGTAAATGAAGCTCTTTGGAAAAATGAAATGAAAAGCAAAAGGATAAGATAAAAGGAAAGTTACTGATGTGTACACAAATATGCATATATTATTTTCCTGTGTGTCGGTGTACAAACACATGAGAGAAATGCAAGGAAATCTGTTTCTTTTTATGGTTGACTCTTCTGTGTGTAGTGGGATTTTCTGGCTACATCTGAGCTAAATATTATGGCAAATAGCAGAACCCAGTAGTTATGGCACATGATTGTCTGTGAACTGGGTGGGCAGGAATTTTTCATTTCATAAATCATTTCAGCTTGCTTCTCTAATTCCACAGCACTGAGAAACTAAAAAAAGCTCAAGAAAGACAAACGTGCACTGTGTCTCTTGGTCCAACCCTTCCTGGTTAGGGTAGATCTTAAGTGTTAATGATTAGTTTTAAGAAAGGGTTTCAAACTATCTTTGTTGTTCTGCTTCTAAACCAAGGGTTTTTTGTTTGCTTTTTTTGTCTTTTTATTTACTTATTTTTCTTGCCAGGGAAATGGAGTCCCAAAACAATGGATCAGGCTATTCTCACTTTATTGCTGCAAAATTCTCCCTACCAAGGGAATAATGCTATATCATTTCCTGGCTGATTGTTCAATGTTGCTTGTTCAAAATTCCAGGGAAGGTCTTGAAGTGGTTTATCCATCTTTTAAGATTTCTTACTAAAGACATTCTATTACAGCTTTGCAAATAAGTACTTCCTCAGTCTGAAGTTACTATAAAGGTAATTTAGTAAGTTCAGTAAGTATACTTTGCCAAACTGCCCCCTTCCCCACAAATCAAATGGGAAGTAGTTTTCCTCATATTTTTCCTATTTTCCTTCTGTGATCCGTCAACCTTCAAACAAGAAGTCTCACAGTAAGTTCTTGATGAGAAAAAAAATCTAACAACAGCAACAACAAAAATTAACAAAACAAATATGTTGGTCCCAGCACCAGTGGCTCATGCCTGTAATCCTTGCTTTCCAGGAGGCTGAGATTTGAAGCCAACTGGGACAGGAAAGTTTATGAGACTTTTATCTCCAATTAACTAGCAAAACAAGCTGGAAGTAGCCCAGCACTGGTGGTTCACTCCTGTAACCCTAGCTACTCAGGAGTCTGAGATCTGAGGATCACAGTTCAAAGCCAGCCCAGGCAGGAAAGTCTGAGACTCTTATGTCCAATAAACAACTAGAAAACTGGAAGTGGCTCAAGTAGTAGAGCGCTTGCCTTGAGCTGAAGAGCTGAGGGATAGCTCCCAAGCCCCATGACTGACCAAAAAAAAAAAAAAAAAAAAAGGCTGAAAGTAAAGTTAAGTTTCAAGTGGTATGTAAGTGTTGAGCAAAACACCTAACGGACAGTGACTAGGTTCAAGCCCCATTACTGGCACACACACACACACAAAATGTTGCACATCATATTAATTATACTTACAGTAGCTTTATAAATTGCCAGTTGTGTGAATAAAACAATTCAATTTACTTTTTGAGACTATATGGTCGTGATTAATCAAAATTGAGAACTACGGTGCTCTGTCTATAGCCAGGAACTCCTTGTTTCCATCTCTGCTCTTCTGCCCCCAGAGGTTGAAAAGAAATACTTTTAGTTATTACCACTGAGTAATTCACCAAACTCCTCATTTCTGATACTGAAATGTTTTCGTTTCTTTCATGCATGTGTTTCTAACGCATTTATAAGATTATTTCTTTGTTGCTTTGTATGTCTCTCCCCCACAGTGTAACCCCCGCTTTCACTATATTTGATGTCAGTATAACATGTGAAGGAGATGGGGACAAACAAATCGTTTAAGGATTCAGGTGGACCTGTTGCAACAATGAGAAGTACAAAATGTCATGTCAAAACCAACTTTACAATGTCGGTGTGGGGGGGGGAGGGGGGTATAATTGGGTGGGGGGAGGGGGGAGGCTGGGAAGGGAGGTGAAGGGTAAACAAAGGAGGAGGCTGCAATGCTTGGTAAGAAATGTATGCATTATCCTGCCCATGTAATTGTAGCCCCTCTGTACAGTATGTTCTCAAATAAAAAAAAAAAAAAAAAAAAGAATTCCTAACATGTAACAGCAAGTGAATATCAAGTGAAAAGGAGATACCTTTTTACCTAAACAAACTTGGGAATTTGCTATGGTATTACTAAAATGAATAGAAACACAGCTTGGCTCTGCCAACCAGGAGAGATAGCCTAAGTGAGCTTGCATTCATTAGTCAGTGTGCTTCTAAATAGGTTTCCATAAACATTTTGAGAATCATTTTCTCTTAATTTCCTTAGGAACCTTGCAAACTACATTGCAGTTAACCGCTGTGATTTGCTTTCAGAAAGAATTATATGAAAACAAATTCACTATTGCTGTATGATGGAATTTCACATGATTCTCCTTATATTTCTTGACTTGGAAAGAAAAGTGAGAAAATTAAAGCAATATGAGAGGCCGTCCCTAATTCAGAGCCAAGAGATATAGAACTGTGAATTTAAGCAGAGTTAAATTCCCAAAGTATTTAATTTTCCTCAATGTGAATAGATTGCATAAGCATGTACCTGCATAATTAAAATTGAACACACTTAATTATCATAACTAGTGAAAAGAAACACAAAGGTCAACTGTACATGCTATTATACTTACTTATTCTGGAATTTATTCTCAAATATTCTTTTTCTGCTATGCTGGGATTTGAACTTGGGGTCTTATAAATACGAGGTAAGTGCCTCCGAATAGGTCAGAATTTTGTTTTATTATTTTAAATAAAGTGGAGGAAGAGGCCAAGGTAGAAAAGTGTGATGGGGGGAAGTAGGTAGGATATATGTTTCCTATAAAGTATTTTTTTCCCTTTGAAATGTTCAAGGAAAAAGCAGTCATATGCCACTCATTGGGATTTCCTTTGCTGCATTTCCTGGTTCTGAACAACTTGAATGTATATATATTTGAATGTGTAAGAGTCCATCGAGTGAGGCTAATGAAAAGATGAAGTAGAAGAAGAAGTAGGGTTGCCATAGTGTGGACTTAAAAGCCGAAGAGTCAGTTAAGTCAGCAATTCCCTGGGAAGTTTTTCCATGCCATGTTCTCCTTCCTTAGGCATTCTGGGCAGGAGAGGCAAGGATTTTCTTGTTGATAAATTACTTATGCATCATGAGTTTAGTTTTTCTTCAGTCTCTGGCTAAGTTTAATGGAGTAATAATTAAAGAAAATTCTACCTTGAGTTATTTTGTTTTAATATATTTTTTTTCTAATGAGACTCAAACTTTAAGACTGATGTAGCACTTTCTGCTTCAAGTGGTTGTAGGAACAGGTGTGACAGTAGTCATTTATAACCATGAATGGTAGTAGTAACTTGTTATAAACACTTGTATGTACCAAGTACCAGGAATAAAGCTTAGGATAATTTAAGGTATTAAAACCAGAGAATAATATGTCTTAAACTTTAGAGATGAAGAAACAAAAAGAATTGAAGTTGTCCTGCTACTCAAAATTACAATAGTAAGCAGTTGTTGTGAACTAACATTTATTTACTACTCTGTGAATAATTCAAATATTATCTTATTTAGCCCTTACCAAAATTACTATGAGTTAGGTATGTTTGCTTCATCTGTTTCTGAATCCTAGGCATTCTAAACCACATCAATTTTTATTTATTTTCTTATTTTTGTATTTAGGAAAAAGAAGAAACACTAAGATTATATTTACTTACCATATGTATGTGTGTGTGTGTGTGTGTGTGTGTGTGTGTGTGTGTGTGTGTAAACCATTCAAATTCAAAAATACTTGAGTGTGAAATTAAATACGTATATCTTTAAGCCAAAATAAAGAACTATCATCTTGCTACCTTATGAATAGAGAGAAAAAATAGAGAAAAAACCTAGAGAAAAAATAGAGAAAAAAATAGAGAAAAAAATGCCAATTTCATACAGGAAGCACTGGTAGCAAAGTTGAGACAGAGGATGAGTCTGTCTGGTCTGGAATTTGCAGACATCTGAATTAGTCTTGAGTGATGAGTGAGAATATCATACTTTCTTTGGAGCTTTTCAATGCAAAGCACCAGCCAAAAAGGCTTAACAGGAAAAAGTAATCAGATGGTCTAGCTCTACAATTCTAAGTACCTGTAAGCTTGCAAACCACATGGATATCCAAAACAAAACTTGAAAATGCATTTCAGGCAATCTCTGTAGCCAAGCACTTAGCATCTTTAAGTGCAGTTTTTCTTACTAGGAAAAGTATTGCCTTAATAATTGACTCAAGTCTTTACTTCCTCTTGCCTTGGAACGTCAACTAGCTAGATATCTGCCTTGGTCTTTTATATAAAGGACAGTTTCTAAGAGAAGGTTATCCCTATGTAGACAAAGTTACTTCTTTACAAATATTTAATGCCACAAACAAGGACAGTTTGAGAAACTAAATAATGGTGTTTGGGTGTAATTTTAGTCATGCCTTACCACTTTATGACCCAATTCCCTGGCTAACATTTTCTCAGGCAGTTATTTCCTGTGCATTTCCTGAAGTTTCCACAACTAGGCTTTTTTTTTCTTTTTTTCTTTTTTAAGAGTATGGTAGTAAAAATAAAAGGGCTTTTAAGAAATCTAAAGTTTAATCATTAGGATTGTGGCCAATGAGTGCATTTCCTGCTATCTTTGAGAATATAGAAAGTAGAATTCCTTCTTAATTCTTGCAAAAACAAACATCTTGGCAATACTTTTTTCCCCCTCTCTAGACTGATAAGAAAAAGATTCAGCAGACCATAGTGCCGCAGGAAAAGTTGTGCTTTCAGAGAAACAAAACAGGAAGCAAGGCACGAAAACTAATCTTGATTTCCTCAAACTGAGAAATGTGTTTAGATGGAAGTGATGTAATCAAAGGTTCTCTTATCATAACAACGAGGCCTGTAGATGATCAGACTTTTGAACATTCCCTGACAAAAGATATTTGGAAAAGATTTCGTGCAAATCTTTGGGTGGGAAGGCATAGATCTTCAGAGGGAGGCTGGTTTCTAATGAAGAACAGTTTTGAGCACAGGAAAGATAAAACAGGCCAACATTTCAAACCCACCTTGTTGTTTAAAGTTTGGGACCTGAGTGAGATATTTATGAAAATGAGCATCACAATCTGCATGTCTTGGTGCATTTGAGAAGATGTAGGATGGCAACTTTTCCTTTCCTGTGGAGTTTGTCCTTTCTCACCATCTTTCTTAAGAAAAGTTAGATCAAATTCAATCCAGCTTATGGTGCCATGAAACGTCCCCAAGAGACTTATCTTATTGAAGCTGCTAAGTGATTACTTCTGCTTGACTTGTGATTGGTCCTGTCTGACAACAGACCAAGTATTGTATAGCATTTCTGTGACAAGGTTTGTTTAATAAAAAAAAAAAAGAAGAAGAAAAGCAACAATAAAAACAAAAACAAAAAAAACGAAAAAAAACATTTTTCCCCTAAAGTTAGCTGTTAATGTAGGTCAGCCTTATGAAATCTAAAACTTTATCCTTTGGCCCCTTTTTATGGAATCCTAAAAAAAATAATAATATCTGCTACAGTAAAGATAATATCTGCTGTTTATTGGCCATTGTTGACCACTTACCCAAATTCCTCTTGAGAAAACACCCTTCTTTTCTCTCAATGCTGGTAATTTTGAGTGGCATTTACAGCAGCCAGCAATGTGAGAGAGGGGCACATTATCTTAGCTTAGACCAATATGATTTTATATTTGTTAGATTTACAGTGGTTGGCACAATGAGTGGTATGTAAAAGGAATTTAACATAGATTTGTTCATTTGGGGATCAAGGAAAGTGAGTGTTCTCTTCTAGTAATATTTTAGCAACAAAAGAGAGAAGATCTACAACATTAACTTATTAAGAATAGATGTAGAAGGTGGGTACTGGTGGCTCATGCCTGTAATTCAAGCTACTCTGGAGGCTGAGATCTGAGAATCATGATTGGAAGCCAACCAGGGCAAGAAAATCCTTGAGACTTTTATTGCCTATCAAGATGTACTCAGAAAAAGTGGGAAGTAGTGTTGTAGTTCAAGTGATAATGCATGCTATCCTTGAACCCAAATAGCCTCAGAGATAGTACCCTAGCCCAGAGTTCAAGTACAAGATCAACAAAAATAAATAAATGAATAAAAGAATAGACATAGAAAATGCTATCCTATAGTGCTTTCATTCACACAATTATAGGTCCTATTTATCTTGCATTTGTTGATTTGTACAATGGCCTTCTCTAGTAAACAACCCTGTATTTATTTCTCCTTTTTCATTTACCTCTCATATCTGGCTATCTTCTGGTCCCCAGATATCTCTTATTTTTTCTATACTAAAGAGCATTTATTCCTACATTCTAGAAGCACCTAATATACTTCTCCAGCTTCCATCTCCCAAATCTGCTGTGGGCCATAACCTGGAAAAGCCTAATCTAAATTATTAGTGTTGAATGAAAACATAATCAAGCACACAAAAAAAAAAACTACAAACATCTGAACTGTGATTAGTCTCATAAAAGTCAATGAAACTTTCCTAGTATAAATCTTTACATTGGCTTCTGGAATGAAAAGTCATTGAAATTGAATAGGTAAGTTGTTTCCCTGAGTAATGTTTGGTGAGAAAAATAATGCTAACAGATTTTGTCTAATTTCATTGAAAATACAACTTGTTCCAAGACTAGAATCATAAGACTGCAGGAAATTAGTAAATCTACAATTGTCTGAAATTCTCAGGTTACTGTAGGGAAATTAACTGTAAGAACTTGTAATCCCATTAATATGGACCATCTGATAGTTTATATTCGTGAAGTAATTACCAACAGAAATTATATTATTTTATATTGTTCATTTATTTTTCATTAAATGAATTAGATCCTAGTATACTTCCTGTCATGAGGAACGGATCAATTGGGTAATTAAGCAATGTTCTCAAGTTGTCTTCTTTCTTGGAAATGTCTTATAATGTTCCATGAAAATAATGCTAGTTTGGTGATGATTTAGCACAAAGATTTATCTACTTGTTTTAGGAGCTCCCTTTCCTTTTTTTTTTTTTTTTTTTTTTTTTGTCAATCTTGAGGCTTGAACTCTGAGCCTGGGCGCTGTCTCTCAGCCCTTCAGCTCAAGGCAAGCCCTCTACCACTTGAGCCACAGCGCTACCTCCAGTTTTCTGGTGGTTAATTGGAGATAAGAGTCTCACAGACTTTCCTGCCGGGGATGGCTTTATACTGTCATCCTCAGATCTCAGCCTCCTGAATAGCCACTGGCACCAGGCCTGGAGCTCCCTTTCTTTGTAGAAATAGTCGGCTCCATTTCCACAGTGCTGGAGTATTGTGTGAGATTTGAGGCACCAAATGACACATCAGGTACTAGGCAAGAAATGTAGGCTATTATGTCAAACCTAATGACTACAAACTCACTTTACAGTGAGACTGAAATAATATCAACATCTTTAAGGAGGTTTGCCTTCATCAGGGTGCAACCCACAGAAGAGAAATTAACAGAGAAATATTTCCCCAGAATTTCAAGTGCAAGTTCAGGACCTCAAGTTCAATGATAATAGATGATGTTGGGGAGAATAATACTTCACTGAAAATTTTCAATTGGAGTTTGGGGAAAGTCAGATTGAAATATTTGCTTGGGTGTTTTTCTTTAGTTTTCTTCCTTTGACAATCTAAATCTCTTGAGTTAACCCAACACATTGGGTTATAATACTGTTATATCTAACAGTATACATATATATAATATATATTTTATATGTATAATATATATTATATGTAATATAATATATAATACTGTTATTTATATCTAACAGTATTAAGAGATTGCCTTTAGGAAGGAGACTGCTTCTCTGGGGGGAAAAGTGACTGTGTTCTGAATTCCAGGTAATACCAAGCAAGGAGACATAAGGGCAAAGGTTAGTGAGGCAGAGTAACTAAAGTTGGATAATGCACAAGATAGCAATGACAACACCTCTGCAGCAATAGGCTGAGTATGCTTACACAAGGAGCTAGAACATGATGGTGAATTACAAGTGGATGGAAGAAGCTAGACACTTTACATTCACATCACATCTTTATCCCACCAGAGATGATCTGTGACAACGTTTCTCTGAGACCTATTCATCTTTCCAGATTGAAGACTTTACAAAACTTAGGTAAACTGAAAGATAGTTTGCTGCAAGTTTCACCATTAGCAAGAAACTTGTATGATGATAATAATCGTGAGATTCATAAATAATATTTACAATTATACTTTTATTTTCTTATATACTTACAAATCTGGCATTGTTATATGGTGGATTTTTTAGCGTGTGAGTTTGCAAAACAAAAAGACAAACCTTTTATATAACTTAAAAAATAGGTGATGCACCTGATGCCACTGGCTTACACCTGTAATCCTAGCTATTCAGGAGGCTGAGATGTGAGGATCATGGTTCAAAGCCAGCCGAGACAGGAAAGTCCATGATACTCTTCTCTCCAGTTAACCACCAGAAAAATGAGAAGTGGTGCTGTGTCTCAAGTGGTAGAGTGTAAACCTTGAGCTGAAGAGCTGAGGGACAGCGCCCAGGCTGAGAGTTCAAGCCTCACAATTGCCTCCCCCCCCCAAAAAAAGGTGATGCCTTTTTGTAGCCTATCTATGTAACTCTTTGTCAATCCATCCATCCACTCATCCTGTTAGCTAAGTCCATTGGTGAATATGAACTAATTTATTGAATAAAATATACTGTTATTCCCCCCAAATCCAGCTATTGAGTATTCATAAGGTGGAAAAACAGACTTTTTTAAACCTATATCAAGTATGTCCAGGGGAAAATCACTGGCAGCACAAAGTCATTACATTGCAATGAATCATGGGGTGGCCTCCAAATCCAAGAGAAGTATTTTTTTTCATTTAACAGATGCAAAAAGTAAAATAATAATCATTATAATGATGATAAATTTTATTTTTTAATTATTTACTCCCTCTACTGGTGAATTTTTGATATGGTAGTAGAATAAAACAAAATTATGTGTATATGTCAAAATCTCAAAATAAAATTAATATTATTTATATTTATATTAATTTGTATATTTTATGATTTTATGTTCTGGATATTACCTTATATTTGGCCTCATGATTTCAGAAATTCTGTGGTAGTAAATTTCTGTTCAGTTCTGTAAGAAAGATATATCTATATTTGTATTAATATATATTTCATCTATGATACAACACTAATAAGATCATCTGCTTCATTTCAAAATTAATATTCTTCTTTATGTGAATATATGCATGTCTAATTCTTTCATATGACATCATTTAGATCAAAGGATACTGAGATAAAAGTTTGAGTAAAGATGTAGGTTTCTAACGTATTTAAGGAGAGCAATTAGAACTTGAAAAGATATACTATGGAAAAGAAAATAATTGGGACAGGGACATAAATTGTATCTGGAAATATGAATGACAGTACACCTTTAGGGACTGTCCAAATTAACAGCACAGGCACCATTTAATTGTTGTAAGGAAAAGTTTAAGGTTGATATCATCCTTAAACTTTAAGGGAGGGACACCAAATGTGATTTCAGAAGGGGCCCATGTTCCATCAAGTTAGTCTCCACGTCAATGGTGAGAACATTGTGCCCAAGAATGTTTCATAGTTTAACCTTGTGATTTTATTTTGCCCTTTGAAACAGGAATTGCTATATATCCTAGACAGGTCTTGAAACCAAGGTCCTTTGGCCTCAGGTTCTCAAATGTTAGGGTTATAGGCATATACCACCAGGTCTGGCTGTGTGATGTGTTGATGTATGTTTTTGAACATTGATCAAGTAACGAAGGATAAGAGAGGATAAATGTTGAGTACTTAGTTTTTCCTGTAATGATTATGGAAGCTAAAGTTTGTTATGTTTGTTTATACATACATGATGTTTGGATGGATGAATGGATGGATGATTGGATCTCATGTATTTGGCTTGGATGGATGGATGGACAGATGGTTGGATCTCATGTATATGATGTGGATGGATGGATGGATGATTGGATCTTATATCTATGGCTTACAAAGCTTCCTGGTAAAGATAAGAGTTGAAAATTGATCATCTTTGTCTGAGAAACTCTTGCAAAAATTATTTTCTTGTATCTTCCTATGTTCAAAATGTAGTAGGAATAATGTATCTCATTTGTGCTAAATTTCATACATGCAGTAAAGTCATATATGCAGTCTCTGGACAAAATTCCCTTCCAAGTTAATGTAACCCCACCAATTCCAGCTTTATGATTTTTCCTTTCTCATGGCACAGTTCCAACTACAATCTAAGATTGTTTTATGAGTACCATTCCCAATATAAATTTCAGGGAAATCTTCAGTTAATTCATGTAGATTTGCTGCCAGGTGTGAAGAACTAGAAATCTGGATAAAAATTCACAAAAAACTATAAGACAACAGCTCTAACAATATGGGTTAGAAAACAGAGAGATGTAAAGTGGGAAGCTAAACGATTTTTCATTCTTATTTTGTGAATACTAATGCTGTAATATTAAAGGAAGAGTTTTAGTTTACTTCTTATATGCTGGATGATGGAATCATGGAAATTTGCAATCATTTTTTTTGCTTTCATTTGTGGTTTTGGTCTTAGAAAAAATATAAACTTAATGTAAATTAATTAAAATATATACATTTTATTAGTTTTTAATTACAATAACTTTGGCTTAATTTTACATATGAGGGGGGATTAGAATTCTTCACATCAAAGATAGCAAAAGTTTAATCAATTAACAAAAGAAGGAATAGTAGTTATGTGTATAATTCAGGATGTGGTTTTCCAAGATTTTTGAAAGCTTAGATTTGAACCAAGTAGACTTGGATTTGAATGATACTGGCCTTCCATTTCCTATCTATGTTTATCTTTGGACAATTAATTAGTTATAAAGGGTTGATGGTGTTTGAATGATATGGTAAGCATAAAATGTCTGACTGACAAACAGTAATGTTCAATTACCATTAAAAAAAGAATGTACAAGTTGTCATGTCCAAAATGAGCTTTACAACGTCGGTGCGGGGGGGGGGGTAAGGGGGGGAAGGAGAAGGATTGGGATTGGGGGGGAGGGGGGAGGCTGGGAAGGGATGTGAAGGGTAAACAAAGGAGGAGGCTGCAATGCTTGGTAAGAAATGTACGCATTATCCTGCCCATGTAATTGTAACTCCTCTGTACAGAATGTTCACAAATAAAATTAAATTAAATTAAAAAAAAGAATGTCAACTTCATTAGCAAATTAAATCAAATGACATAAAAGATTATCCAGATATGCATTATTTCCTAAGACAAATTTATTTTTCACTGACAGTACTGGTAATTGTATAATAGACAAGGTAGGCTTAAATATGAGACTCTCCATTCTTTCTGACATAAGAAAACTATATGTTTCTTTAGCCAAAACACCAAACATTATATTGATCATCATCTGTCCCCATGGAACTAAATCCTGTGCACTGGGAAATAACTTGCTCCAGGAACATAAAGTGCTTGTCGATTTCTACATATTTCAGGACCAGAGGATGTCTTCCTGTCCACTTAAGACAGACACTTGTTCATGTCCTGGAAAGGATGGAATTTCCCCTTGCCTTGAGACAACTAATCTTTATGTTGTGAACATTCATTGAAATTTTCAGATGGGTTTAGAAACAAGTGAATACTATTAGTAATATTAATACTGTCATGATGGTCAACTGCTTTACACTGGCAATAGTTTTTCTTTTTTCTTTTGGAAACAATATAATACAACAGGTTGTAGTCTTAATTAGCATGTGGGTGGGGAACGTATTCTAAATGTTATTCTGAAAGTGAGTATGGGTAAGGCTTCTTCAGAATCCAGTTAGAATAAAGGGTCTGGCCACAGTAACAGAACCCTCTCTGTTTACCCAGCTGTTTCTACATCCTGGGTGTTCTACTTACCTCAGCATTTCAAAGCACAAGATAATGGTCCTCCTTCAAAAACAATGAGGTATGATATAGTCTGATACATTCCCCAACTTCTTTATTACGAGATTACTTTCAATGAGATTGAAGGTTATTTAATAGAGCAATCATATTTAAAATACTGTATCTCTCTAGCGGTATAATGTATACATAGAAAACCAATGAATCATCTCTTTTCACAAATAAAATATATACAATAATGATTCAGGATGCTAAGCAGACTCTTCATTCTTGGAGGTCATTATCCTATAGTGAAGGCATTTGTTAGAAACAGATTTAAAAAGATCTTTAAATTGTTGTATGAATGTTCATGTTGGTAGTGAGTCAGAGCTGACTTACGCTGCAGCCAGCTCAGCAGGATCCAACTGGCCGGATGGTTCTTACTGATCCTGCCTCACAGATAACTCTAAGTCTAGTCCCACCTGAATCAAAAATCAGTGGTGCAAACAATTTTTCTTAAGTATGTTCAAAAGTAAGATAATGGCTCATCCTATTAAAACCCATGATATTCTTTATATGGGCTATATAGAATAAAAGCTGAATCTAAAATTCTAAAAATGAAGCAAAACAAAAGCAACAAACAACTACAACAAAAAGCAGGGTTAGTGATGAGAATTTCTTTTAATCTACATATTTTGTTTTATATCTTCGGTAAGGTCACTATCGATACTGTTGTAAGGTAAATCATCCCAGAAGCCACATTTTAAAATATAGAATATTGGAGTCTTTATTATACAGTTAACAGGCTGTAGGCTGCCAGTTGTTACAAAGGCCTGAACAGCACGCAAATACATATAACACAGCTAGGAAACATGTTAAGAGGAAGGAAATAACAAAACAATACCAACAAACCAATGCAGCTCCAATGGAGAGCTGAATTGGGACTCCATGATGACTGGAGACAAGCCAGGACACAGGACACAGGACAGGATCACAGAGACACACGTGGCATGGAGTCCGGGCAGTTAGGCTGGTCCAGGCATAAATAGCTCGGCACAGGGGGTAGATCTTCAGGAAATTCCCATTCCTAGGCACTAGACTGACAGATTCAGTAACCTATCAGCCAAATGCCTGCCCCTGCCTCCAGGGGTCGGGGCATGCCTATTACCTGAGAGGCAGTTGACTGGAGGGGGGGGGGGGGGGAGGGCAGTGCAGGCTGATTTCCTTCCCCCAGCATGAAGACAAGATGCCAGACCCTACCATCCACCATGTGGCCAATATGGAGCCGGCCAGATCTGACCTCCTTAATTCAATAACAATGGTGGAATGTACAGCTCAGAATGTACAGCTCTAAAAGAGAAAGATTTTGATATTTTTACCATCAAAATATAAGAAATATTTGAGGGAGCATATATGTTTCACCTGATTTAAACATTATGTAAGTATTTTATATATTGAAGCATTGGAATCTCATCAATGCATATAGGTTTTGTGCTTTAATTGAACAATTAAAATAGAATTTTAATGATAAAAATAAAAACATCCTGATGAATGATGCTCACTTAGTTAGAAACCATATCACTAAAGGTTTCCAAAGTAAAACCCAAGGCAGTCTGCTTTACCAATGCAACTCTGGTTTGCAATGAGTATAGGAAGAGTGATATGTCTTTCCCTTTTTCTTTTTCCTTTTTTTTTTTTTTTTCAGTGCAAGATAACAAGATAGAGAATCTGAATAGACTGAGTAGGCCCACATCGAAGGGGGTCCTATGCTTTCTAAACTCAGGTTCAAACTTCCCAAACATGGAAACCACAGAAAGTTAATGATAATTGAGATCATATGTTCCTTATCAAAGCTTCCTCAAGAAAAGCTGCTTCAGGGAAAATTCATAAATATGTGTTTTGACCACAGTCTACCAATCCCCTTCCGCACTGGAGCCTCCAGCTAATTTGTTGACTTAATTACCCAAGGCACAGGAAGGTTAAACAGAGTGATAATCTGATTTTCTCTGATTGCTGATCACTGCAGAAAATGGCCTATAGGATGCAAAAATAAACCTAGAACTCCAGGCTATGTTCAAGGGAGAGGTGAACCAATTACCCAGATCATTCAGGCAAAGTTGACTGTTTACAGTGACCAAATTATCTGGGTAAGTACTAAAGCTACACTTTGTCTACCAGAACAGCACTTTTAATCATAGAATCAGGACTAATTAAATGGATTATTCCTTATATTTGTGTTGAGTGTGAACTACTTACACTTAATAGACAAAATTACAAGGGAAAGAGTCTATTATAATATCCTATAAAATGTCTTCTGAAATGATAGCAATGATGAATATCATTTTGCACATATAAAGAGTGAGTTTATTTTTAAGAATTAGGAAATGAGACCATGAAATGAAAATGATATTTAGGGAAACAGACATGCTGTGGTTGCCTCTAACTGGAAGACCTATTGAAATGTGAGGTTAGAGTTGAAGCCATTTTGTGGGAAATGAAAACTGAATTGTTTATGAACGGAAAATTCTGTCACACCTGGTCAATTACAAATATCTCTTTCCACAATTTCTGATTGGGAGAAAGTGAAAAATCATAATACGGAGAGCTACAGTCTTAATGTTGTTTTGTATTTTCTTCATTCTTTTAAATAATATCAGGTATTAAAAAGAGTATTGATTATTTAAAAGAGTATTCCAGGTATTATTTAAAAGAGTGAAGAAAATAAATAATAATTAATATTATTTAATTTATTCAGGTCAAGTAAAAACTGAAATTAAATACTTTGCATACTATTTATAAGCATGTATTTTCCACTAGATGATAACTTGTGCTCCTTATTACTTAAAGATGTCAAAGTGGAATCATTTGTGTGTGCATATGTGCATGTACATGCATGTGTATGCATGTGTGTGTGTGTACGTGTGTGCATGTGTATGTCCTGGGGCTTGAATTCAAGTCCTCAAGCTCTTTCTCAGCCTTTTCACTTACTTCTGCTGCTCAACCACTTAAGCAAGGCCTCTAGTTTTAGCTTTTTGCTGGTGGCTTTGATATAAGAGTCTCTTGAATTTGCTGTCCAGACTGCCCACATACCATGATCCTCATGTATCTTAAGTAGCTAGACATGATTCACTCACAACTAGCTTCATCATTTTCACTTTACTGTGTTAAACTATCCATTGCTGTGACAAATTTCTTGAGAAAACAAACTAGGGGAAGAAAATTGAACGAACCTCAGTCATGGTTCCAGTTTCAGACCATGGTCACTGACTACATTGCTGTGAGCCTGTTGTGAGACAAAACATCAGGGCAGGGAGAGGAAACTGAGGAATAAGCTTACTCACCTGATGGTGGCCAGGAAGTGGAGAGACAACGAAAATGGCAAAATCAGCTTCTTCTCCTTTTTCTTCCATCTGGGCTAACTGAAGGGTGCTGCCCTCCTGCAGTGTGAATTTAACTCCTGTCATTTTTCACCTCTGAAAATGGCTTCTCAGAACAATCAGAAGTGTACTTTACTAACCTCTCAGGAGTCTCTGAATCCAACCCAGTTAGCAATCTAGTATAACTATTGCATTAACTCACATAATGTAATTATTAGCCATATTAAACTACATAATTTATGACAAAAATCCTCAAAACTATATCATAAAACAAAATCATTTCCAGATTTTACTACAATAAAATTTTGTGCTGTGATTTTGATTACTATGATGTTAAAGTTAGACTATACACGCACCCAAGAGAGCCTTTAAAGAAGAACAAGTTGGAAGACTTATGCTTAGTCATTTCAAAACTCTCTACAATGTTATCTCGAGCAATAATCAATACTGTACCGTTGTAGCAAATGGGTTAGCATATGAGTCAAAGTATAGGTTCAGAGCTCAGAACTAAAACTACATGCAGTAAATTAATTTTTATCAAGGGTTCGAGTACCATCCCATGAAAAAAATAATAGACTTTTCAATAAATGCAGCTAGAAAAACTACCTGTTCACACCTGAAAGAATTTAGTAAGTCTCTTACACCATATTAAAACTTGCCTTGAAGACGGAAGCTCAAATGCAAGATCTAAAACAATATAACTTTTAGAAGAAAACATACAGTGAGTGTCTGTGATTTACTATTACATAATCAAATTTAGATGAGACATCATACAAGCATGAAAGAAAAGCAGGCAATAATAGTATCAGGAGAGATGATGGTGCATACTTCTCATAGGCAGGACTTCTTTACAAGATAAAGAAGCCAGATACAAAGTAAGTCTTTATTTGAAAAACAAGACCAAAAAAGCTGGTAATGGTATTCAAATGGTAGAGTGCCTGCCTAGCAAGCAAGCATAATGCTCTGAGTTCAAACCCCAGTAATGCCACAAAGAAAATGAAAAGAATAATAACCCAATTTAAAAACCAGCTTAAAGTTTGAGTGGACACATCTCCAAAGAAGATATACAAATGTCTTCTCCAAAAAAGATATACTAATGTATGAAAAGGTACTCAGCATCATTAGTCAAAAGAAAAGCATATATCAAAATCATGAGATGAAGTGAGAATGGTTATAGTAATAAAGGCAAACTATCCCGAGTGTTGGTGATGATGTAAAGTAATCTGAACCTTCATAGATTACAGTGGGAACATGAGGTGGTGCACCTGCTTAAGTAAACATTTTTAGCAGTTCCTCAAAAGCTAAACATACAGATTTCATATGACCCAATAATTTTATACCCAAAACCTTCCATGTATATAGCAGCATTTTCCAAAATAGACAAAAAGTATACACAGATAATGGAATATTATTTAGCCACAAAAAAATCAATGGATGAACCTTGATAACATGCTGAATGAAAGAAACCACCATTTCACTATATGAAATTTTCAGTCTAGGCAAATGCTTAAGAGACAGAAGGAAGGAAAAAAAATAACCAATGTACTGTTAAGAGAGAGATAGTGACTGTTAGTGGGTATGGAATTTGATGTTTGTGTGACTAAAATGTTTTGACATTACATAGTGATAATGAGTATAAAAGTTTCTAAATTTACCCAAACTCACTAGATTTCAGCTATAAAATACAAATTTCAGGGCCAGGTATGATGGTACATGTAATCAGTAAGATGGTGAGCATCACAATTAAAAGCTAGGCCAGGCAATGAGTTGGTGAACCTCCATCTCAACCACAAGCGAAGCATGGTGGTACATATGTGTTTATCCCATCCATATGGAAAGAAAAGGATTAAGGTCAGATGCTGGCCCTAGGCTAAAAACACAGACCTTGTAAAAACAAAAACAAAACAAGAAAACAGAAAACAAAAGCAACCAAAGACTGGGTTATAGGTCCAATGGTACAGTTCTTGTCTACCATGCTGAAGACTGATTCAAACTCCAGTATAAAAACCAAACCAAACAAAACATTAATTTTATAGTATTTGCATAATGTTTAATAACACATACGCCAATGGCCTGCATATCAGAAAAACGGCATTTATTCCTCTATTAGTCATTTTATTCTGCTACCACAATAAAGTAGTAAGTAAGAGCAGTTCAAGTGAATCAAATATTTGCAGTCAGTTTTATACAGTTCATTCATTAATGTCTTTGGAATTCTTTTTTAGTATCCTATATCTTATTCTGTCTCTAAAAATTATAGTGCTTCTTCTTTCTAAATTTGCATGCAATTTGAAAATAAAAGACTCCCATGGGCTATAACTCGAATTTGTGTAGACCTGCTGGCACCATTTAAAAAAAGGGGAGAGGGAATTCTGAAAAGCAGAGAAGATGCTCTTATTTCCCAGGTCCACAAAGAGGCAAAGGCAAGCCCTATTATTAGAGCTGGCGAGACTAGATTCAACATATGATTAATGACCCAAATAGAGGCAAAATTTCAGCCTGAATTGTACCTGGGGTGTGGGTCAGAGTGCTTTTTTTTGCCCTAAAGATTGTTAGTGGCTTGTAATTTGTCCCTGCTACAATGAACTTTCTTTTAAGCTGCAGTGAAGGTTTTTTTTTTAAGTATTGGTGATAATTCCTATTTGAAGCATGTGACTGACAGAATATCAAGCCAGGATTTTTTAAAGATATAGATAAAAATAAAAACATGATTCAACACCATTCTTCAAATGAAATATGGAAGGACCACTTCTAGTTTGTTTGATCTTTGTCCTGTTACAGCTCTTCAGTCTTTCACTGTTTTTCCATATATATCCTTGAGAGAGAGAGAGAGAGAGAGAAAGGGAGAGAGAGAGAGAAAGAGAGAGAGGGGGGCGGTATTTCAAGGCATGGTGATGGTTTAAAAATATCTTGCCTTTCCTCAAGGTCTTTAAAAATATCTATGATCCACTAAGCAACCAATTACTGTACATGCCAAATACATGTTTTCACAGTTATTTTTAAGGTCCAGGTTCAGTCACTTCACATCCTGTCCATTCAACAGGACAGACAGCCGTGGAGGGTAGCTAATGAGTAGGTAACCAAATGACAATGTCTCCTCACTTCTGACTTTGCTTCCACAGCCCAAGTGTCTGCCTGAGCGTCTCCGCTGTGGCGTCAAGCAGTCCCCTGCAGTATGCAGACAATTTAAATTATTACAAGGCAATGTTGCAAGTATGAACCCTGGTACAGAATAAAGTAATTACATTCAATTAGTAGTCCCCAAAGTGATGGTCCGGTACTGAGGACTTTTAGATGTTCCTTTTGTGGACTTAAAGAAGCCAGGTAATGAGGGAAACTTCAAAGTGTAAGGACCTAAACGACTGCTTCATTAGTGAAAACTAGACCAGAAAACATGGGAAAAGAGAAAAAAAGTACAAGATCCACAATTTTCTTTTGTTATAGAAATTCATAGAATACTCTCCATTCCCCAAATAAAAACAACTAGATGCCCAAAGATGACAAAGATCTTGCAAAGGAAAAGTTCACTAGAGTCATGTTGTCTTTTATTGGGAGCATTTTGGAGAAAGTCTATTTAATTTGATGCCAGAGTTCCTTTCCGTGTGACTTAACATTTTAACAAAAACAACACTCTTGTTACAAGAGTGAAAAATGAATTTAAATAGAATTCTATTAAATCAAATAAATAGTCCTTAAATCCCACGACACCTCCCACCAACTTCTTTCTCTGAAGAACAATTTCACGCTTAAATACAGCCAGGGAAATTCTCAACAGTGAGAAAATACAGGAGCAAAGAGAAACACTGTTGACTGAAACATTGTGTTTTATATTTTTAACAATTTACGATTGTGTTTAATATGTGTTATTTACTATATGAAGAAAATTGCATCACTCCTTTGTGGAGAAACACAAATGGGCTAATTGATAAATACATTGAGGTCAATGGTTGAATTTATATTTTACTTATTACAGCAAAGTACATTTCAGGTGGGAAAAATCAAACTAGCAACTACAAGGAAAACTTTTAAAATTATTTTTAAAATATGCTTTAAAATATATGATGATAAACTGCTCCCTATATGTACAGTTCAGCTTAGCCACAGATTGCCTTGCTATTTTCTTACTAGGCTCTTTCTGAGATAAGGGGAAACAAAATCACCAGTTTGGAGTTAGCAATGCCTAGTGCATGTGTGTCCACAGGCTGTACCAGGCAGGGTAAACAAGCAATACCAAGCAGCCCAGATCAGTAGCAAAGGGATAGTGTTGCTTGGGAGGTGGTATGGTGGCATGTTTGCAGATTCTCCTCTGGATTCAACATGTTTCTCATTTGCAGAAGGCATTTACAACCGGGTTGCAATGACAAAGGTGGAACTTTGTCAGGGGCTCTTACTCTTATTTTTCATGTAAAAATAAATTTCAGATAAGTACTGCCCTGCTTCTAAGGCTCTGAATCCAGGCTTAGAGTCATCGTGTCCTATGGGAATTTGCTGTGCCGAGCTATAAGCTTGTCATTTTGGAGCATCAGCTAGGCCAGTAGGAATGGACTGGGACCTCATTTCACACTGATGATAATACCTCACATGTTACCCAGCTATGTGAACTCCCTCTTTCTTATTGCCAGAGTTTTTAATTTTTAAGTGCAAATATGCAGATTTTCTCTTCCCTCATACCAGAAGATAAAAATAATGCCTTTTGCCATTCATTCTAGAATTTTAAAGTTAAAAAATTGATGGTACGAACCAAAATTTTATTTTTGAACATGACAATAGAAAATATAGACTCAAGATCAAAACATCATACCTTCTAAATGTAGATAAGGACTGTTGATTCTAAGAGTTTTGATCAATACCATCAAAAATCTTTTCAATTGACATTCTGTAAATTTTATTGACTGTCCCCATCAGTGTCAGTACCTGCCTAAGGAGAAGTACATTCCTGGTTCTGTGTGAGAAGGGTTGTATAAAGCAAAATGAAATGTTTGTCCTTATTTTGTTTTAAATTACAAACTTATGTTCTCAAAACTGGATTTTCTTTCTCTCAAAATTAAAATTTTTTGTTATTGTCTTGGATTTAATGAAGTGTTGCTAGCTGAAGGCAGTCTGACATGGGAAGAGATATCAAATTGATGAGAGGTATGCAGCCTGATAGCTTGATTAAAACCAAACCCTGAACCCTTTTTAAAGAACAATAAAACATATTTTACATTATATATATATATAATATATATATATATAAATATATATATATATGATAAACCATTTGAAGATGATGCACCTGAAATTCTAGCTACTTGGAAGACTGAGACAGAGCCATCACATTGAAATCCAGCAAGGGAGGACAGACTCAAAACAGAAGATGCTTCAGCTCTTCTCAGCAGGACCTTTGTGATTCACAGAAGACTGTAAAATGAAGAAAACTCTCTCTCACACATCCACATGTAAATCAAAGGCAATAAAATGCTAAATGATAAAATACTAAACTCGTATGTGTGCCAAAATGAAAATACTTTATTTTTTTCTATGAAAAAAAAATGAAACCAATGAGAAGAAAATGAACTTTGTTCTTCTAGTTGATATCCTGGAGCTTCAGGTCTCTCTACTTGCTTTCTTCCTATAAAGGGTAAACCCTGGTGCTTTCCCTCTTGAGAAGAGCAGTCTGGGCTCCTATTTCCTTCATCATTTCCTAGATCATCTGGGATGACACACAGGTGTCCCCAAGAATATGATTCTGGATTTCCTGCTAATCTTAACGATCTTCTATGCTTCCAGGATTCCAGTTGATGAGAGAAGTAACTATGATCTTTTCACACCATGGATTGTGGAGCTATTCACATTTAGTGTGGGTAAAACAAAGGCGAAAGTGTCATGAAATCTATGAGAGGATTCAGTAAATTATTAAGAGAAATCCAGAAAGCAGAAGTAATGGCACTAGGAGTCTGAAAGGATTTAAAGAAGGATTTGCATTTGGACTTTTAAGGGTAGGAGAACTACAAAATAACTAGATGTAGAGAGTGATTTCTTATTCTAGGGCTGAGACAGACAGTGCCTAAGGAAGAATGTTACTTCCTCTACTTCAGGACTAGAGTCTAGACTTCTTCAAAACATGGGTGTCTGGACTGGATGATGATGTTTTCTGAGGGCACCTTGGCTTCAACTTAAAGCGTGTATCCCCAACCTGGGGTCCCAGGAAAACAAGGTAATCACTACTCACTGGGAATGTACTCACAGAAGGTACTCATACCAAAAATTCCTTATTTATGTTGGAACAAGATATAGATGCCTTGAACAAGGAAGAGAAGTCTTTTTGTTTTGCAGTAGTCACAGCATCAGCTTGCTTCTTTCTCTGACAGCATTGTGCCAGGGGGCAAAGAGAAATGTTTTCAGCGATTTGCCTCAGGGAGAAGAAGAGTAGTTTTTGAGCAAAAGGGCATCAAATCTGTAACTGAAACAGTGGATAGATATACAGACAGACAGACAGATAGATAGGTATGCTTAAAGGACTGCAGTGTATGTGTGCGTGTGGGCACACACTCGTGCAATTAACTTACCTTCAGATTGTAAAGTATCAGAATAAAGATTTTCTGTGGCAAATTGAAAACATGTTTTCTAATGACCCCATCAAGGCAAGGGCTTTTATATCTTTAACATCTTTTGTGTATTCAGTATCACACTGTACATTTTACTTACAGAATTCGAATCATTTTATTTTGGTGACTTGGAGTGGTAGAGAAGAATGTGACTTTTTTAATGGTTTTATTGTAAAAATACTGTACAGAGGGGTTACAGTTACATGAGTAAGGTAATGAGTACATTTCCTATCAAGCATTGTTACCTCCTCCTTTGTTTTTCTCCTACCATCCTTTCCCTCCTCACCTCCCCAACTCCTCCCCCTGCCCAAGTTGTATAGTTCATTTTTAACATAGTGTCTTATACATCTCATTGTTACAATGGGTCAACCTGTACCCTTATTTTAGCATTTTGTTATTTCTCTTCCCTTCCCCAAATTATAAAAATTTATATACAAGATGCAGGGCATTGGAATCAAATACAGTGAAAACAGGGGTTATACCATGGGGGAAGACCATACCAAAGAAACAAAAAATCACATGGTACATTATAAATACGTTAAAAACAACAAGAAGAAAGAAAAGACCACTTGTATCCCTATCTTGGGGTTCATTTCACTTACCATCATCTTATATGGTCATCTGTACATAGCTTTTGACCTTTAGTTTTGATATTATGTGTAGTTTGCTTAAATTATACCTGTATCTTACTCCTACCACCTTGAATTTTCCTTGTACCTATTCCTAATTACCCAGTGTTGGGCTAATGTTCTATCTCTGTCTCTTTGTCTCTTTCTGTCTCTCTCTGTCTTTTTCTCTCTCTTTTTCCCCCCCAAGTGTGTGTGTGTGTGTGTGTGTGTGTGTGTGTGTGTGTGTATGTGTGTGTGTGTATATAATTTGATCCATGTACTGAAAAAAATGCTTGGAGCAGGAAATGTCTGAGTATAGCTTCTAGGTCTTTCACTTCACTTTTGTTTAATACTAAGAATATTACCTAATTTTTGTTCTTCATGATTTTTGCACTATGGAGAAGAGGATTGTAAAATACATTCACTAAAATACACACACACACACACATATATGTATGGACTTTAGAGATGGAATGCAATTATGGATGAATGACTACCAACCTTAGAAAATTAATTTCTCAGAAGTACTAAATTCAAATTCTACAAATAAAATAAAATAAATAATCAGATTTGGTTTCTGTTACACTAGACTGTGTTATAGACTAAACCTGTTTTACTGTCTCATTTATTTGATAGATGGTGTGACAACTTATTGAGCAGATAAATTGTTCTTAGTGATCTAATCACAGCGCAATCATCTTACTGTATTTCTGCTGCTCCTAATTTGAAACAGATTGAGGCCCTTGTCCACATGGTTTCCTGTATGTACTATGCCAGCCAGCCACTCCTGTGCCCTTCAGATTCTGTCTGTGTTAGACTCTTGGAGACAACAGCATGCTTATGTCACAAGCCACATCTGTCATGGCAGGATTTGTGGTTCTCCTCAGGTTAATGACATCTGATGGAGGCACCAGGTCTCCATCCCTTCAAAGCAAGAGTCAAAGCAAGAGTCCGGGTACCAGTTTAGGAAAAAGGTGCTTCAAAGATCAAAACCAGGCCTTTGACAGTGACATGCGGACTCACGAATTGGAAATGACACTTTCAAATCTCTTCTAAACAAGGAAATAGCCCCTAGCTAGAGGAAAGGGAACATGCTGTATTGCCAGTCCCAATTAGAGAGGCAGAGTTTGTAAGGTAACCATGTTCAATGGATGTTTTTATGTAATTTTGTACAGAACATTTGAAAATAAAGAACAGCCAGGATATGAATTCACAAACAGCTATACAACTTCAGATCAAATAATAGCACAGATAAATGACTTCTCTTAAGCTTTGAAGAAATATATGCGCACGCACACACACACACACACACACACACACACACACACACACACACACACACATTTGCTCTGGGTAGGTTCAATAATTATAATTTCTTGTTGGAGTAACTAGTAAGGCAGGAATTTGGGGCTTAAGTTCAGGATTGGTAATGTTAACAATTATAACCATTTCATTCTTACAACACTTATAGATTCTCTGAGGACATAAAAACTTCACAGGCTGTACAGCTACTGGGTGACAGAAAGTTCACATCCTGGTGGGACTCATTCCTGTACCATATCTTTTCTTCATTCCTGTACCTCAAAACCAGTATCTCCCAAGCTTTTGGAAAACTTTTGAATCACTGGTAGGCCCTGCTGCCATTGTATAATCACCATCACAGAGTGTTTCTGGGGAATTAAATGAGGTAAAACATAAAAACGTTTACTGATATAAAACCCATTTTGACTGAATCCAGCCGGAGTGTGCATCTTTTTAGGGTGTCTAATCTACTGACAGAAAGGATAGCAGCCGAGAGTCAGTGGCTCACACTTGTAATCCTAGCTATTCAGGAGGCTGAGATCTGAGGATCATGGTTCAAAGCCAGTCTGGACAGAAATGTCCCCAGGAGTCTCTTATTTCCAATTAACCACTCAAAACCACTCAAAAACCAAAAGTGGTGCTATGGTTCAAGTGGTAGAGTGCTAGCCTTGAGCCTTGAGGCTCAGGGACAGTGTTCTGGCCCTGAATTCAAGTTCCACAATTGGCAAAAAAAGATAATATCTATCTTTTAAACTATAGTTTATACCACAGTGAACATTAAATTAAGAGTATAATTAGGAAATTTCATTGTTTCTATACTATGTCCATAATCACACAAAATTCAACTACTTTCTTAACTGTATCAAACATGTTGGTGTTATATTTACACCTCTTCCTTCATAAAAAAAATTGCCCTTTCACACAGAAAACAATGTGGCACATATTTATATATGTGTATATATAATGTATGTATTGGTGTACATGTGAACATGTATACAAGTGTGCATATGCATGCAAGTGGATATACATATGCATATTCATATATGTATTCTGTTTAAGACTGAATAAAAGAAAAACAACTTTGTGAGGAAAAATAAATTTATACACAATAAAGAGCAAAAAATTAAAAAGGAAAATAACTTATGAGGTAAAACTAGCATGGTTAATGTATAATCATTTGCCATGGAGTCCTATGTTAATACTAATCTGTGTTACAGATTACAATTTTTTTTAAAAATGCAAGTAAAGCAAAAAAGACATGCTTACATTAATTCTTTTTTCATTCAAAATTATATACAAAAACTTCCTAGGAAATACTAGATGTCACTGAAGTATTATAAATTCCTAAAGAAATATAAAAACAAGTGTTTAAAGCCCAATGTATTCAAACAAAACACACCTTTACATTATATTAAAAGCCGTGAGAAAGTTATGTTTTATATCCTCAGACAGCAAATGTAATTTTTCTCTTTTTTCCTTCTCTTTCTTTTTGTCTTTCTTTCTTCCTTTCTTCATCTCTTTTTCTTCCTTCCTTCCTTCCTTCCTTCTTTCTCCCTAAGGTAGTGTTTAAACCTAAGGTCGTATAATCGTGCTTCATGTTCTAGTTCTACAATTTGACCCATTCCTCCAGTCCAGTATTTTGCTGATAAATTTATAAATGGAATCTCCTGGACTTTTCTGCTGTTTTTAAACTACAGTCCTCAAGGTGTCTGCATCCTGAGTACCTAGGTTTACAGGAATGAGCCACAAGGAATCTGCCGTTGTTGCTGTTCTTTCTCTTCCTTTCATAGTACTAGAGGTTGAACTCACAACCTCATGATTGTTTGGCACTCTAACCCTTGTGCCATTCCTTCAGCCCTAATGTAGTTAAGCGGAACAGTACTTTTTACCGTGGTTTGAATGGAAAACAATTACAGCGAATTAATGAAACAGTTGTGATAATGATGCTTTATACAAACTACAGAGGCAACCCAAGGAAACACTTGGTTCAGCCTGAAGGATCAAAGAAATCATGGCCAGTTAATATTTAAGTCATTCTTAAAAGTTGACAGATTGCCTAACAGAACTGTCTGAGATTACAAGCAAAAGAGAAAAGTAAATACAAACAAAATGCATAGGTGTAAAAGAAAGGAATGTTAAGAGTTTCACAGTCATTTTCATTTTTCAATTATTTTAATTTTGTACAAACACAGAAAAGCTTCCAGTGAAATGGAAAAAAAAAAGTGGTAAGTATCTGGAACCACTGGAAAAATGACTATTTGATTTTTTTTCAAATTTTTTTATTGTGATTAAGTGGTTATATAGTTTCTCAAATTTCACAGTATTGCCGGGCGCTGGTGGCTCACGCCTGTAATCCTAGCTACTCAGGAGGCTGAGATCTGAGGATCGCGGTTCAAAGCCAGCCCGGGCAGGAGAGACCGTGAGACTCCTATCTCCAATAAACCACCAGAAAACCGGAAGTGGCACTGTAGCTCAAGTGGTAGAGCGCTCGCCTTGAGCTGAAGAGCTGAGGGACAGCGCCCAGGCCCAGAGTTCAAGCCCCACGACCGACAAAAAAAAAAAAAAATTCACAGTATTGTGGGATAGTGATGCTTAGTTAAAATCGCAAACACATTCTAACTTTCCTGGAGCAAATTGTCTATCATGGTCTATAACATTTATGAGTTCTATGAGCTTTGCGATACAGCTATTTGACTATTTGATTTTAAAATTTGAAAGGATATGGGAAAAAACATTGGAAAAGCTAAGACAGATAAAAGTCCAGAAGAAATGAAAGAGAGCCAATGTTAAAACCAGGTGAAGAGAGAGAACCACACAAAGCGTGGCCTGTGGCAATTCTAGCAGGACCAAGAAAACATGACCAGAGTTAGGAAATGTTTAGGAGCTTGAATAGTCACATACTGCTTAACTTCAGAGTCTCTGCTCATACTGATGAAAACATGGAACAGTTTTATCTTTCCAGAACTGCTTCTAATTACAGACTCTGCTGCTAGGAAACAGAATCTCTTTGTAATAGTTCAGCAAACTCTTACAACATTTTAGTTACTTGGGGTTCTGCTTCTTCAGCACAGAAATAGATTTATAGGGAGGGTATATTGTCTGGGTTTCTTGGTCCCTTCCTCTTCTCTGTCAGTGGCAGCATAGGGGAAGTGTCATTTGTTTACTTGAGCAACTCAGGTTGCTAGACGCAGGCACAGTAGCCCCATTCTCTGTTATTACCTGGCTATTTGATTTTCTCCTCTGTGGAATGTAACTATTGAGTCTGATTTTTGTGTGTTTTTGTGGGGGGGGGGGGCGGTATTTGTTTTTATCTGGAAGTTATTATACAACTGTCCCTTTCAATCTTTCAAGATGGAGAGGTAGCTATCAGTCAGTTTCTCTTTACACTCAAGCTCTGTTTTCTTCCTGTTTTCCCTGAGCAAGATGAAATCTGTTCAGTGTATAGCCTTTGGCTGCTGCAGAACTTTTAACCCCTGAATGCCTTGAATAGGCACAGAGGATCCCAAAACATGACTAAAGCCCAAGACTCCACTTCAAACAATAGAAATTTATATAGAGAAATCTGAAGACTGCCTCCTGGTACTTCCTGTTTCAAGCGCTCCATTCTGGAGCCTTGTTCTACATGCTATCAACTCCAGATACACTTATCATGGAGGGCTCAGTAACTCTCGGTGTCTTTTCACCAGTTGAAACTTAATATGCTGCAGAGAGGGAAGGTTTTCACACCTCACACCTTACAGGAGAGGGGCAAAAAGGTTAACTATTTTCTTTTATAAGAAGAAAGAAGCCTGTGGGAAGATTGTTCTTCCACAGACACTGTAGAGACTGATTAGTTTTGCACTCCAAATCCTAAGTTGTATGTTGAAATCCTGACATTTAATGTGATCGTATTAGATGGAGTGTTTGGGAGGTGATTATGACGGAAGTACCTTAGCTACCATTATGAATGGAATCAGTAACCCTAAAGGAGGATGCAGAGATCTCTCTCATGCTTTTTCTGCTTCCAAGATAGTCAGAAGGTAATCCCTATTCTAAGTCGTCTACGCTATGATATTTGGTTTATATTTCCCTTACTGAGGTACTGAGGTACTGCATGTTGCTAAAAAAAAAATGACACAAACTTGACTGCTAGTTTCTTTTTGTATCTCAGGCTGGTAAAGTTTGTCAAGTAGTGTCTTCATGAATCTGAGGAAAAGCTAAGCCTCTCATGTTAAAAAAAAAAAAAAAAAAAAAAAAGGTAACTAGACTGTAGTCCCAGATACTTGGGAGGCTGGGGTAAGAGTGTCAAAAAAAAATCAAGACTATCCCAGCAAAGATAGTGAGACACCCTTTGTACAAAATAAAATACAAGAGGACTGGGGATATAATAATTCAAGTGGTAGAGCACAGGAGGAGGAGGAGGGGGAGGAGGGAGAGAAGGGGGAGGAGAGGGAGGAGGGGGAGGAAAAGGAGGAACCAAAAGGCAAAAGAAAGGTAAAGAAAAATAGTGTCTTGGTGGTAATGCTCTGCTTTTGATAATTTCCAGGCACAAGAAATAGCTGATCACTATCTCACATCATTTTGTCATATGGCTTTCTGAAAATATGAATGTTGAAGGTAAATAGCCATTTAATATATCTCCAGAATTTTCTGTGATACAGAAAAAACAACAATAAAAACGTAGTAGCAACATCTACAAAACTAAAGTACAACAAATAATGGTGATATTACAAACAGCATTACCTCACATTTCAGACATATTGTAGTTTAGATGCTTTGAGGAGAGACAGGTAGATGTTCAACGTTTTGTTCCAGGTATCTGTTTCTAAGATAGATTAAAAAATTGACTTAGATGTGAATTGCAGAGTTACCGCAATTTCTTTCCCAAATATGAAATTTTTGTAGAATTGTACAACTGCTTGTAAGAGAAATTTCAGATGTTATTTGTTAGTCCTGTTGATTTTTTTTCTTTCAAGTAGAAAGTACTCATAATACTACTATATTTAAGTATCCATGTGAACAGTTGATTGTTTAACAAAATCAGAGGCTGAAACAAGTTTGAATGTGGGTGTGTAATGGGAGAGAGGAGATGAATGAAAAAAAGGCATAGGAACAAATGCACAAATATGGGTATGTGATAAATGTGAATGAGTCTGGAAAAAGGGGCAGATAGGATGAGAGACAATGTTGGAAGGGGTCACTCTGCTCAAAATGCACTGGACATATACATGGACGTGAATTTTAATGCAATCATTTGAAATTTAGAATTCGTAAAAAAAAATCGTAGTTTTAATTTCTTGAAGAAACCCTAAACAATGCAGTTATTATGAATTATGCAATATATTTGTATGTGTGTGTTTGTGGGTTTGTGTGCTAGCAAAGACTATTATTCATATATATATATGTATCTATGTATATACATATATGTATCTGTATACAGATACATACATATATATGCATGTGTGTGTATATATATATATATATTCTGATCAAAAGAGGCACTTCCACCCCATGAACCTGATATTCTTTATGGTGGTTTGAGAAATTGACAAAGCCATATATTACATGTATCCATCAATTTGATAAATTTTTGCTACATGGATTCTTAAAAGGTAATAATAAATCTAATAAAATATCTTAATGGCCATTTCAGAATTTATTTATCCCTTGTAATCTAAGCATTTAAGTAAGTTTTCTTAAGTGTTCAGACTTACTCCACAGTTTCAAAAAATGTCCAAGCTCATGTGATTTCTTCCTGGGAAAGCTGCAAACTTTTCCTTTTACTGGATGAGATTAAATTACAACATTTCTTAGAACCATAATGCTTCACTCTTATTGAATTTAGTCCTTTTTTGTTATTTTTTTAAAATTCCTTGGGCAATCTAAGCAGATTTTTCTCAGAAGCATGCCCAAACTAAATAGAGTCAAACTTTCCCCAATTTCATTATTACCTCAATCCATAGGAAAATATTTCTCACCCACTTAAAGAAATTTTTCCACTAAATAAAAAAACAGTTTTATGCCACTTTAAGATTGGAAAGTTTTACCTCAAATTTATACTTTTTAAAATATTTGATACATTGCATATAAGATTTTTTTAAGTTTTTGATTTAAAAATTGTGAATATCTCTGAAATCTATTTTACCCAAACAAGAAGATCAGACAATTACATACAAATTACTGGGCTATCTTCAAGTTTTAGGAAGAACCAAATTAAATTTATTTTTCCCAGTATTATTGTTTGCTATGTAGCTATTTCACTGAGAAACATCTTTGCTATGTATTGTGGTTTCATTATATGTCCCAATCTCTTCCTCATTTTAATTTAATAGCCTCTTTAAATTCTTATCTCCAAATATAATCACATTCTCAGGTCCTGGAGAGTTGTAGGAACATAATTCAACTCATAAAAATATATGTCTCCATGTTGATTCTATGTTTAAAAGAATTATGTATTTTTATTTTATGTATTTTTATTTTATGTATTTGTATTTTATTTTATTTTATATTTCAAAAATCCTATTCAATTCACAGGATCAGAAGATGCTATCCTTTGCCAAGCCTCTCTGATCTTACTTTGCTCAAAGTATAAAAAAAGATTTTTTGTTTTTGTTTTTTTATTGTGAAAATACCATACAAGTGGGGTGATAATTACATGAGCAAGGTAATGAGTACATTTCTTATCAAGCATTGGTGCCTACCCCTTTGTTTCCCCTTTCCATCCCTTCCCATCATGCCCCCCCAAAGTTGTAAAGTTTGTTTTTCAACATAATGTCTTGTACATCTAATTGTTGCAATGGGTCCACCTGTATCCCTACTTAAACAATTTATTTTTTCCCTTCCCCTCCACAAATTATACCAGCATCAAATACAGTGAAAACAGGGGTTATACCATGGGGGAGGGAAATTCAAAGCAACAAAGAAATCATCTTATAAATATGTCAGAAACAATCACAAGAAAGAAAAACCATTTGAGTCCTTATCTTGGGGTTCATTTCACCTAACATCAACTCATCTGACCATTTCTGCTTGTCTCAGACATATACTAGTTATTGCAAATAAGGGAAACCATGGGACCTATGTTTCTTTGGGCCTGGTTTACTTCACTTAATATACTTTTTTCCAGTCTTTCCATTTCCTAACAAATGGGGCAATGACCCAACAATCCCACTTTTGGGCATTTACCCAAATGATCACAAAGAAGACTGTACTCAAGCTACCAGCACAACTATGTTTATTGCAACATTATTTACCATAGCTAAGATATGGAACCAACCCAGATGCCCCTCAGTAGATGAATGGATCAAGAAAATGTGGTATATACACACAATGGAATTCTATGCCTCCATCAGAAAGAACAAAAATTTAATTTGATTTTTTTTATCATCTTTTAAGTAGCTGTGCAATGCAGCTTCCATTCCCTATGTCAGCTTATGGGTCCAGTGCATCAATCTGAGCAATGTCACTCACCCTTTTCATCATTCTTTCCTCTGTCTCCCAACTCAACCCATTCCCTCAATTCACCTGGTTCCAGAGATCAAGGGCAGATGATAGAGAATGGGTAGGCAAATACAATCATAAGAAAGAGATTTTTTAAATTATACCACAAGGTAACTCAGTACATTCTTAGTCTGTTTTTCTCCACCCCTTCATTTATCTGAATTATTTTCTACTCCAACAGAGAGACTATCTCATTAAGTAACTATGTACTTGCTCTTCCTCAGCTCAGTAGTGCTATTCCTCCATCTTTCTCCCTTCCTTTGGTTATTCTTTATTCAGATATGACTATTTTATGAAAACATCCCAGATCCTTTCTTTGATTTATTTTTTGCTCTATATCACTTAATACCAATTAGCATTAAATTATGTGTACTAATCTTGTCCATCATCTGTCTCCCTCATGTGTCTACTTACTAGATTTTTTGTCTGCTTTATTGACTGATATGTTCCCTTCATTTAGAATAATGCCTTGCAAACTGAAGGTGACCAGTAAGTGATTTGAGGAAAGCAAGTAGAAGTACATGGAGGTTCAATGTAGATCATCTCTTTCAAGTTTTCATATTCTTACTGTGAGGAGAAATAGGAGAGTAAATTAGTCAAAAAGCACAGGTTCTGTAGGGAAAGTGGCATGAACAAGATCTTGGATAAAAGTTCTATCTAAGCACAAACTAATTCAATGAAACTGGAATTAAAATCTTAGAAGGATGATGAGATTAAATAGGTTAAATGTTTATCAGATTGTAATTCTAATGACAAATTCTAAATTCAGAAAGAAATCGTTAAAATTGATTAACTAGGTCTACTGTGGAAACAGGGAAGGCTGAGAGTCATCAACTAAATGCTAGATATAATTCAGCTTTAAAAAAAATGCATCTATCTTTATGATACCCAGGTCAAATCATGCTTTGTTTTGTTTTGTTTTGTTTCTTGTCGGTCATGGATCTTGAACTCTGGGCCTGGATGCTGTCCCTGAGCTCTTCAGCTCAAAGGGAGTGCTCTACCACTTGAGCTACAGCACCACTTCCGGTCTTCTGACGGTTAATTGGAGATAAAAGTCTCACAGACTTTGGGCTGGGATGTAGCTCAGTGGCAAAGCGCTTGCCTAGCAAGTGTCAACGTCCTGGGTTCGATCCCCAGTACCAAAAAAGAAAAGACAAAAAAAAAAAAAAAAAGTCTCACGGACTTACATTCCCCAGTTGGCTTTGAACCTCGATTTTCAGATCTCAGCCTCTTGAGTAGCTAGGATTACAGGCATGAGCCACGGGTACCTGACTTCATATTTATTTCTTTGCTTTTGTTTTTCATTGTCTAGATATCACCTTTGAATCCAGTAAAATTAAAATAATTTATGGAACTCTTTTGTTTCCAAAGATGAAAGGCATTTAAAAAGGCTTTTGACTGTCATTATATAACTAATATTAGTTTAGTGTATCTATTCTGGTACATAATTTCACTGTCTATATTGGCTGAGAATTTTCAAAATGTTTTAGAAAATCATATGCATTAGAGAGGATTTTTAAATTAGTTTTTCTATGTCCTTAATCTGTAAAAGTGAGGAAGATAAAACATGGGCAGAGACTTGCCCAAAGATATACAATCATTTGAAGATCATAGAAGAGAAGAGTCACAGAATAAAACATATCTTATCCCAGAAGTCTTAAAGGTAGATTTTTTTCCCCCAACATGCCACAAGGTCATTCTTGTGAAAAGATCTCTACTCAAAGAAGGACCAATCTATACCTTTGGTACTCTTGAGTCTTTTTTCCCTTTCTTTTTCTTTTCTTTTCTTTTTTTAACTAATGATTGATTGCCATCCTGATAATGCCGGACTCTAGTCTCCCAAGTTTCTGTGAGAGATGACTTGTAACTGACTGGTCTCCTAGTTAACAGTGACTGTGGACTAAATGGCTCACTGTGAATATCCCTCCTGATGTAATTGACCTGTATTTGAAAGAACACATTTAAAATAAAAAAAATAAAAATGAATTTAAAAAATCTGCCCCAGACTACTTTGAAAGAATTCAAATAGTATCCTCCCAATGCCAAGAAAATAATCATTCTTCTTAGGCTTTTATATTTCCGGAGACAAGCTTTCTTCCTCTTGCTTTTTCCTAAATGAGGAAGTGCTTATAATCTCACCTCTTAAATTACATTTTAAGGCCTCACAAACCATAGTAAAGGAAGAGGCAGAGCCAGCACTAATTTCATAAACTATCTATAAGGGAATTAATGACAACCTGACTTATTTTTCTTTTTAGAAACAAGTTGTAAAGGATTCCCATAAATTTTGATGGAGAAATAAATTCTTTCTAAAAAAGGAGTGAAAACTGTAGTAAAATGTTAAAATAGCACAAATTAAATTTGACTAGAACCTCCTATAAAATCAAACCAAGCAAAGCACACATAGTAAGTAGCTGGAGAAAAATTAGTGTCTCTCCAGTACACAGCATTTTGAGTCATTCCACAAACATCTCAAAGATGTCAAGCAAGAAGTTTTTGTCATTGAGCATCATTTCTCAAATTAAATTATTTTAAGGCAAACATCTTTTTTTAAACAATAGACTAATGAATTCTGGAAAAATGGAGTAATCAAGACTCTATCTCAAAAGTAGGTTTATCTTACTTGTGACCATGAATTAGAAAATACAATTCCTTAGTATTTGTAGCCATGATTTAACTAAATAGTACCATCTCTATTATTTATCAGTGATATTTTTCTCTATGTGATCATTGGACAGCTAGGCTTGGTCCAAGGAAATGGTTCATCATATCTCCATTGTTAATACTTGTACCTTATATAGTATATGCACTCAAATATACTTATTAATCAAAATATTTTATAAGTCAGATTTCTTCAAGTGATATTCATAATGTCTTCCCCCATCCCACCCCCAGTTCTGGAACTTGAACTCTGGGCCCAGGCACTGCCCCTGAGCTCCTTTTGCTCTAGGGTAGCATTCTACCACTTGAGCCCACTGCACCACTTCTGGCCTTTTCTGTGGTTAATTGGAGATAAGAGTCTCTCAGATTTTTCGGCCCAAGGCCAGCTTTGAACAGTGATCCTCAGATCTCAGCCCCCTAAATAGCTAGGATTGCACGTGTGAACCAACGGCACCCACTTATAATGTCTTCTTAAATTATTTATCTGAGATCAGTTGACCTTATTTAGGGTATTATCAATACTTTATAAATAACTAAGATTCAATTAAATCTGCAAGAAGCTTGATACCTTAATTTTCACTAATGTATACCCACTAAGAGCTTTCTCCTAGATGTCAGTCATGGGCACATTATTTGGTATTTTTTTCTCTGAATTGCAGATTTCCCTTTTTTGAAATGGGATCAATGTTTGTATCTAAAAGAATGGTGAGAGGTCACATGAGTTAATGTGCATAACTCATTGGGTCATTCTATAAATGGAATATGATTTTAACCCAAACTGACTGCATATGCTAACATTGGGAAATGGAGCCTTGATGGATGCGTTGATGGAGATTATTGCTATGGCATGAGTTAGCAATTTTGAGTTTGGCCCCTTTTTTATGAATGCACCAATGCCTTCTGCTAGATCTCAGCCTCCTAAGTAGCTAGGATTACAGGTGTTAGCCTCCGGCGCCCGGCTACTTGAAAGGTTTTTTTGTTTTGTTTTGTTTTGTTTCTGTTTGCTTTTTAAAGCAAGCCAGTATTTATTCTGAAGGTAATTTAAAATATTGTTGTTTTTTCTTTGAAATATTGTTTTTTTTCTTTCCAATACTATGAAGTTGGATAAGTCAGTAATATATTTTGGAGTAAACCATTTCATCTACAAAATTTTGATGATTGGCTAAGGTCTGATCCATTCCTTTTCCAGCTCTACAACTTAGTGATTCTATGACTTTGAGGAAGACATTTTTATATAAACTCTACTCAATTATTTGTATAGTGTCCCCCATTAGTAAAATTGAAACATGATAAAAGTTCTAAGTGCACTGAAAACAATAGCTGGCTTTACATTTGTCAAAGTGGTGTGTGTGTGTGTGTGTGTGTGTGTGTGTGTGTGTGTGTGTGTGTGTGTGTGTGTGTGTGAAACTTCTATAGAAAGTGCACCTTGAGAAGCAAAATGTACATTTACATTTACATTTACACCCTGTGGCAAAAGAAGGTAATGATTTTAACAAATGTTACAGACTTTTCACACTGAATCATAAGAATCCTTCTTGTCTGCAATGTTCTCTATACTCAAATAGATGCTATGGTCAGTATTTCAGTGATTACCAATCACCCTTAAAACACAAGACCTATGTACATTGTGTTCCTTCAATAAGCCCTCTAATTTCCTTCCAAGTTAATGTAGGGAGAGACAGAGATGTGCCCCAAAGCATCTTTCCAGACTTGGTAAACAAAAATACAAGACAGGAGTTATATAACTTACAGGGGATTCTTTGGCTAAGTTTGTAACTTTGGTAACCTCTAATTTATATGTGCTTTCTTTGGATTTTTAAAAGTCTGTCTAACTTTGTCTGGCTTTAGAGCATCATTTTTGGAGGTCAAACAGTTCCTTTGAAATTTTGACAAGTCCTTACAATCTACTCTGATGGGTCAGAGCTATGCTTCTACAGCTGCCTCTTATTTTTTTAATGCCCTAATAAAAACTAAGAATTGATGATGTGATGAAGAGGCTTCATTTGATCCAAGCTTTGAAAGCAATAATTGAGGTGTAATAGTGGATGGGCATCCATAAAAAAATATTTCATGCTCTAAAAGAGACAAACTCACTGTGCTTTAGAATAAAACATCATTTGGCAGTATTTTTGCTTGAGAATATTTAACATTGTTTATTATTACCTGCTATGGAGGGATGATTTTTAAATCAATTTTTGTCTTTGAGACCTGTAATGTCTTAAGAGATTGTCAGGATTCGTGCATTCAGTAAGTACTTCCTGTTAATTAATTCACTGATAGAAGTTAAAGTTGACAAAGTTGGATAATTGATCGATATCTGAAACCACATTCTTCTGAGTAATAAATTAAACTACAATTGATTTTGTTGAAATATTCATTGATTAAAACTGTTTATATTCAGTGACATATTTTTCTCTTTCTGAAGAACTTGTAAGTTCATATTAAAATAGAAAATGTATTGTCAACTATACAAAATTCAGCGCACTATTTCTTGTATGACCCATTTTACTTAGAAAATTGAATATTTAGAGAAGTGGAAAAAAACTGTACCCTTTATTGATGAATTCTTCCATTATGAGATTCTTATAAAATTATAAATGACTTCAAACATATTAACTTATCCAGTTAAATAAAAATCTATTTTTAAATTTAAACATATTTCTAAAGGTAGGTATTATAATGCTAATATTTCCCAGATGTGTCCTATTACTTTGCAACTTACAAATACATTTGAGATACTGGCCATATCTTATTCAAGTATATTCAGAAATATAATCTTAGAGACTTGTATATGTATCCACCTCAATGAGTTAGTATAAAATGCATCTAATTTATACAAAGGTCCTTCTAACTTGAGAGTGACAAAAATAAGATATAAAAATATTTTACACTTAAAAATAAACTCATACCATTATAAGTGTTCTCCAATTTTCAATAGTCTTTCCACACCCAAAACTGGTCATGGGGCTTCTGTGATCTGCCATGCACAGAGTCCTCAGAGTCCCCCGACAGCACCTTGTGCTTTACATTCCCTGGTTCAATCTCTCAGACAGAATTCTCTTAGGGACCCATCCTTACCTGAATGATCACAATGCTGTATTTCACTCATAAATATATCCATTCCTTGAAATGTCTTAAGGTAATACTGTTATTTAGGAAATGTGCATGCATTTCAGATCTCTTCAGAAAGATTTGACTAAGTCAGTTGTGTATTCTTTCTTTTAAGAGTCATATTCTATTCTATAGCTAATTACCATTCACTATGCTTTGATCTACTGTGGAAAGAACTGACAAAGATACGCCATTTTATAGAATTCAAGACTGCTTTTCAGAACTGTTTGGCAACATCACCAAAGCAATGGATGTATGAATAACAGAAGAAATACATTACATGGACTTTGGATTTGTCCAATATTTATACAAGGGTTTCTGTGTTTTACAGAAGAAAAAGGAGGCTACAATGCTTGATAAGATATGTACTCATTACCTTGCCCATGTAATTTTGTAACCCCTCTATTCAGTATTTTCACAATAAAAAAAGAATGATGTATACATGGCTGCTACTTTAAAGGAAAAAAAAACCAACTTGTCTAGGCAGTCTCTTACTGAGGTATCCCACTAAGTCAGTGGCGAAGTTTCCAAGTATCCACTGCGCTGTACTTATGTAAGTCTTGACTCAACTTCAGACAGAACTCAAGCAGCCCAAATAGCAACGATCCCAAATGCCATTTGGGCCATGGAATTGGATTTGTAAACAAATTAAATAGACATGCATAGAGGTTAGTAATTGCAACCTTTTTGAGATTTTGAAAGAACTGAGCTTGGATACTGAGTAGAACATAAGGGGGAAAAATAAGCCTTGGAAAGTTTGTCTAAACAGTCTCAGTTATTTCTGCACTGTTTTAGATTTCATCACTGTGATGATACAAATGTATCTGTGAATACTCAGCAACCCATTAATCTACCTCAGAACATATTTTCACATTTCTTTTTTTTTTTCCAGGGCTGAGGACCGAACCCAGGGCCTTGAGTGCGCCGGGCGGGCGCCCTTCCGCTGGGCTAAACCCCCAGCCCCATATTTTCACATTTCTTTTCCCTTTCTTTTTCCATCCCTCCCTCCCTCCTCTCTCTCTTTCTCTTTCTTTCTTTCTCTCTCTCTCCCTTCCTTCCTTCCTTCTTCTTCTTTCCTTTCTTCCTGTCTTCTAGTTCTTTCATGATAATCGTGGAGCTTCAACTCAGGGCCTAGGTGTTGTCCCTGAGCTTTTTTTCTCACTGATAATGGGCTCTACCATTTGACATATATCTCCACTTCTGGCTTTTAGCTAATTAATTGGCAATGAGAATCTTACAGACTTTTTGTTCTAGGCTGGCTTTGAACCACAATCCTCAGACCCCAGCTTCCTGAGGAGCTAGGCATAGCCATTAGCATCATCTTTTTAAAACTTATTATTATTATTAACAAAAGAGTCTGTTTATATAGCCCAGGCTGCCCTTGAGTTTGGCCAGGCTGACCTCTACCTCCTGAGTGCTGAGGGTCATCAGTGCTTTTTCCCTTTATTTTTAAGATCAATGCTCTAACATAGCTCAATGCTTTCTTGAAATAATGCTCATTGTAGCAGGGTTACTATTGAGATTCAGTACAGACATAAATAATCAAATTGATTGGAATTCTTGTAGATTTGGTGTTCATGGGTATCTGGGTCTTGAGATTACCTTAAAAAAGAAACAGGTCATTTCTATTTTGAAAAAGTTTCTAATTTTGTATTATAGACATTAAAACTGCACTGGCAAGTATACAACATACAATATCTTTACACTCCATTCTCACTATCTGCAAGCCCATGGACCATTACCCATTACACTGGTTTCTTTACTTTCTCCACATAAACACTTTACAAATGTGTTCTCATCTCCCCTTCTCCAACTTCCTACTTTCTTCAATCCAAGTCTAGCCTAAAGTCAGGAAAGATTTCTAAGCAATTACTGCTCTCAAAAGATGATCTCTTTCCAAATTTCTTTTCTGTGCTCTATCCCTTTCATTTCAGCCTTGCAAATGCATTGTTTTGTAGTCATTTAAAAACATTTCAATGACTGGTATCGGAAAAGAAAAAGAAAGATAAGAGAAATAACCACAAAAATGGATGCTGATAAGTCTCTACTTGGTCACATTCACAGGATATCTGAGAGTCAGGAACAGCCAAAAGTTAATATGTAGATTTCCAGGTATTCCTAGTTTGAAAATGCTAAATGACAGGTATGACTTTTTCGTGAGTTTTGAACTCTTCTCTGTCACCTTTGCCAAGAATCCAAAGGGGAGCAAGATGAGGGACAAAAACAGAAATGATGAGGAGATAATTACATGCTCAGTGAGACCAGAACAATTGCTCCATGACCTGATATAGTGAGAAGGATGGTGTGAATCATGAGGTTAAAAACAGCTTCACAGTTCAGTGGCTAACCACAGAAAAATGCATGCAAGCCAATTAGCCCAGTTAGACTCAGAATCCACAAATGCATAGGAACCTTTTTGCTTAAGAAAACCATTTACCCTGGAATGAGAGACACTTGCAAACTTGCAACATGCTGACTATACCAAGAATTAAAAAAACAAAACAAAACAAAACAAAAGCCTATTGATGACATAGAGCAATGAATGTCTAATCTACTGACTAGCCTTCAACATAATTTACTAGCTCAATTTTAACCTGTTTTTTCAATGCTACATGAGTCTAATAATAAAAACAAAAGCAACATTGAATGGTATTTCTTACTTTCATTCAAACTTTCCTTTCTCCTCCTTCCTTTTCAAACCCAACTCAACAAGTCCAGGAGCGAATTGCCAAAGGCAAGGTGTCAGCATTTTCCAGGCTAATGATAAAATAAATTAATGCAATGAAAAGGTCTTGATCCATTGAGTTTTCTTTATGTTTCAAATAGTGAATTTATTAAGGGGCCATACAAATAGACAGTGGTGCACTGATACTTTAGTAAGTAAAAGGATACATCCCATATTATTGTCTGCACAGCAACAGATACCTACAAATGTCTCCTCAGCCCCAACTTTACAAACCCAGTGCCATGTAAAGGGTAATTTGATTCATACTTCTCTTTGGAAATAAAAATAGCAGACCATAGCTGTGTCACATTGTTCAAAACCTTTTAGGTGTTGGTTTAACACAAGTTCATCTGTAATATAAAAGGGGCATACATACTTATAAAAACTACAAAAAGAAAACCAATAATACTTATTATATTGTGTCATACTGTTGATTTAATAAACGAAATCATTTAATGCAAATAAAGAAAATGGGTCTCTGAATTAGCCAAAATGCACACACTATTCTAAGTGAGCTTTCTTTATTTATTAAAATTGAACAAAATTTGCCTTTCAGAGGTTATCCATGATAAAATGTTTCTTTAGCTACTTGCTAAATACATAACAAAGATTATGGGAAATGAGGATTAAATATAAATTTCATTCTAAGCTACTACATTCATTACAAGTAATTCTGGATGGGGCTTATTTTTTTTTTAATGGTACTAGGGGTTTAAAGGCAGGTGGTAGAGCTCAGTACAATACTAACACTTAAACTACACTCCCAACCCTTTTGTTTTATTATTTTTCAAATGAGGTTGCCTGTTTTCCTCCTAGAGTCTCTGACTCTAAGTAACAGGAATTACAGACTACCTGGGGATTTTGTTTATTTATTTATTTGTTTGTTTGTTTATTTGGCAGTCATTGGGCTTAAACTATGGGCCTGAGCACTGTCCCTGAGCTCTTCAGCTCTTCAGCTCTTCAGCTCAGAGCACTCTACCGCTTGAGCCACAGTGCCACTTCCACTTTTCTGATGGTTAATTGGTGTTAAGAGTCTCAGGGACTTTGCTGCCCTGGCTGGCTTTGAAATGCAATCCTCAGATCTTAGCCTCCTGAGTAGGTAATATTACAGGCCTGAGCCACTGGCGCCCGATTCCATGGGGAAATTCTTTAGAAACAATTCTTTTTATAAAACAGCATGGCCAAAATGTGCATTAAAAATAAATTTGTGATAGCTAGAATATGCCTATAAATCTGTAAGTGAACACGCTGGGTGTTTTGTAAGTGGTTATAAATGAATTAATTGAAGTATAATAGACTCTATGGGGAACTCAAATAGTACAATTCGTTAGAAAGACTAAATCAAAGCCCAAGAAAATAAGTACAAAAAATGGGTACTTGCAAGAAAAAAGGGTAAGGCCAAAGGAAGAGTGATAGAAGAATGAAGGGGAAAAGGAGGGGAAAAGAAAGTAAGAATTCATTGTATATGCCACAGAAATGAGATAATGGAAGGGGCAAGCCAAAGAAGGGGAAGATGTTCAATGGATGGCACAGGTCAAGATGAATTGTATACATAGTTTCCTTGTTAAGTGACAAAAATATGTACTACATATAAAATTTTAAGAAAAGTGAGGGAAGGGGTGGGTTGGAAGGGTGGGTGAGAATGTTGAAAGCGGTGACATTGCTCAAGATGCACTCTATTCACGAGCTGCTTTGTTCAAAACCAACTCATTTGTAAACCACTTGTACAACTACTAGAAGACAGTAAACATTAAATTTAAAAATAGTTATGTGTAAATATTTTGTGAAAACAAGTTGCATTTTATGTTATTTTGAAAAAATGTAAAATATAAGTGTGCATTTAAAGTTTTTTTCTGTTTTATTTTATATTGAAACCATTACATGGGAAGAGTGTTAAAAGCAAGAAGTTTCTTGAGGTATAAGTAAAATTAAATGAATTATTTATTTTTTTGAAACAAGTTCTGAGTATGTAGCCATGCTGGTCTTGAAGTTACTATAGAGAAAAGGCTGGTCTAGAACTCTTTGTTCTTCTGTGTTAGGCTTCCAAGTGTTGGGATTACAGGCATGAGCCACTATAACTGGCTTAATTTTGTTGCCGTTGTTGTTTTCATATAAAAACATTTCTGCTATAGATACAGAAGGCTACTAGTTCATAAGTAGCTTATGTTTACCAATTTCATAATACATAAAGCCAATGCATAGAAAAATTGGAAAAATTGCAAAATTTGACACTTTGGAATTCAAGTACATTGAAAGAATAAAATTCTTAAAACTGGTTAGCATGTCTTACTTTGTTAACTTCTTACTTATTCCATGTAGTAATAAATCCATAAATGCTTGGAATTTATTTCAAGATGACTCTAGCAAAGTAATCCAAAAGCCAACATCAAAACTATGATGGCATTTGTATAAAATAAGGTAAATTGAAAGAAAATCATATATAACTTTTTTTTTTGGTCGGTTGTGGGGTTTGAACTCTGGGCCTGGGTGCTGTCCCTCAGCTCTTCAGCTCAAGGTGAGCGCTCTACTGCTTGAGCTACAGAGTCACTTCCGGCTTTTTCTGCTATGTGGTGCTGAGGATTCGAACCCAGGGCCTCATGCATGCAAGGCAAGCACTCTACCACTGAGCCACCTTCATATATAACTTGCATGTGAAAGAATAACAAGTTGAAATTGTGACCCTAAGTGTTCTTTATTATTCCTTTTCCCTTATTTGAGTTCTCCACCTCCCTCCATCTCTCCCTCCCAAATGGCACTCTTCAGGCCATAGTAAAACAGAGGCAGAAATTCGAAGTTATACTGCTGGCTTGTGTTCAGGACAGAAAGTTCTGCACTTGTTTTTGAAGATTCAAATATAACTAGCTTACAAGGTCTAGGTAAAATGGGTGCACACAAAAGGAAGTTGGAAGGTTGCAAGGCAAAAGCCTTCCTTCCATGTGACCAAAGACTGAGGCTAAAGAGTTAGAGATAAACTTCAGCCAAAACACAGCCAGGGAACTGGAAGCTGCTCAAGAACATGATCAGGAAAGAAGTCTCCAGACCCGTTAGGAATTCTCTAAAGATCGGAAACAATGGAACATCTCATGAAAAGAGCCCTAGAAAGAAATATACTAAAGAAGTTAATAAGGCTTAGAGAGCCAGGTATCAAGAAAGAATTGCTGAATTATCTCTGGTTTAATGCTTTATGAGGAAGGTATTTATTTCATGCTTGCATATTCAATCTTTAAAAATTTTTAATTGTTGATTGTACTTTGGAAAACAGGATACTATATTGGAATGAAATATTTTTCAATGCTTTCCTTACAGCTAATGATATTTCAAACTATTTTTGTACAGGAAATTTCCATTTTATAGATTTCCAATTCATAGATTCCTAATCACTTACACTAAATATAAAACACTTACCAGACATGAGTTGGGTAGATTTGAAAGCGATGGAAACATACTCAAAATTAAGAGAGAAATAAAAGCTAAAAACTATATTTATATATAATAACTATTATTTGTAGAGTACTTTATGCATGCTTCTTAGCTTCCTAAGTTATGACTCACTTCAAAAAATGTCGCTATTCATTTAAAAAAATGTCGCTATTAATACCATTATACAAAGGAAGTATTTGAGGACAAACATTAAAGCAACTTGTGCAAGACCACATGACTGGTGAAAGGTTAAGTTGAGAGGTTAATCTAGAAAGCCTAACTCTAGACTTACAGTGAGCCACTATGCTGTGATTCTTCCTTCAGAGTTTGTGAGGAAAATCAGCACAGACAAGAGGTGAAGAGAATTAGCAAAATAGTCCAGAGGGAATTTGATTTCATGGCCTTAATTCCTCAAGCAACCACTAGATGGAAACAGAGGCTCACTACAGCAAGACTCAATCAAGACCTTACAATAAGAACCCTTGGGGTGGATATGCATGGGAAAATTTGTACCATTTCTCTACAAATCTAAGAAATATTTAAAAGTCAAATGTAAGTCTTTTTCATTGGGGAGGAATATACTGGGGATTGGATACAAGGCTCCATAAGCTCTCTACATGTTCTAAGTCCTCAAACATAACTTACAGGCAAAGGTGAAATATGTAATATTTCCATTAATTCCTTCCACATAGTCTCAGTTTTTTTTTCATGAAAAGCATGGCCTTGTTATGGACATAAACATATATACATATATTTATATATATACATACATAAATGTCAGTTTCCATCCTTTTTCTCTGATGATATTCTTTTTAAAAAATGAAAACAATAACAATCCAAGTCAAGAATAAAGTTCAATGGTAATTTTTGGAAGTAACTGTGGCATTGGGCTGTAATTGGATGATATTGATCTAAGGAATCTAGCATTACAGCCTGCTGTTTGCATTAGGACTCTGACCTCATAAAATTCCCGAGAAGTCACAAGAAGCAAATACAAAGAATTACTAAGCCCCCACTCTAACTGCTACTTATCCCAGTCTGGAGTCTGATGGACAGTGACCAATTATTTAGTCTCAAGAAGTAAGAGAAGCTCTTCTTTTATTTAAATCCTACCCCTCCTCAACAAGAATATTACTATATGTGTATTCTAATGGCTTTGCTCAAATTCTACCCCTCTATTAAACTTTCTTTTTAATATTTAAAAATATTACCTTTAAGTACTTGTACAAAAGGGTTTTTATTCAACAGCTCAGTTAATTAGCACAGTGCATCTTGATTAGTGTCTACTTCATTGGTTGTTCCTCACGTATCACTCATCCCCTCTATTTACTTAGTTCTGTTTTCACATATGCAAACTGAATATTATGACTGTATTCACCTACCATTCGTCTCTCCCTCTGTCTTCCCTTCCATTCACCTCCCACCCTCTTGATAACACCTTTATTCTTACCACCTGTTTTTACCAGCCATGTTAAAGTGAGTTTGTCTGATAATCTAAATTCCTCTTAACCTATATAAGCTGACAAGTACCCAGGTTAGCTCTTTGACATTTAGGTGCCAGGTCCCCCCTCATTTTTCCCTATGGAGGCAGGAAAACTGAGAAAACACAAGGATAAGATCCAAACAGAGAGAACCACACCCCAGTGTGGGAATTTTTACCACAAAGTGATTACAAACTAGCAAATAACATCTGATTACTATTCATCAAAATAACAACTCCACATTTCTTATGTGTGGGGAGGGGTGGTCACTGAAAAGGAGGGAGTTGAGATGTGTGTCCCCACCCCATATACAAATAAAGATAGAAGAATGCATTAGAGCTTTCTGTGGCCCTCAGCTGATTACACATGAGTAGCCAGCAGTTCAACAACTGAAAAATGTGACTGGGAAAAAAAAATAGGGAACTGGGCGACTGAGGAAGGGTGACCAAGAAAATGAATTTTTCTATTTGATTCTGTCTTAGTAATTTTAAAGTAGGAATGGAGGCAGAGTAAAATAGGAGGGGTGTGTCTTGCTTTTAAATACAGATTTATTGTTTTAGCAGGACCGATTTCATTTTAGTCATAATACCACATACGGTGGTGTTTCATTGAAGTGCATTGTGCTGGGTGCAGACTAAATACAGCTACAAGACTAAGTTCAACAAATAGACGTGTTTTTTTTTTTTTTTTTTTTTTTTTTGTCGGTCGTGGGGCTTGAACTCTGGGCCTGGGCGCTGTCCCTCAGCTCTTCAGCTCAAGGCGAGCGCTCTACCACTTGAGCTACAGCCCCACTTCCGGTTTTCTGGTGATTTATTGGAGATAGGAGTCTCACGGTCTCTCCTGCTCGGGCTGGCTTTGAACCGCAATCCTCAGATCTCAGCCTCCTGAGTAGCTAGGATTACAGGCGTGAGCCACCAGCGCCCGGCTCAAATAGACGTGTTTTGCACTTCCCAGAGCCAGGTACTTGTGCTCATATGTCTTGTGTAGATGACCTGAGTTACAGTGATGACTAGATAAACACCACTGGACACGTATTTGAAATACATAAATGATGAAATTATTTTATCTGTAAGTCAAGTATGGGGCAATTTTCAAATTTAAAATAAATATATATCCAAAGCAGAATTAGCCGGAAAGGGAAAATACAAGTATTTGGATTACAAAGTAAAGAAATAAGATGGGAAAATGTGGGTCAAAATTTGATGGGGAATAATTGTTTTCTTTAGTCATGTCAATAGAGAAAAAGGTACTTAGTGAAAAATTTCTTTAAAGGATTACAAAATATATACTATAACATAACAAATCTCAGACATTTGTTTTCGTAGCCCAAAGAACCAATTTAGTCATATAGAATTAAATCAAATATCAAACAAGACATGCTTAAACACTGTTTTCAACAGGATCTTAACTTGATAACTAAAAATGACTCATTCCTGCACATAAGAAGAAAATTTTTACACAGATCATTAAACATCATTGTTTCAGTAGACAATGATAAGAAAAAGACAAAAAATATTTAATAAAAAGTTAAAGGTATTTCAACCAATCCAACTATTAATACAGCTAAACTTTCCCTAAAATTATATCAGACAAATTTATTGAAAACTAAAAATCAAATAAGTCTTTTCTTTAGGCTTAATCATGTAATCCAAGAGATGCAATTTATTCATAGGTACATTTCTCCAGTATTTAAACATCCTCAAATTTACAAAGACATTATGTCAGTACATGTCTTATCTAGAAAATTAAACTATGGAGTAGATACTTTAGATTCTTTTGGGGGGGGGAGGTCATGGGGCCTGAATTCTGGGCCTGGGCACTGACCTTCAGCTCTTCAGCTCAAGGCTAACGCTCTACCACTTGAGCCACATCACCACTTCTGGCTTTTTTTTTTTTTTTTTGCTTATGTGGTGCTGAGGAATTGAACCCAGGGCCTCATGCATGCAAGGCAAGCGCTCTACCACTGAGCCACCTTCCCAGCCCTTCAGATTCTTTTTATCAAGAAGAATTTCAAAAATATGAAACAATCGATTGGTATCTTATGGACTCCAGCTACATTAAAAAAATGGATGTGGGGGGGGTGGGGAGGATTGGGGGCAGGGGGAGGATGGGAAGGGCTGGGAAGGGGAAACAAAGGAGAAGGCTACAATGCTTGATAGGAAATGTGCTCATTATCTTGCCCATGTAATGGTAACCGCTCTGTACAGTATTTTCACAATAAAAAAAATGGATGTATTGTCACTTTAAAACAAGAAACAGATAAAATATTTGTGGTCTATTTTCTGAGATTCTGAAAAGTGTCATGAATGTAATTATCAAAATCATTCACACTTAAATTTAAAAATTGTGATGACATATGTATATGTATATGTACATATACATACATGCATAAATATATACATATGTACATACATGGGTAGCCCTAAGTAAAGTGTTCAGAATTGCTTGGGGAATTTCATTGAAATTCAGAAAACCATTCAAGTCTAATTTTGACTGGAATATACATACTACATATCTTTCTTCGAATACTTTCTTGTTTTCTCATAATCTTTAACTGTAATTTTCTTGACAAATAGTATACACTATCCATATTACTTGCATAACACAGAAATCCCTTGGATCTGTGGCTGTTGGTCCTCTGAGCAGTTTCCTTACAACCTTTACAAAAAGCCTTAAGCCTAACCTTCTCCTCTCAAAAGCTTATCTTTTACCTATCTAAGTCCCTATGGAACTGTTATTGCTCTTTTCTTTCACCTTATCCACTGTGCACACATCTGCTAACACTAATTGGCTTTCTTTAACTACAGGAAATCAGACATTCTAACCAACAGAGACATCATTTCATTCATCTGGTCTGCAAACATTAAGAAATGACTATCTACTCAGTCAAATATATGTTGCCTCATCTTTGTGTAAACTTACAAAGGGAAAGAAAATCCAGTGGATTCAGGCTTCCTTTTCCTTCAATTTATGTGTCAAGGAAAAAAAATCAGAATTATTGCAGGACACAAGTCAAAAGCTAAATGAAGTAGACATACTTATCAGAAAAGGACCAATTTAGAAAGTGTTTTTGAAGATTAACATGCAGAGAGAGAAGAAGCCTAATGCTAAGAGGCACATTTTATAAGAGTGAAATATTATATAACAAATTAAGTTTGAAATTGTTTTAATTGGTGTATACCATATGGAAGCAATAGAAAGCCACTAACCAGAAAATATATCTGTTCAATACTAAATGCACCCAGGCATTTCATTTACCCCTCTGGACAAGAGAATATTATGGACTTTAGATAATAGAAAATTCAGCCTCAGGATACTTTTCTTCTATGGAAGAAATAAATACATTTGCAATGTGAGTATTCAAATCTATGCTATTCTATTTAGAACAATAACAATTTTGTGATTTCTTTTACTATCAGAAAATGCACATCTGGCTTTTTGCTAGTTAATTGGAGTTAAGAATCTCATGTGTTTGTCTTCCTGGGCTGCCTGGGAACTTTAATCCTCAAATCTCAGCCTCCTGAGTAGCTACAATTATAGGAGTGAGCCACTGGTATCTGGGTTTTTGACTAGGACTGTAACTGCTATGGTTTTCAAGACTGTAACATTAACTAGAAGTTTGAATTTTAAGATACTATACCGAAAGGCTTCATTTTAAATTTTTTTCTCCAAAATGTGGAGAGAATGAGAATGAATTGCTTTGTATTGCTTTAGTGAGTAAGAGAGAAAGCCAATTCAATGCATAATGGAACACTTCAAGGTATGGGGTGGGTGGACTGCCAAGACAAGACAATGTTAACTAAGTCAGGACTTGAGAGGGTCGGGGGGAAGGCCAAAGTTTCCTTTCTGTATAAAGGCAGAATATTGTTCAGAATCTTATGATCACATTCTAAAGAAAGAGAACATAGAGGGAAAATCCTTTTCAGGTAGAAATGAAAACTGAATGTTCCTCAGGCTTTGAGGATAGAAAGTGGGGCTGTAGAAAACAAGGTAATTGAGGTGAGGACAAATATGTTTTCCAAGTGCCCTTGGGTGAGGTGGAGAGAGAGGATAACTTTACACTAGAAATAAATCTGAAATACAAGTTGAATGGGAAACATCAAAGAACTTATATGCCTTTGTGCTACTTCTTTCTGTTGATGCAACATGGAACCCAAGTGCTGCATTCGTGCAAACTACTAATCTCTGCCAGTATATGGTATGGAAAAGACCCTGATCATCCAGCAAACCTGTGAAGGAAGAAGTAGGTGGCCGAGAATGAAATGACTAATAACTGCCAAATGGTTACAATGGTTCATTGTAAGGAAACCATTATTGGGTCACCAGTCCCAGAAAATTAAAAAAAAAAAAAGTGCCAGTGAGTCTCAAGAAATAACAATGCCTAAATGAATGAATGTTCAGATGCACCAGCAAGTGCTTGCGAAGCTTTATGGGAGCAGTTGCTGGGGCACTGCTTTTCTTGAAAACCCAGGCATTAAGTTCCACGACTGTAAACACTGCGACAAATATTCTTCTCTGTGGAGACCGGATACAACAAAAGGAACCATCAGTCACTGCTTAAGAGGAGGTAACAGGAACAACAGAAGAGCCGTTGCCCCTTTTCCTGTCCTCAAGGAGTGTATATACCAGAATACCAATCTGAGATGATGGAAGAGGTGACAATCTAAAATGGTTGACTTTTGTGTGTGTATGTACCAATACTGGGGCTTGAATTCAAGGCCTGAACATAAATCCCTAGGCTAATTTATTTTCATTTTTATTTTTTTATTTTTGCCAAGATTAGTGCTCTACCATTTGAGTCACAGTTCCTTTTCTGACTAGGATTATGGATGTGAGCCACCAGCACCTAACTAAACAGTGAACTATTTTAAGGAAGTCATTGAACCTGAGAATCTCTAACACCACAAAACAAAGCCACTGTTCATCATCAAGTATTCATATTGTTTTCTTTGCTTCAGAATATTTTTAATCAGAGGAACGGAGGATCTAGGGCTAGATGAGGTCAATTACAGAATGTACCAAACTACTATTTCGGCCTCTCTGAATAATCATCACACATGATATGGTGTTTACTCTTCCCTACCTTACACAAACCCTCACATCAGCACAATGTGTAATGTAGGCTTCTCACCATCACTGGTGGCTGTAAAGGTTAGACTTTGTATGGAAATTCAGCAGAGACAAGTCACATAAAATCAATATGCTATTTAGAATGAAGAGTTAGAAATAGGAGGGCTTTCTGTGCGAGTTGGATAAGAGTTGCAGAGAAAATTTTGTTCTCACAGTAAAACTGCCATTATTGGATGATAGTAAATTGACATGGTTTATTTTGACTATCATCCTCCCAAATAGTTAGTGAATGAGGCAAGCCCCCGGGCTTGTTTCAGTAACAGCCTGGCAGTTACACATGGCCCCAAACAATGTGCCAGCTTGAGAGCATAATGCGCAGTGCCACACACTGTGATCATTTCTAAGCCAGGGTGTTCCCTGTGAGAATTATTTTTAGTTATTTCTGATGCATTTTTTCCTGATCCATAATATTTTCCTCTTTCCCCTCTGTACGCATATTAAACCAAACCACAAAATGAATGTACAATAAATCATGCCATATTCTTGCTACTTAAAAATCTTTTCTGCTTATATTTTTTACAAAAAAATAACTATTTCTTTGCTGCTCAGGAGTACCTTTTATTTTAAACTGAAGAGGCAAATAGTTTATAATTGCCCTGCTAATATTTACATCCTATACATCCTGTGATTACAGCAATTATATTTATCAGCTTGCCACCACCATGCTAAAGTAACCACAGCATTGGTCATGAGGGAAACATGTACCCACTCATTTGCCTTTGAATAGAACGAAAGAAGAAACACCATGCTTCACAAACTTGAACTACAAAATCATTTTCCACCCTCAGAGCCAATGATCATTTCTAACCCTTGATGGGCCACCACTAGGTCAGGATTAAACTATTACTGTAAAAATAACAAATAAGGTTTGTTTTCCCAAGGCTGTGTATTCTGTAAGTACTTGAGTTCCACTTGTAATTGTCCTAACATTCACACACACTGTACTTGTTCAACGTCCAGATCAGACATGGAACTTTCATAGCCTTAATCACTGGCTGTTATTTGGTTATGAAAGGAGTGACACAAAAATCTGATAGGTTAAAACAAAACAAAAGCAAAGCAAAACAAAAACAAAACAAAACAAAAACCTCTGGATCTTTTCCTGGGATGATGATGTCATTCATTCTGCTTTAGACTTTTCTGGGGAGAGTGGATTTTTGAGTCATAAAATGTATACAAAGTGACGAGAGTCAGCACTATTTGGCAAGTTGTTTCTCAGCATCTCTGCAGAGTTCTGGAAGCCCCATCAGAATTGCAAACACATCCAGGGAAGGTTCCCACCCTGTGAATCCCATCAGGTCAATGGCTATTATCTAGATGGTTCTGTTTGGAGAAGTTTGGGGCTAGGAGGCTGTAGCAGAAGAAATATCAGTGCTTTACCTACAACTATAAGACACAATTTGCCCCACGAAGGTTAGAATGTATTTGTGACATTAACTAAGTATCACTATCCCACAATACTGTGAAATTTGTGAAATTTATGTAATCACTTAATCACAATAAAAAATTGCAAAAAAAATGGTTAAGAAGAAATGTGCTCATTACCTTACTCATGTAACTGTAACTCCTCTGTACAGTATCTTTGCAATAAAATATAATAAAAAATTAAAAAATCATTTAATCCATAAAAAATTTTTAAAATGCAAAGCGGTAAAGAGATTACAATTTGGGTGATGTCTTCTCTAATGTATGCTTGAGAAATATAAAACATTATTATTGTTTTCCCACTGTAAAATTTTGGACAAGAAAATCATAAAAATACCTTGATCTTAAAAAAATGTATAGAAAGTGAAGAATTTCTTGCTTACACATAGATCTTGCTAGCAATTTAAGTGCAGGATAAAAGTATATAAAGCCTATTAGTTTTGTGACCTTTTTCCTTGGCTCTGTCTCAGGACTGGTTAGATTTTTGAATCTGATCATAGCAGCATCAATGCTGGATTGTTTGGGAATTATGGTGTATCTCTGCCAAAATACATGATGAGTAGCTATTTGATTTATTTTTTTTATTTTCATTTTATTGTCAAGGTGATGTACAAAAGGGCTACTGTTACATAAGTAAGGTAGTAAGTACATTTCTTGTCAAACTTGTTATCCCTTCCTTCATTTTTCTCCCTCTTTCCCTTCCCCCTCATTCCTCCTTCTATTTTGTAAGGAAGTGGACCGTGACTGAAATTCACAACGGAAAGGAAGATGTGTATTCATTTGCATGGGACAACAGTGACCTCCAGTGCTAATATAGCTAATGTGAAGAGTCCAAAATAAAACATCACATCATTTCCTAGTAAATGAACTAATATGATGACAAGAAGAATGTAGTTATGATGCATGGTTTCCCTAAGAGCTACTTAACAATAGGAGTGAGTGATACTCATGGATAAGGAGTACATCCACAGCACAACCTAGCTGAATGGCATATGCAGACATGTTTGGTTTCATCCTCACATTAAAATCACTGGTAGGGAGTTCAGAACTTCTGTGTACCCTCTCATTTTATCAGTCTATCCATTCAGTTTTGCTCCTTCAATATACTGGTGCTGCGCTTCAACTATCAGCACTCTCTTAGCTTATCTCACATTACTCTCAGTGTTTATTAGAGGGGAAAAAATGAAGTTGGTGATGTCATTCTACTTTTTGACCACAAATATCTCTGTCTAAGCATAAATTTATCTGAATTCATCTTTTCTTTTCAAGTGACAGATTAATAGTCAGACTAAACTGTTGGTGACTAGTGAAATTATTTATGATGCTATTGTAAGACTTAGGGGGTATGACTCAACTGGTAAGCGTCCAAGCTAAAGACGTTGAGTTCAATCCTTAATACCACACATAAAGAACAAAACAACAACAACAACAACATACTTTATGGTAGTTTATCTTCTCCCCAGAGAAACAGTCATTTCTTGGTACTCTTTTTCTTCTAGTATTAAGAAAGAAACAGAGTCTGTGTAGTTCTTCAGATAATGTGGGCACTTACTAGATTGCTCTGTTTCAAGGATGCACCAACCACCTTTGTTTTTGATTTTCAGGATTTTTGTTTATTTATTTTGGCAGTACAAGAGTTGGAACTCAGAGCCTAGGGCTTTCTATACAGGTGATTTCACATTGAGCTCATGCCTTGAGTTCTGGTTTGTACTGATGCTTGTTATGTCTGTGAATGAAGGTGTGTGTGTGTGTGTGTGTGTGTGTGTGTGTGTGTGTGTGTGTGTGTGTGTGTGTGTGTGTGTGTGTGTGTGTGTGTGTGAACACATGAGCATGTGCACTAGTCCTGGGGCTTGAACTCACAGCTTTGAGCCCTTGCTTGGCAGTTTTGCTCAAGACTGATATTCTACCACTTGAACCACGACATTTCTGGTTCATTGTTAGTTATCTACAGATGAAAGTCTCTCAGATTTGTCTGCCAAAGAGGACTTCAACCTTTTATTCTCAGATTTCAGCCTCCTGATTTGCTAGGATTACAGGTGAACAACCAATGTCTGGTTGTCTATATTTTTTGACTATAGAGCAAAATATTCCCCTCAATAAGCATTTCTTAATCTACTTGTAACTGAATACTCAGGATAAGCAGACACAGTGCTAGGTCTTGATCATAAACAGTTGTTAATTTTCACATTGTCTATATAACACATGTTTTGCCTCCATTTTACAGATGAAAAAATTTTGAGGGACTCAATAATTTTCTCATATTCATAAAACTGCTAAGTAAAAATTGTAGAATTCACAATCCAGATGCCCCTTAGTTGAGGAATGGATCAAGGAAATGTGGCATATATACATAATGGAATTCTATGCTTCCATCAGAAAGAATGGTATTGCCCCATTCGTAAACAAATGCAACGACCTGGACAAAATTATATTAAGCAAAGTAGGCTTAGAACTTCATTTGTTGTAATTGACATGCACCTATAAATCTACAAGCACAATGTCAGGGAAAAGACAAAAAATTTTACCCTTGGATATAGTACACTAAGCAGGACTTTAAACATCCACACAGTAAGACCAAAGGAGGATATTCTTGGGAGAAGATCACAAAAGCTCAATATCTATGTGCATATGATCACATAAAATGTTTATCAAAAGGAACTCCAATAATTGGAATCAAGAGGGATTATTTTGTTGTTATTTTACTTTTTGTGTTTCTTTCTCCGCTTTGTTGCTGGTTTTTACTTCTGTACTTTTTGTCTTGTATGTAAATTTATCTGTTTGGGGAGGGCAAGATGGAGCACAGAAATGGTGGGACAAAGGGTGAACAAATGCAGCAGTGATACTCACTAGACACTGTTGAAAATGAACTATAGAACTTGTTGGGGGTGGAGTCAGAAGGGAAAAAAAACTGGGAGAAAACAAGGGAAGAGGTAACACCAGTAAAGTACTCATCACCTGACTTACATAACTGTACCCCCTCTGCATATCACCTTTCCAAAAAATATAAATAGTAAATAAAAAATTGTAGGATCCAAACCCAGATTTTCTAATACCAATGCCATTCATGAAAATGAAGTGTATAATCCTGAACCATATGATTAACATTGCAATAACACATAGAGGCCATACACTTGGGCTACTCTATTATTAAGAATCCTAACTTTAGTTATATATTGTTTAATGTGTTCATTTGTGTGCAACATATGAACATGGGTTTTTTATCTCTTTTTATCTCTTTTTAGTAATTGTTACATATTACATTGTTCTCTATTGCCAGGCTCAACATAGTTTTGATTTTTGTTATTGGTGGTGAGATTGGTTCCTTTGGGGGAAGTGCTGGTGTTTGAACTAACTGGAACTTACTTGAATTTAGAAAGACTAGGACATTATATTTTGTAAGAAAATGAGGTCACGGGGTAACTGCTATTTGGGTTTTGTGCAAATTTTGGTTCTGTGTATTATTAGATGCAAAGATTATTTGATTGAAAAAGTCTGTTAGATCTTTGATTACTTATAGTCCTTAGTGCAATGACTTAGACATTGTAGATGCTCAATAGAAGTCTGCTTTGTTGAACTTTATCTCATAGGGTATGCATTTTCCAAGACTGAGAAGAAAGCCTTTATTTGTGTTATTATTTTTGCAGATGAATTAGGCTTTGTACTCAGAAAAATCAGCCATCTTTGTCTGCCCCAAGAAGAGAAATGTTACGTGTTTCTCCTACAAGCTAGCTTCCTAGAAAGATTCAAAGCACAAAGCAGAGAAAAAACACTTTTGACCAGAACTGAGTCCGAGCTGAATCTGCCATGGACACACAATTTCACCTTAGCAAAACACAGCTGAGTGAATTACACTCCAGCTTTAGAGTCTCATAAGGCAAAACACATGTAATACAATTCAGGACAAAGAAACTTCTTTATTTTTTTTAAAGTACATATGCTTTGAGGATAGGAAGCATGGTTGTCATGTTGACAACTGAGTCCGTAGAATTTAGTACCAAAAGTTAGCATGCAATGCTTTTTAAAATTCTTAATTACTATGGATGGATAAATGAATAAAAAATGTTCTTATAGGGACGTTAGCTTGAAAAGCCAGAAGAGTTCAAGTGGAGTCCAGAAGAGGAAATAGCTAACTTAGTAGTCCCAAATATTGTCTAATATCCTACCCACAAGCCAGCCATGACTATTTACATTTAAGTAAATAAAATTAGATATTTCATTCTTCATTCTCACTGGCCACATTTTCAAACTAATCATATTAATCTGAGAGTTACCAAGAGACAAAGTGGAATACAACTTATTTCTATCAATGTTGAAAGTTGTTTTTGGACAGTGTTGTTGTGGGCCATCAAGTCGAGTGAAGAAAAGTCAAGGATATCTTCAAAGGATTTATTGTTGTTGTTGTTGTTGTATTCATCTCAGCTCACAAATAAGATAATATTCAATTTCTGGAAACTTTTAGAAAATTCTAGAATGAATATTATGTGTTTTTTGTTGGAGAATATCACATGTTGCATTACATGATAGCAAAATAAGTGAAAGCCCCAAAGATGTCTAAAGATGGGCTCTAGGGCAGAAATGTCCTCAGTAACTTCCCTGTTCAGTGCGGCCTGTAGTTATGGCATAAAGGTCCTAAGGACTCCAAATTTGTCCTTTTAACACTGGTAGGATTGGGAACAAATTTTCACTTTAAATGTAAAAGGAGGAAAAAAATAATTATGAAACGATTGGAATAATTTAGAAAATAAAAGTATATATTCAAATGGCCAATTGTCCTACTTCTAAAATGGCCTTGGTTAAAGCACAATTGTTTTCTCTTTTCTAAGACTTTTATTTGGTTGTTGTGATGCACCACAAAGTATTTTCTGGGTTATTGTTCTTAAACATCCTTTTATAGCATCTTTTCAATGAGAGTATTTCATTATATTAGGTAGGTATAGAATGCATTTCTCAACCATACCTTGTCATTAAACATTTTATTAACTTTCATTCCTTGATGGCATTTTTGGTATAGTAAATATGCTTGCACAAAAAAGTCAAATACATCCTTAAAATGTGTGTGAAGGCTGAGAATTCTGGATCAAGTTATCTTCTTCTTTTTTTTTCTTTTTTTTTTGTCGGTTGTGGGGCTTGAACTCTGGGCCTAGGTGTTGTCCCTGAGCTCTTCAGCTCAAGGTGAATACTCTACCACTTGAGCCACATCGCCACTTCCTATCTTCAAATTTTAAATCTTTCTTACACACATTGCCAAAATTGCTCCCTACAATCCTACTTACACAGGAATGTGTCTAACTGAATATCTGATAGAAGTGAGCTTTTTTTATTCCTGGAATCTAACTAGTAGAAAGTGATATGGTTTCATTCATATGCTAACATGTTCTATATTGTGTAAATTATATACACTAGGAGTATGTCCATCAAGTTGAAAACTTAATAATGTATCTTTACTCCATCTTACATGAATTCATAAAGAGAAATTGATATATTTCCTATTGCCACTGTCATGTCTTGTCTCAGCATCTAGTCCAGACCAACTGAGACAAGAAGTAGAGTCTGATAACTTTACTTGCTACTCTTGATACATTCCTGCAAAATGGCATGCAGTTGAGACACAGCAAGAAAATACGGTGCTGGTGACTTGTACTTTTAAAGCCTCTTTCAGGTAATGTACACCTCCAAATAATTTCTTTGGTTAACTTTGAATTTTGTAATTGGAATGACTGTTCTTACCTCCAGGCTATTAGTCAAACTTCCTTGTCTGATCCCTAACCACCTTCTCAAAGATAACACCTGATTGAATGGTTTAGTGCACTTTTATGCTGGCCATTGCTTTTTCTCTTTTTGTGTCACATACTTTGAACAGGTTTAGAATAACAAAACAAGCAAAGGCACAGATTCATTTATTAGGTTTCATGCTATGGGTCTTGTAGGTCCCCACTGTGACTTTGAATAAGTTCTTTAAATTCTCTAATGCCAAACAAGCTCTTTCTTTCTTTCTTTTTATCAAGTTAGGTGACAATAGTAAATGACTTGTAGTTTTATAAATCAGTAAACTAATATTAATAATTTATTAAGTGCTTACAACAGAGCTAAGTCCTTAATGAATATTATACTGTTTTTTTAAATTTATTTTATTGTAAAGATGCTGTACAGGGGATTACAGTTACATGAATAAGGCAATGAGTTCATTACTTGTCAATTATTGTTTCCCCTTCCCTTCCTTGTTGTTGTCCCACTATCCCTTCCCTCCCCCACCTCCCACACTCCCCACCCCACTCCATCCACACCCTCCCTCCTTCCCATCCCCCCAAGTTGTATACTGTTTGTTAAATAGAGAAGACTCTTGTTTTAAGCCTTTGTTTGCACCTATGAATGTTTTAAGATCATTTGTGTGTGATTGCTCACCCATTCAGATTTTGTTGGCTTTTTTTTTCCTTTGCAATAGATTTCAAGTGACTGTAAAATGTCTGTACTTTTCCCTTCTCCCCTGGGATCAGACATTCTGGATTATCTTTCCTAGATTTCCCATAATGGTAAAGATTGGTAAACTAGGCAATGGTGGCTCACGTCTATAATCCTAGCTACACAGGAGGTTGAGATCTGAATATTGCAGTTCAAAACCATGTAGGGAGGGAAGATACTTGAGACTGCTATCTCCAATTAATCACCAAAAAGCCAAAAACTGATCAAATGGTAGAGGACTAGCCTTGAGAGACAGCCCTCAGACCTCTAGTTCAAGCCCGAGTACTGGCACCAAACCAAACAAGCAACAAAACAAAACAAAATCAAATGATACGAAGAACTTTACTTAAAATCTCCTTGAATGCTCACAAAAACTTACAAAATATAGCTATGATCAGCAAATGAAAAAAGAGTCTGGAGCGATCAAATCACTTTCCAGAGGTTACACAAGCAGTGCCAGAGCCAGGCTAGAAAATATTTGCTTGAGCTTTCCCCTTCCACAATTTTCTCTTTTCACTCTGTTCAATGGACAGGCCCACCAGAAACTTGAACTCTTTCTGTTTGTTTGTTTTATTAGCTATCTTCCCATTGAGATGCAGCTCCTGTTGATGAGGACAAGTACTAACAAAACAATCATGAAAACAGCAACCCCTGCCTGAGAGCCCGCTATTGCTAGGTACTTAATTTCATATAGTCTTTTCATATAGACAATGTATTGGCTTGCTGTTGTATTTATCTTTATTTATAGACAAGGATGTCATGAAGATTAGGTTATAATTCTAAAACTGTACATAAACAGAAAGAGGATTTATTCTGTAGGTAAGACTATTTTCAATACCATGTTGTCTTACAGGTTAATTCTCAGGTTCATATGTTATTTTTTTTAATGATTCAATATATGTACATGATTATGTGTTTATGTATCTGAAATAAGAAATTTGTAAGAGCTCTCCCATTAAGAGAGTGCATTAATGGAATGACAAGTCATGGTAACAAGAGTTGCACTCTTGTGCTTTTTCCATTTAGAAATGCAGAAATCCAGGAAACAAAGCTTCCAGTGGAGAGAACCAATCTTCTGGGTTACAGTAACTGGGTGGTGGTGGTGAAAGCCTGTAGATCTAGTTTATTGTTTTTTTGAAGCATTAGTATTCATCCTTTACTGCCAGGAATGCTTGTGAAGCTCTGTGGCTCTAATTTAAAAATGCTGCTGAGGAGGGCTCCACGCTGTCTGCTCTGAAATGGGACTTTGCTCTTCTTATTTGTAAACTGTCAGCATAAGACAGGAACTAGCCATCAGTAAGATTTGATTTTATAAAAAAAAAAAACTTACAAAAAGTGATTGGAACCCCTCAAACGTCTGTAAGTCTAACTTTTTCATTCTGCCCAGTGCCCTCTTTCTTGTGTCTTATGAAAAAAAAATGTTATAGCATAGCATCCTCTGGGGCATATTCATTCATTGTTTAGTTGACTTTTAATTCTCAGATGATTCATTTGACTGCTGTGTTTGCAGAATCTGCTCATGATATACAAGCTCAAATAGAACCAAATAACATTATAAAACCTTTTTTCCCCTTGTCTACTCTTAGAATTTTCTATGTATTTGAACTGAGTGCCTTCTGAATTTCTCCAATTCCCACTTCATTTCACCCTACAGAACCAGAAGATGGAATCAATGTGATATTACACAAAGATTGGATCTGTCTTGCTAATTATTTGGTATCTCCATTTCATGTGTGGTCTCCTCAGTATTTACAAACGCAGGATAACTTTTGCAACCTCTTTTGCTACTGTCTATCAAAAGTACTCACTGGGAGACACTGTACCCACAGAGTGATGAAATAAGGTTTAGTATTGAAAGAATAAAAAAAGGAGGAAGGAAGATCTCTCTTGGAAGCTGAGTCTTGTTAATTATAGGGCATCACTGAAACCTGGATCCACAAGGTTTATCTTGACTCATTTCAAATGTCTATTAGGCCAGATACGTGCTGTTTGTGAGAAAGCACATGTCAAGAAATAGCTTTGAATTAGCTTACTACTCAACCCAGATCCTACATCAGACACTCCAGGCCACCACAAAGCTTTTCATCAACAGATTTCTCAAGTATCAACTGGGGGGGGAGGAACCTAGACAGAACAGGAAGGTAGGCATTTATGGCTTTCTGCCTAGGAAGATTAGGACAACAGCTCTCTGTCAAATAATCAGTTTTAATGTCATTTTAGACTGCTATGAACTATCTCTTATCCATGAAGCCTTTATAGATTTCTCAGCATCCTCCTGGTCTTTTATGTCGTCATAAGCTGCAGCTCCATTTCACAGATCAGCTATAATATCAGTGTAAAACTGCTGGATTACCAGGGTACTGTTTTAGAAGGCAAGGATCTATATTTTTTTCTTTTAACAATGCAGTGCCTAGCAATTGCAGATATTTGATGAATGATGAATGAATACATAAACATAAAGGTATAATTTATATTTAATTTTCCACCTTAATATACCATTACTTGTTTAGATAGATATAAAAAACCATTTTAAAAACAAGATATGTTTTTGAAAGAAACTAAAATAACCAATCTGAGAGAGAAAATTCAGTTTATTACTAAATTACTAAGAGGTAACTGAGAAATATCCTAAAAATCATGGGACACTTATTTTCACATTAAAGAAGCAGATGAAGAACATGGCAGTTAGACATGAAAAAATCATATGCATGGCTATGAAATATATGACTTTAGTTCATATAATATTTTTGCCTGCTTGTTATAAATTAATTAGTAATAGCAAGAAGTATAAAATGTGAAAATATTCACTTGTTTTCCTTCACAAACAAAATCTAGTGTAGGGCAGGACATATGGATTAACTTCTAGAAATATTTCGGTAGATGTTACAGTTAGAAGATTGGCCAATTCTTTCTTGCTTTGGTTTTGAGGAAGGGGTCTTCCAATGTAGTCCAGGCTAGCCTGTGCTTAAAATGATGTTTTGGTAAAGGGTATGTAGAGACTCTTCAAGATCAGAGTAAATAAATGTTTTCCTGGGACAGAGAAAGGGGAAAGGCAGGAAAGAGGCAAAGCATTTTTGAGGTTCAGAAATTAAAAACATGGGATATTTGAAGAGCAGTAAGGAGTTCAAGAGAGTTGGCGCACATGGTTCACATCTTAGGCCTGAGGCTTTGGATATAATGGAAAGTCAAATCATAGATGAGTCTTAACCTAGGAGCCCACCACAGGGAAGTTCTTCCCTGGGAGTAACTTCACACAGACATTTTCCAACTTGTGTTACAATACATGCTTCTACTTGCCTCAACATTCTGTTACTTTTAAACTGTAACATATTTAAGAAAATACCCAAGCTACTTTAACTCTTAGTACACACATATTGTTGCATCTTGTTTTATTAGTTTTTATTTACTTTAGAACTATATTTGAAAACTCTTAAATAAGGATTCTATAAAGGGTAAAAGAGATGTTTCTAAATCAGATTCTAGAAAGGAAAAAAAAAAGTTCCCAAGTGTGTTTTTGATAGTCTTACAGATTTATCATGACTCCCATCTTCCTTCTTCCTTCATTCCCAGTTTCTTTCTTCCCTCTTTCCCTCCCTCCATCCCTCCCTCCTTTCCTTTCTCCCTCCTTTCCTCCCTCCCTTGCCCCCCCCCAGCCTCCCTGCCTCCCTGCCTCCCTGCCTTCCTGCCTTCCTGCCTTGCTGTCTTCCTTCCCTCTTCTCATTGTCTCTCTCTTTCCCTCTCTTCATTTATTTATTTATCTTGGCAATACTTTACTGTCCATTTTGACTAAGAACCCACTATCTTCCTGGTCTGGAATTATAGATGTGCAGGACCAAGCCTAACTTTAGCTCCCTGCTGTTTACAATTTTTTACTTCTGTTCAAAAGTTTTAACTTCTTGAGCCAATTCAAGTTTGCATTGAGAATACTTACTTACTTAACCTTCTTTCCTAATATTTTCAAATCATCTCATTTTACCACATAAGCATAAATTAAGGCACTATGAGAAATATCAAAAGAATACTCTTTGATTAGACAAAGTATTAAAATGCTAGATATGCATAGGCAGATTGCAATTCATATTTCAGTTTGTCTTTACAAATATACCACATTTTAAGAACATAAAACTTTGGAGGTATTGACAATGATAAGTTGGGAACAAGAATTGAGACGATTGGGAGTATTTTAAAATACTAAATCTTGGCTACTCTGGTCTTTTCTTAGTTTTCACACAGTTCCATAAAACACAAATAGCAGTTTTATTGTTGCTTTGTGTTGCTTTACAAGTTTCAGTTTGGCAGCTGGAGTTATAATGCAGTCAGCATTTTTAAATTGTCATGCTTGACAACATTTGGTCCTAGAAGAGAGTCTTAGTTTCACTGATATCCTGTAAGGTTTGTTTCAGGAAAGGCCATGATGGTGATTATGCAGGATGAAGTCACATATTTCTACCAACCACATCCTACCATTATGGCAAATCTAATTGTAGTTAGATGTAGAATCAATGGAAGAAGAAGAAAATACTTCCTTCCAATAAAATATGAAATAACAACAACAACCAAAAAAAAAACTTTTCAAAGAAATAAAACTTTCAGAATTTAGTAGCCCTTTGTTAAATTATAGGACAATATAAAATACATTATGATTTTATAAATGTAATGGAATAGTAGAAAGTATTTAAGACCTTTAAACGTATACATAGGCATGTTAGCATTAATTTCTTTTTTCTTTGGTTGTGGAGCTTGACTATGGGCCTGGGCGCTGCCCTCAGCTCTTCATCTCAAGGCTAGCGCTCTACCACTTGAACTACAGCACCACTTCTGGTTTTCTGGTGGTTTACTGGAGATAAGAGTCTCATAGAGGGCTGGGAAGGTGGCTCAGTGGTAGAGCTCTTGCCTTGCATGCATGAGGCCCTGGGTTCGATTCCTCAGCACCACATAAGCAGGAAAAAAAAGCCGGAAGTGGCACTGTGGCTCAAGTGGTAGAACGCTAGCCTTGAGCTGAAGAGCTGAGGGACAGTGCCCAGGCCCAGAGTTCAGGCCCCACGGCCGGACCAAAAAAAAAAAAGTCTCACGGACTTTCCTGCCCAGCCTGGCTTTGAACCACAATCCTCAGATTGCAGCCTCCAGGTTAGCTAAGATTACAGGTGTGAGCCTGTAATATTAATCTTAATAGTAATATTATTACCAACATAATTATATTATATTAGCATATTAATTGTACTAAGGGGTTTCATTGTCATATTTTCATAGACATTTAATGTACTTTGATATATTTATCCTCTATTATACTTTGTTGTCTGCTTTTCTAAAAAATGTTAATAGGTTTCATCATTTTATTTTTGTTCATATTTACTATGTACTTCTGTCATTTTTACAATCCTGTTACTTTCCCACTCCTCCTGGTCACACATTCATATTTGCATCTTTTTTCTTTAATAGATCAGATTCCACATATGAGAGAAAACAAGTTATCTGTGGTTCTGAATCCCACTTATTTTGCTTTACCTGATGATCTCAGTTCTGTTTTCCTGCAAGTGACATAATTCCGTTCTTCCTAATGCCAATTAATACTCCATTGTATATTTAACACAAGTTCTTTACCCATGCATCAATTGATCAGTACCTAGGTTGGTCCTATATCTTGACTGTTGAGAATCATGCTGCAATGAACATAGCAGGTATCTTCATTGTATTCTGACTTATAGTCCATGAGTGGTACAGCAGAATCCTATGGTCATTGCATTTTCAAGTTTTTGAGGAGCCTCCATACTGCTTTCCATAGTGGCTGCACTAATTTTTATTCCCACCAACAATATGTAAGAGTCTCTCTTGCCCCTACATCCTTGCCATCATTTATTGCTGTTTCTTTTCTTGTTGGTAGCCATTTAAATTAGAGTGAGATAAATTCTCATTATCATTTTGTTTTGTATTAGTCATAAAGTTATTGTCTTAATTAACTTATAGACTTAATTATCGAAGTTTAGCATATAATTAGTCTGTGACAAACCACACTGTCTTTCAATAATTGCAGTTACCACTAAAAAGCAAACTTTAAATTGTATGGTAATGTTGTTATTTGGGGGATTCATCCCTACCATTACAGTTACTATTAGATGGTACAGGGTCCATTTCACAATATCAAGTTTATTGACAAAGAGAAGAGATATTTCCTATTTTTCTTTCTTAGTCTTATAATTTAAAACAGCATTAGTTACATTAATTCAGTATTTTGTCACTTGTACTAACATGGATGTTAGAAGATAATTAGAGTTGGGTTTTGGTGGCTCACACTTGTAATCCTAGCTAAGCAGGAAGCTGAGACCTGAGAATCTGTATTTGAAGCCATCCCAGGCAGAAAAGTCTGTAAGAAGCTTAACTCTACTAAACTACAAAGGAAAGAAAAAAGAAAGAAAGAAAGAAAGAAAGAAAGAAAGAAAGAAAGAAAGAAAGAAAGAAAGAGAAAGAGAGAGAGGGAGGGAGGGAGGGAGGGAGGGAGGGAGGGAGGGAAGGAGGGAGGAAGGGAGGAAGGAAGGAAGGGGAGGAAAAGAAAGGAAAAGAAGAAAAACTGGAGGTGGAGCTGTGGCTCAATTGGTAGAGTGCTAACTGAGGCAAACGAAGCTCAGGTATAGTGCTCAGACCCTCAGTTCAAGCCCCAAGAAAGACACAACAAGGGAAAATTAAAAAAAAGATGATTAAGAAATGTCTGAACCTAAAGAGGTTTACCATAATAATAAATAGGAGTTCATGAATTTTACCTGATGATTTTGTTCTTTGCATTCACTTAAATGAGATTAAAAGATTGATCTTAAGTTTTAAGAATAATGATGCTACTTGAGATTAAATTTTATATTATTTTAAATATAATTGCCCTAGTTAAGAAAAAATGCCCTATTCCATTAAAGATTTATTATTTCTTTTTTTGGGTGGGGGGGTCTTGAATTGGAGACCTCACACACTTGCTACTGTTTTTCCACTTAAACCATTAGTCTAGTTCATTTTGTTTTCCTATACAAGGTCTCTTTTTGTAGCCAGGTGGGCCTGGAACTCACTATGTAGCCCATGCTGGACTTGAACTTTCTGCCTATGCTTCTGTAGTTTTAGGATTAGAGGCTAGGATTAGAGGCTGAGGTCACCACACCCAGAAGGGTTTATTATCTGGTAACATAAATTTGGACTTTGTTTGATTATATTGGAATTCAACTCAAACTCTTGAATTTGTCAATGGGATTCTGATAAAGTAAATTTGGGCATTAGATTTAGCCATGGTTTCATAGAATGCTGTTTTTAAATTCCATTTTATCTTCTCCTTCAAAAATAAAGCTAGTTGCAGTGCAAGTTATGACTATTGTACATATCAAATTTTATATCTAGTGTTGAGTTATATTAACTATATAAACTATTATTAGTTAGAAGAAGCTTCACAGGATTAGAATGGCAAAATGGTTAGATAGCAGTAAGTCTGAATACCTACTATGTGTTAGGTTTTTAAAAAGAGGTAGCCGAGTAAGAACAGCACCACTCACATGGTATTCAGGTAAGGGGTAGGTTTATTCATCGTTCTGGCTGGCACCAGGCCATGTTGGCCCTCCACGTGACTAGGAAAGGCCTGGGAATGAGAGATGGGAAAGAGAAGAGAAGGAAAGAGCTGAGAAAGAGCTAGAAAAGAGCAGAGAGAGGGCATCTGGGCCTGGGCTAGGCCTTATCTAGAGTATGGGCAGAGAAAGGTGTGGTCACATAAAATTCAGATATGACCTCAGCAGATGCAGATGTGACCTCTACCAGTTGTCTCAGTTGCCAAGGTAATGCAGGTACTGGGTGGAGACTTTGCTGGGAGGAGGGTGGAGTTCTGAAAAGAATCAATTTATCGGCTATGATCTTTCCTTTTAAAAGAGAACAAATATAACTCTTCCATTTTGAGAGTATTTGAAGGATCCTAAATCATAGCAGAGATTGCATTTTCTCACAAAAGCTAAGATTTACAGAGTATAGATACTTTAGCCAAACAGAAAGCCTTTTCCTTGGCCACAAGAAGACCATCTGTCAACATTTTATTCAACATATGGTAAAAGAAGCAAAACTTTTCAGGATAATTCACTAAAGTAGTACCTAAAGTGATCTTGGGGAAATTTTATCCATAGAGACAGAATAATGTACACGTGGTAACATAGGGCTTGATACATGGTTGCAAGCAAACCTAGACTCTAATGTTACAGTAGAATAGCAGGAGAACACAGAAAGACTGGGAAACACTGAATGAAAAGAAATAGAGACCTTACTGCAACAGTAACCATTTTCTCGATCATCATTTTGGTGATTTGTTTGATCAAAGGTCTCCAGACCCTAGAGTAAATACAAACGTTCTCATGTTCACCCCCAGGATGGGGGGGGGTTGCGGGGATAAATGGATTGTACTTCCCAGAGGACCTTCCTGGATCTCCTGTAGAAAGGATTTTTCAGGTACCAAGGGTGACAATCCAGTCACAAAGATGGTAGAACACTTGAATTGTGTAATGAGAATCTTTTCAGAGAACCAACCAAATGTTGAGTGAATTCACAAGATTCTTGTCTCTAATATGCATATATATGTATGTACACATGTATAGTGGAAATCAGAACAGGAAAGCTAGTACAGAAGATAAAGAACCGGAAGGAAGAAATTAAGATGGAGTGTTGCTGTTCACACAGCAAGACCCGGGATCGCAGTGTCTGGTAGGCAGAAAAGGACCCTACCATGCAGGTATATACAAAGTTTATTAAAACATCATATGTTTATATTGGGCATTGGGACATAGACAGTAAGTCTGTAGTCACGGGAACAATCACAACACAGTCATAGGATACCATAGGCCAATCACGAGGCATAAAGTTGACCTTAAACAATTTTGGGGAGAAATTGGACAATTAGCAACCTTTAATCAGTGAGCTGGAAGAGTTGTTCAAGATAATAAAGGAGGTGGGGCAGGTGGGGGTCCATTAAAAAACACAAAAGGAATCTTGAGGCTTTGTTCTACATGATTAACTAGGAGGAGCAAGAATGGCACTTCCCGCAAACCATCCTGAGTCTGGTGCTCAGAGCCGGACCTTTGCCCCAGCATGGAGAAGGGGCGCCTCAGAGGGATGCATACCAGCATGCACGCTCATGGCACACAGGACCTCAGATGGGGTCGATGCCTCCAACAATGGAGAAAATTCCATGTTGAGTAAGTATAAATATAGGAAACGCTTTGGAATTATAGGTAAAAGTCCCGATTTATTGTAAGATATGTCAATCCAAAGTTTCAGCTCCAGTGATCTCAACAAATCTCCCAAATTTCTACGAAGAATCTGAATTAAAGAGCTTTTGCCAAACTAGTTGTGTATAGTCTATCTGGTTTTCTTCTTATTGAACACAGGGTCTTCCTCATGGGTCATTTTGTTTGTTTGTTTATGTGACAAACCAGCCTCAAAGTCAAGAATTGCTTCCACCTCTTGAGTTCCAAAATTATAGGCATGAATTACCATATTCAGCCACCTTTCTAGTTTTCTCACTTAAAAATATGATACTGCTGTATTGTAAATGATTTAAAATTTTGAGACACCTATGTGTCTTTAATGGAAAAAAAAAACCTGTTTTCACTGTATTTGATTCCATTACCCTGCTTCTTGTATATACACTTTTCTAATTTGGGGAGAGGAAAGAGAAAAAACAAAATGCTTAAATAGGGATGCAGGTTGACCCATTGTAAAAATTTGAATTTCTTAATGTGAGGGAAGCCACATTGATAGGTGCTAGATGTTGTGTATGTGTTTTTTTTTTAAGATGCACATTTTATTAGGTCATTGAGTTAGCCCAGACAGGAAAGTCCATGAAACTCTTATTTCCAATTAATCACCAAAAAGCCAGAGGTGGAGCTGTGGCTCAGGTGGTAGAGCACTAACCACTTTAAACTATGAGACAATGCCCAGGCCTGAGTTCAAACCACAGTACTAGTACACACACACACACACACACACACACACACACACACACCACACATACACACAAACACACACACACACACACACACACACACAAAATCTAAGCAAAAAAAGAGAAAATAAAGGAAGCCCAAAGAACTGAAGATGTTTTTGTTAGAAGAATCATGTTCTCTTTAAGCACTTTATTCCAAATCTCATCTAAAAATCTCAATTTACATTCAGTGACTAGTACTATGTCTCTGACTAGCAAAATTGTTGAAGGAAGACAATCTCTGAGTTTTGAATTTGGCACAATGAACCCATCCTCAGTTTTATGGACGGTTGCTCGTTTCTCTCAGCTTATTACCTTGTATACAAAACAGTAGCATCAACAACAACAATACTAATGAGTGATTTCACTGTCATGACTGATCAGGGTTAAACCAGATGATGCAAATACATTTGGCATGACACATGATATGTATTCAGTATAAATAAATGATACTTGTTAGAATGTAAGCATTATGAAGGTAGGAATGAAGTCTGCTGCATGCAAGTGCTCAACAAAATATCTGCTACATGTTGGATCAACAAATGCAAAAGATAAATTCTCATGAAATTGAGAGGGTGTAACTGTGGTTGCAACACAGTAGGTAGAGTGCATACATTTGTGTTAAAAATAAATAAAATTTTTTTGGGGTAGCACCAGCAGTAGGCTTGACAAACATATAATTAACTAAACTCAGATTAAACTGACATTGCATTCTCCGGATTTTTGGAAGAAAACTCAATGCGGGTAAAGCTATTTTTGGAGTACTGCCAAGAATCAAATGGTTCTCTGTGAAGATAGAATAATATGGAACAAGAAATACTTCACTGTTAAATTTCATGGAGTTTGATTTAGTTTAAAAACAAAAATAAAGTCAATTTGAGAAAATCTTGTTATCAACTCATTGATGGTAGTCTTTCTAAACAGTGAAATCTATTCCAAAAAGGTGATTTTGTTCCTAAGAAATAATATTATTTTTAGCCATTTGTACTCATCTATATTTAAATTCCAAGCTCTATTATATTGTAGTCCTACTTCTTACAATGTTTCATGTAATTAAAATTGACCATATAGAAGCAATAAATGCTTAGGAGAAAGTGCTCATGCTCATGAATTTTTATGCTACTTGCTAATCATTAGTAAATCAGATATTGAACTGGACTAAAATAGCACTGTTTTAATTTTGAGCACCTGCAGAATAGATACTTGTGAATGAGTTAGTGACAGTTGTACTTTATAAGTAGAATCAGTAGTACTGAACAGAAATTGGAGATGGAGAATTAAGGAAGAGAAGAAAAGCAATGAATGAATGAATGAAAGAGAAGGAAAGAAATGAATGACTGGTGATCTGAGCAACATTTTGTACCATAAATCTAAAAAATAACTATGAGAGTAAATTTGAGGAGAAATAGGATGAATGAGTTCTATATATGCAAAACATCCACAAATGTCCAATTACAACCTGAGTACACCAGGGATTATTAGAGTATTTTGTAAAAGTTACAAAAGACCAAGTTAGTAAAGTAGTAAAGTGCTCATAGGAGTTTGCATTTTATGGGACAAAGGAAATTTTTTCCTGTTTTTTTTCTTTATATATTTTGTGATTGTTATTGTAAAGGTGATGTACAGAGGAGTTACAGTTACATAAGTCACTTAATGACTACATTTCTTTTTGAACAATGTCACCCCTTCCCTTCTCCCTCCCATCCCCAGATACAAGTTGTACAAAATTCATTTTCAACATAGTGTCTAGTGGGTATCATTGTGAGACCAAAGGCCAGTATTCTTCAGAGAGAATCACAAAGGCTCAATAACTTTATGCATATGATCATATAAAATAATATTTGTTGAAACGAACTCCAAAGGGAATTTCTGATAGTGGTAGCAGAAGGCCCCATCTATGCAACTGTTAACATATAGAACAGCAAGACGCTGGAAGGAGTTGATACATGCCTAAGAGTTGCGTGTAAGATGCAAGAGCAAAGCAAGTTCCAGATTTTTAAAAAGGCAAGGCAGGTATATTAGCTATCCCAATGAGCTTGTGCTTTATCTTACAAGGGATGAGAAACTATTGAAAGTTTGTGGGTTTTTTTTAATGGAGAGGAACACGATAACATCACACTGTTGGCGGTTATGATAGATGGCAGGCCAGGAGTCTGGCTAGCAAGAGGGAGACTAATTAGGAAGCTCTTGTAACCACTTGGTAAGAGATAATGAGAGTGTTTACTAAGACTGTAGCAGTGGAAAAGGATGTGAGGACAGAATGGGGATATATTTAGAACTGGTTGGCTAAGAGGGCCTGAAGGAAAGTTGGGGAGGGGATCAAAGATGATCCTATTGTTCTTATTCTGGCAATTGTATGAATAAATCTTATTAACAATACTGAAAATGAAAGAAGAAAAGGAGGCTGAAGAGATAGGATCAAAAAATTAGGGGAAAATGTGAAAAGAAAAATGGTGTGGAGTTTATGTTAAGAGTACCTCAAGACTATAGAGCATTTCAGGAAGTAGAGTTTAGTGCTAAATGCTTTTAGCTGTCAAGTAAGTTAAGAAGCAAAAATTCCCCCCTCTGATTTAATGACCAAGAAGACAGTCTCTGGGTGAAAGCAGCTTCAGTGGGGTGGTGCGGACGAAAACCAGACTTCTGTAGGAGGAAGACAAAAGGAGGAAGTGATAGTCTAGACACTCTCCTCAGAAAACTTAGAAAATAATAATAAAAAAAAGCCCAAGAGAGACATAGAGAGAGACAGAGACAGAGCAGAGAGACACAGAGAGAACAAAATGATACTGTATAACTGATCTGTGCTTTTGCTTGACACAGGATGATAAATATATATATATATATATATATATATATATATATATATCTCCACTAAAAAATCTGTAACTATATATGGCCATATGATTATGTGTTTCTATACATACACCAGCATATAGTACACATATATGTGTATGAACTACAGTACTTTGGTAAAACACATGTGTGCTAATCTCTATATTTCCAGAGTTTAACTTCAATTATTTTAATGAACAATTTAAAACTTTAAAAGTAGAAGATCAAATAGTAATATGAAGTACCATTATTCAATGTACTGATGAAAATGGATCACAAAGTAGTAATGTTAAATCTCAAATAATAGTTATATGACTCTGTTACCTTTTAGGAGATTTTAGTTAAATATTGTTTTGTCAATTAAAAATAAAATGTTGATTAAAAAAAGGTCTTACCCCACTGCTTACATTTTTCCATATGCTATTTGTTTTTTAGCAATAGGATAATCATTTCCAGATTTCCATTTAACCTCTGTAGGCCTCTGGAATGTTTACTCTACATGGTCTTTTGTCTTATTGTTGTGGTGTTAAGTATTTCTTTAGAGTTGAGCTTTGTATGCCTAGGATTAACATTCATGGAGCAACAGAGCACTCTCATCAAGCAAAACAAATCTGTAAGAAGTTCATGGCTTAAAAAAACAAAAATGTTTTCCTGTTTAAAAAAAAGAGAGAAAATATCAGATCTATTCTAATGAATAATAGTCTTCCATGTTTGTATTCTTAACCTATTCTCAGATGTTTCATTTACTCATTAATTCATTATCATACAATCAGTAAGGTCTTTTTCTATTAGGTGCCAGGCACTGTTTAAATATTATAGAACACACATGTATGCACACACACACACACACACACACACACACACACACATACACACACATTTCTTAATTTTTTTCAGCCTCCAGGATATCCAAATAATGGGTTAGATCCCTAATTAAAACCTGCACATATGTTTTCTAGACCTAATCCAAGTTCAAATGCCCTCCCTCCCCCTCCCCCCCCCCCCACACACTACTGCATCCCTTGCCCAGGCTTTGACAATCTCATACTGGGTCATGATGTTCTTTCACACATGGATTATGTAAAAAAAAAATACTTTGAGGTTAAAGGATTTACTCAGCTGGTTCACACCAGGAAGACACTGAAATTCAGGTAGCCCCTAACTAAACAGGGTAGCAGTTTTATGGGATAAAGAGAGGAGAATTGTATGTATATTGGAGAATTTGTCTCAGATTCAAGTAATCTTATGTTAGTTTATTTGTGCTTGTCTTAGGGCTGGAACTTAGGGCCTAGGAACCATGTTTTTGTTTTTGTTTTTTCTTTTTTCCCTTCAAGGCTAACACTCTACCACTTGAATCAAGTTCTATCTCTGGCTTTTTTTCTTGGGAGGGTGTAGGGGGTAAAATTGGAGAGAAGAGTCTCAAAAACTTTCCTGCAGAAGCTGGTTTTGGACCACCATTCTTAGATCTCAGCGTCTTGAGCTGAGAGAATTACAGCCTATTTAATGGGTGCAGACCTTTTCGAGTGAAATGCCTGGAGATTGGTCTGGTTTTCTACACCTTTTTCTTTCTTTCTTTTTTTATTGTCAAGGTGATGTACAGAGGGGTTACAGTTACATAAATAAATTAAGAAATACATTTCTTTTCGAACTTGTTACCTCTCCCTCATTTTTCTACTACTTTCCCTCCTCTCCATCCCCCTGATATTGTACAGATCATTTTCAACATATTGTCTTGTGAGTATTGCTGTTATATTGGTTCTCCCCTTATCCTTTGTCTCACTACTCTGTTGTTCCCCTTCCCTAATTCAGATAAATATATATACAATACCAGGGTACTAACAATCAAATATAGCAGGGGATAAACCATATGGGGAAGAACACACAAAAGACAACAACAAAGAAAAACCTCTTGTGTCCATGTCTTGGAATTCATTTCATTTAGCATCATCTTATATGGTCATATGCACGTAGCTATTGAGCTGTTTGATTCAGTTTCCCTCTGGGCAAATGTCAGAAAAGTTTTTCTAAGAGTTTTTATTTGTTTGTTTGTTTGTTTCGATCTCTGTAGTTTTTCAAGGTTTGAGGTTGGGGTGGGTAATGAAAAACAATATAGGGCATCAGAGGGAGAGAGAAGAAAACATCCAATGAAACAAAGGTTGAAACAAGGGAACCAAGGAACCAAGGGACTCTCTTTCTTCTTTTATCTTATACGGGGTGCTTTGCTTACTGCTACAACACTGAATCAGCTTTTTGAATTTCTCTCCTCATGTTTGGCATAGACATTAGGATCATGTCACAAATGAGAAGGGAAAGGAGAGGAAGGGAAAAGAAGGAAATTAAAGGATAAAAGAAGGAATAAGGAAGGGAAGAGGATGCTCAATCACTTTTTTCAAACTCCTATGCCCTTAACATGACTTCCATTTACAAGATTTCCATAGTGCATTTTAAAACATTCAATGTAGAATCTTTGATTAACAGACTATACAGCCAGAAAAACTGTATGGTAGCTCATTTATTTCCACTTATTACATAAAAGCCTTCAAAAATAATACTTCTATTTCATTATCAAACACACACACATGCACATATTGCAGTCTTGATACTGAAGTGGACCCTGAGATGGGGCCCAAGCTGGTATGATTCCATTTTGAGCTTTGCCTTTGTTTTAGGGATTTTAGACTTGATGAGCCTAGTTCCCAGAATGAAAAAAAGCATCTGGTCCCCCTCTCCTTAGCAACCTAACCCATCCTTGATTGTTGAGTTAAAGACTGACCCATAAAACAGATAGGTTGTAATTTTCTGGCTCAAACTTGCAACACTACTTGCTTAAGGTAAACCCTTACTTTTGCACCTGCTTATGGTAAACTCTGCCTTTTGCCCACCAAAAGGTAGACCTTGCCTTACCCACTAAATTTGCGTGCCATTTTAAACCAAGGTGATAGGCTAGTTTACACAGCCATTACAGACAAACTGTAACTTCATTGGCCACCTGCGTGTGGTCTGGTATGACTGTACAATTCTTTGTGTGTGTTACCAGCCCATTGGTCCGACCTTATGGATTTTGTCTTTAAAAACCAAGTATGTGGGCTGCTTGGAGTCGCAGTCACAGTGTCAGCTCCTGAGCCTGTGCTGCGGCCCTGACCAGTCAGTATAGGAACCTTTTCAATAAAGTTGCTTCTTTGTTAACAACTTTGTTGCGGTGGGCTCTGTCACTCCGGATGACTAGGTAGGCTTGCCTGCCTGAGTAGGGATCCTCCTACTACAGATATATTTAGCAGAAATCCAAGTCAAGTTTTGTTTCTTACAATCTGTTTTGAACATAAGGAATCCCATTTGAACATAGGAAAGCCAAGGCTAAGAAGGATAGGTTGCAAGGAGTGAATCATTCTCAGAGCTCTTTTTTGATTTCTATAATTTTATGTATGATAGCTTTATTCTCTTTAATGAACCTTGGATTTCTCAATGTGAAAGAAAACAGGACTTGAAATAATATGTCAACAGCTCCAATGCCAGGGAGAAATGGTTTTTTTGTCTATGAGATACAGTCAGGAAAAACCTATGAATAAATACAGATTTGGGCCTTGACTAATAGGTAGTATGTCTAAATTATACACCTTTCTCTTGCCAATATTAGCTTATCAGTTGCAAAGGCTTACTGGTCAGACTTAGATAATAATCATTACCCACTTCACATAGTTTATGCAAAGATTAATTATGATTACAAAAAATACCATTATATATAAACACACACACACATGCAAGAAAGAAGCAACTATATATAGGAAACATCCCTTTGTACTGAGAATGCATTGGAGCAAAGTTCTAGGTATTCTATGTATCTCAAATTAATTTAAGCAGGTTGGACAGTTTTTCTAGTTTTATTTCAACCATAAGAAACATCTTATGCACTAATACCAGTTTCTAATATGTGTACATTTCATTTCAATTTACTATTGTTCTTTTCCTTAGGTTTAGATTTCTAGTCCTTGGGTTTTCCCTAGAGGAGAAAAGAGGGGTAAGTGATGCTGATAGATGATCAAAGGTGGCTAGTCTTGACATTGAAGGATGGGCAGTAGACACTAACAGGCTTACAAGATATCAAAGCTGACTTCTCCATTCGATTTTTACTGTATCTTCCTCAGGGAATTCTCTATTACTTCAACTCCTTTCACTAGAGAATGCTTTTCTTCTAACCAGTCATGTTCAACATCTCTCCCATTCTTTATAGCTCTTTCAGTCACTATTCTGAAGAATCACTTGACAGCATTCTTAAGTCCTTTCTAGGAGGAGGGTCAAGCATGTCTATTTCTTACCCTAGTTTTGTCTATGGGAAGGGCAAATTGCAGAGTTATTATTTTTTAAGGAGTCATTAACATGTCTCTCATGTAAGTATGCAGTGAGTATATGTGAAATACTCATTTAACTTGTTAGGAAGAGAACCAGCAGGATGGCAAAGCTGTTTCCAAGTGTGTTTGACAAAGCTAATATAGGTTCTGATGAAAAGTATGGAAAAATATATGGTAGACTAGAGACATAACTAATGCCTTAAAGGCACATAAAACTATACAGTTTAGAATTATCTTTTCTAGCAAACAAACTATTTATGTCTCTACTGAACAAGAATCTATGGATTGAGAAGTCATTTCCATAAACTCTCAGCTCTAAATAACAAATACCATCTCAAAATAATTAAATGTTCCAGAATATAAAATAATGTCCAGTCTTCCTTTGGGATGATCTCTAAGTGTTGTACAAGTTGCTTCAAATATGTTCACAATGCTGTCTAGTATTTCCCCTCTTGATGTTCTGTATTTCTCTCTATTCAGACTCTTTAGGATGTCTAGAGGTTATCAGGTAGCCTAACCCGTGGGACATATATCATGCCAAAACCTTATGGAGCAAGAGAAAGAAAATATTCCTTCTTCCAAAGGAGAGTGGAGTGATGGAGCTGCAGCTCTACAGAGGTCAGTCAGTGTCTCTGAGGACCTCTTTAGCTCTATGAATAGAGTGGAACTATGCTGCCATTAGCTGGGAATAGAAAAGCTTTCACCCTTCCAATCTGAGAACATCTGGCCCTAGGATGTGAGAACACTTGTTCCCCATTGATCTCATCTTTAACTGCTTGAGGGAAATGTTTAGAAACTGAGAGTTGCATTCCACCTCCTCTTCTATGTAAATTACTCAGTAATTGAACCCCTTGGCCCTGTGGAGGGTGGGGTGTGGTCCTTTAATTCTGGGCTCTCAGAGCTCCTAGAGCCTTTTTTTCTAATATTAAAACCTTATTTTATTTTATCTTACTGTGTTTTATTGTTATTGTAGAGTTGATATACAGAGAGGTTATAGAAACATGAATCAGGTAGAGTAATGAATACAATTCATTTTGAACCATGTCTCGCCTTCCCTCACTCTCTCCAGGTCCCCCCCTCCACCCCGCCCCCAACCACAAGTTCATTTTCCTCTTCCTGTCCTAGTGCTTGAACTTAGGGTGTGGGTGCTGCCCTGAGCTTCTGTGCTCCAGACTAGCTCTCCAGCACTTAAGCCACAGCTCCATTTCTTCCTATAGCCTTTTCCCAGTTTCATCCTGTTCCATTTAGTACTTGATATTTAATGAGTGTCCCCCTGAATGCTCACAATCTCAACTTTATTTTTATTACTGAGAGAGAATAGAAGTCTTGTTGGTTTTTTGGGGGCGGGGGCTGGGTTTGACAATCATGATCACCTACAATCTCTTCATAAATTTCCTGCCTAGACTCACTTTCAGTAAGTTTTTCTTACCAGTCTTGTCCTGTGCTCCTGCCACACCAGAGTAGCTACAATGTAGGCATAATGGTAAAAAGCAAGCAGTTTGTGGTCAGATGCAACTGAATCTAAAACAATGAGGCGAATTATCACTTGTAAGCTTGGGAAAATTACTCAGCCCCTGAAGGCTTCAGTTACCTTATATCTATAATAAGAATACTAGAAGCTTCTTCATAAATGACTTTGACCTTTAAAGAGATGCTGTATGTATTAAATTGTGTATTTATTTTCTCACTCTTTACACTAAACAAAAGGTCCGTGCATGTTGGATATTTCCTGTGTTTGACTGTTGCTATTCCAAGTCCTTAGTACTTGATATGCTCAATGCATCAGTGCTTCTTAGAGTCTTTGTACAAGCCATCAGCTTTCGAATAATCTGGAAATGCATTCAGATATGTGATACAAATGTTAATTCTTTTTTTTAAATTTAATTTAATTTTATTTGTGAACATACTGTACAGAGGAGTTACAATTACATGGGCAGGATAATGTGTACATTTCTTACCAAGCATTGCAGCCTCCTCCTTTGTTTACCCTTCACATCCCTTCCCAGCCTCCCCCCTCCCCCCCAATCCCAATCCTTCTCCTCCCCCCCCCCACCGACGTTGTAAAGCTCGTTTTGGACATGACAACTTGTACTTCTCATTGTTGCAACAGGTCCACCTGTATCCTTAAACAACTGGTTTTTCCCCATCTCCTCCACAAGTTATATTGACATCAAATATAGTGAAAGCAGGGATTATACAGTGGGGGAGGGACATACAAAGCAACAAAGAGATAATCTTATAAATGCGTTAGAAACACATGCAACAAATGTTAATTCTTAGCCATCACTACACTAAGTCCTAATAAATTCAAGATAAAGTCCAACAATCTGTTTTTGTTTTTGTTTTTTCTTGGGTCCGGTTGTGGGCCCTGAACTCTGGGCCTGGGCACTGTCCCTCAGCTCTTCAGCTCAAGGCTAGCGCTCTACCACTTGAGCCACAGCGCCACTTCCGGCTTTTTTCTTTTTGCTTATATGGTGCTGCGGAAACGAACCCAGGGCCTCAGGCTTGCAAGGCAAGCGCTCTACCACTGAGCCACCTTCCCAGCCCCGCAACAATCTGTTTTAAAGAACTCTTTAGTGTTTTGTACTTCTACTGATGTCTAAAAACATCTTATTGTCAAATGTTGACTATTAGTTGAATACACAGGAAAGTATACATTAAAAAATTCTATTCTTGCTAGTTTTTGATTAATATAGCACTCATAACAATTTTGGGTTAATGCATCATATAAATAAATGAGAAAAAACACTTTATAGAGTATGATTTTCTGATGATTAATACATGTAATAATTAAAACTTCTAGCTGATTATTTAGGATAAAAACCCTAAAAACCTAAGCTATAAATCCATGTCTATTGAAAAGTAGTAGATTTAATCATAATTGAATGTAAGAAATAATTTATGGTTTCAATTCAGTTGTAGTTGAACCTTGTATTAAAAATTAGGTTCAAGAACTTTGTCATATGATTTAAAAAGCTAACAAAACTGATATAAATCAATGTATTTCCTCAGTCTTCCTCTTTTTTCAGTCTTGCATGTTATACTAATAGTCTTAATGACTCTCTGTCCATTATAACTGTTATATGGGAGTTTGATCAGCAAGATACAGAGAAGCCATAATTTGAGAGATCAAATTGGGAGTCTATTGGAAAGCGGCTGACTACAAGTAGACTTGTGTCCTCAAAAATATTGCAGCCCTGCATGCAGTTATTACAAAGCTTAAAAAAGCAAAAACCACATGATTAGTGTGAGGAACTAAACCTAGCAAGATCATGTTATGTGTAAGCAAAGCAAACTGTCTAGGAAGAACAATAAGGGGCAGTCAAGGGACAGTTCTCTAGGGGGAACAATCAAGGAAACCTAGGGTAAGTGTTGCCTGGAGCAAGACTTTTCTGGAGCTTAACAACTCATGACACAACACATGACACAATTGCAATTCAAAGAATGTCTTATATAACCTTTAGAGTTCTTAGAAGTCCCTATCACCTATAATGATGCCAAAATGGCAGTGTGGACAAGATCCATATTTCACAACCAGTCACATCACATATAAGCATATATTTCCCATTTGATGATTACCATCCATGCTCTGATCCCAGTAAGACAGGGAGGTGTTATATCAGTTTGTGAAATTATTCCTATACCCTGCTCATTTAGCAAGTTGATAATTTCCTCCCTTATTTGTTTATATACATTAAAAATTATTGTAAAGATTCTATACAGAAGGGTTAAAGTTACATGAGTAAGATAATGAGTACATTTCTGGTCAAACATTGTTACCCCCTCCTTTGTTTTTCTACTATCCTTTCCTTCCCCCACCTCTCACAGTCCTCCCTCCCCCTTAAGTTGTAAAGTTCATTTCTAACAGTGTCTTGTGAGTATCACTGTTACAATAAGTCATCCTGTGTCCTTGTTTCAGCATTTTGTTATTCCCCTTCCCCTCTCCAAATTAGATAAATGTATATACAAGATGCAGGGTACCAAAATCAAATACAGTGACAACAGGGGATATATATTCTTCTCCCAAAGAACATACAACAGAAACAAAATAACAACATAGTACATTAAAAACAACAACAAAGAAAAACCTTTTGTGTCCATATCTTGTGGTTCATTTCATTTAGCATCATCTTAAAGGGTCATATGTACATATGAGTGTTTCTGCTCATTTGATAAATTATCCTAGATGTATACTAATACCCCTCAGTGATGAATGAATCAAGAAAATGTGGAATATATATATATATATATATATATATATAAATGAAATTCTATGTTTCCATCAGAAAGAATGACACTGCCCCATTGTTAGGAAATGGAAAGACTTGGAAAAAATCATATTAAGCAAAGTAAGCCAGACCCAAAGAAATATAGGCCTTATGGTTTCCTTTATTTGCAATAATTTATGTATGTTGTTTTTCCAAGTTAAGAATAATCTGTTAGCCTATGCCAAATTCAGTTTATGGTTGCGGCTCTGATATAAAAGAACATTTTATCAGACAATACTGTGAGCTCCACAGGCAATTTAAACAAGTCTGAAGAAAACAGCTCTTGATTTTAATGTATAGCCTCAAAACTAGAAAAATGACAGAATCATCTACTCCCATTCTACTGGACTGGTTTCATTGTACTGACAACCTCAGCTGCCAACACAGACTGAAGAATACAACAATAACTTACAGGAGTAAAAGTTCTGTGTTTGTTGTTGTTTTATGGTATTAGGGTGAATTCAGACTTTCCATTTGCTTGGAAGAATCTAGGTCTTGAGCCACACTTCCAGCCACTTTTGTCATTTTTGACATGAAGTCTTGCTTTTTCATCCTGGCTGGCCTGAACCATTGTCCTCCAGTTTATGCATGCCACTATAGCTAGATTATAGGCACACACCATCATGCCCAATTTTTCTGCTGAGATGGAATCTTAAGAGCTATTTTCCCAGGTTCTCCTTAAATAACAATCTTCCCAATTTTAGCCTTCCAAGTGGTTAGTGTTACAGATGTGTCACAATGCCTAGCTCTGGGATTCTTCTTTTAAGGGTATAAATTATACATCAAATCAAATGCCTGAATGGGGAAAAAAGCATCTCTCTTCATTAAAAATGTTCTGGTTTGATGATAACTTATATGGTGTCCTACTCATAACACATGCAGACTCTCATATATTCACACATACACACATATACACATGTAATGTATGTGTATATATACACAAATGCATATATATGCATATATGTATGTATATATACATACGTACATACAAAATAAGCAACCATGGAAGGTGATGAATATGTTAATTTCCTTAACTTAGTAACCATTCTACTATTATTTACTACCTGTCTATCAAACTCTCATTTTGTGCAACTTAGATATTTACAATAAAAACAAAGCTTTCTTATAAAATTAAGAGTATTAAACATACAGAATAAAAAGGGAATATCCATAATTGGATTTGTAGGGCTGGGAATGTAGCTCAACAGTAGAGCTAAGGGTTAACATTGGTCAAGATGCATTGTATTTATAAACTGACATGTGGAATTGAAATCCCTTTGTACAACTACTTAAAGACAATAAAAAGAAAATATATATAGACAAATACACACATGTTTACTTACTTCAACTATCTCATCAAATCTATAATTCTTATAGACTATTAGAATATTTGTAACAAGGATGTTTGTTTATTTGATTTTTTTGAAATTATTTCAGCTTGCTGTTTGGTCTTCATTTTCAGCCAGCTTCTGGAAGTCTGCTCGTTACAGTTGTGGTGGCAGTCATTCTGACCACTATGCCCAGAACAACTGTGTGGCATTCCGCATATGTAACAGAAACAGCTAGTGTAAACATTGACCTTCACATGACACCCCATAGAGGTAGTTTGTGTACATAATCATGGCCACAGCCTGCTTGGCTTGTTCTAGGTCATAGAACAAATATGGGTTGAGTTATATCTTGGACTCCTTCAGTGTCTATTTCAGAGGAAACCTTAATGATACAATTTGAACAACTTTTGTTTTTCTTCAATCAGTGTCCTAAATGATGCCTTAATTTTATTTAGTGCATCATTTTTTATGTAAATAATGGATATATTTGTCTAATTCCACTCTTTTTAATTAGCTGCTTTACAACTGAGGCACTTACTTTTTGTAGAGCTACTTGATAATAGTTCTTCCATAAATAACAACTTTCTACTTATTTGGTAGAAAATAGATTAAGACATAACAAGAGTTCTAATGGCTGAATAGTATACAAAATTCATTCCCACTTTAAAATGCTTGAACTGTGAAAAAAGTAAAACATGACTTTGGTTTCAGGCATTTCAGGAACAGAGGGTTTTTTTTTCTATTCTGGGTACCAATTATGGGTATTTTGGTGGAAATGGGTGAGACTGGAAATTCTCAGTGTCAGCGATATTTTCCTTCTTAACTTTTTTTTTTGTCAGTCCTAGAGCTTGAACTCAAGGGACTTGGCCACTGTACCTGAGAATTTTGTTCAAGGCTAGTGCTCTACCACCTGACACACAACTCCACTGCCAGCTTTTTGGTGGTTAATTGGAGATAAGAGTCTTACAGTCTTTCCTGCTTAGGGTGGTTTTGAACTGCAAGCCTTAGATCTCAGCCTCCTGAACAGCTAGGATTTCAGGCATGAGCTACCAGTTCCCAGAAAGTTACGATCTTCACTTTGCCACAGAAAAGGTAATTCCAACTAAACATATTCCTTATCTGTATTGGGACAAATCTCAATTGTCTTCTGATCTATTCAAATTAACCTTTTTAGTGATTACACACATATATGCACATATAAAATTACTGCTGCCTATAATATTTGACTTTATTCACCTTTAAAAAAAATAAAAGAAAAACAGGGTAATAGCTACATTTTTCTTATTTTGAACGTTTACCAAGCTCTGACCTCTCTTTTTGATGCTTATTTTTGTCTACATGATATTCTATATTTGATTAGATTTTCTTAGGTCAGGACTGTGACCTTTATACATATGTGTGTGTATTAGGATTTTAAAAACAGTAAGGGCTTAGTAAGAATTTGAAAAATAAGGATATGAAATAAATGCTTACTACATGATCCTTACGTCCTAAGGATAGAATTATTTAAATGTTTCTGCTTGCTTCACTATGTAACAGATTCAGCCCATTTCCCAGGTCTAACTGGTGAGTTCCTTTATGTGCTTGAAAGAAATATTTAGTTTGTAGTAAGTTTTTAAATTGCATAGGAGAATTTTCCCTCTTGATCCTATAAACCTGATAAGGGGTTACAAACCTCTAAATGCACCCTATTATATATCTTTATGGATATAAGCTTCAGACTTTTTTATTTTATGTTTTTTGTTTTTTTGCTGACTGCGACCATTGGAACATAATAGCCCCTCAAGGAAATAAACCAAATCATTAGATAAAATTGGGAGTACTGAAAATGCAGATATCTAAAAACAGCAACCTGTAACTTTGGAAATCTTGAGTTATATAAATACAATGGCTGAGGGCATTTTTAGCCAAAGTTTTGACCTTTAGACTTACATATTTTCAAGGTTATTGAGTTGCTTTTCATGTAGTCATTACTAAATGCTTACATTTAGGGACTACACAGCTCACCACTTGTACCTTATTTTTTTTTCCTTTCTCCAAAATGAATCCGTATTTGTAATCTGTGTGTAATGTCTGGTTCAATTCCCAGAAAACATGCTTTCTGAGGGGTGAGAGAAATTCTATACCTGTTTGTTTGTAAATTGTCTGACAATGAGTCAGATACCTTTGTTTTCTTTTTTCTTTCATTTTTTACAAAGTTTCTGAGGTTGATTTCTCTATCTGGAATAATTTCCTGTCTGTACAGCAATCTTTATAATCTAAGCAAATTGACTTCGATATTTTCAGTTGCCTTATCTGATACAGAAAGGGTACTATGCATTTAACTGAGAAAGTAATATCTACTTTATTATATATATACTGACTTATCACATAAACTTGGTTTTTGGTTACAACATTCACTCACAATGTTGCCTGTGCCTGGGGAAATAGGCCCTTCTAATTAGCAGTAAAGCAAAGTATTTCTTTATGAGGGAAGAGGACTATAAAGTGATTTGTGCTGAGGTGATCTGTATCAAAAAGCCTCCATATTTGGAAGGACAGGATGGCATGTCTATTAAGTCTGCTCCAAAGGCTACCAACACTCACTTATGGAGAGATTGGAGAAGAAGTATCTTCTGTGGTGCTGTTCTATAATTGACAATCAGACTGAAATCATGCAGGATTATTTAAATATTTAAAGGTGTTAGTTTCTTGTAATCTAAGGAAGCAAGGTTAATAAAAGAAAAAAAAAAAAAACATCCCAATCAACAAAACATAAGATCACAGTGTCAAACAATAATCAAAAACATGGAAATGGAAAAAAAAATGGGAAGTTAATGCAAAATGTTTGTCACATATACACATAGATTTGGCAAAAAAAATATTGCACAAATAGTTAACTCTATCACCTGACTTCTCTGGCTATAGTTAACAAATTTATAAATTATATTTGGATGGATATCTCCAAATGACAAAATGTCTTTAAAATTAAACACACACACACACACGCACACACACACACACACACACACACACACACACACACACACACACACACACACAATTCCCAAACTCAAGTAAGATGAATTCTGATTTATTATAAATAAATATGTTAAAAGTGTAAGCAATATTACTAAAGAGAATATTGATAAACATAGGAGCTATTAGTCTTTACTAACTAAAATGTTATTTCTAAGAAGAAATTAGAAAGCATATGTGTGAATGTCATTAGGATAAGCAACTACATTGATAAATTGATGGGTATTGTAAAAATATCTGTTTCTCTTTAAGTCTTAAATCTACTTTCAATCCTTTCAGCAGACTTTTAGCACTTTTTATAAGGACCTATAACAACTCTAATCAATGGTTTACAACTCTGATGCAGGTAATCTGAATTATTTTAAAATACTTGCTTGGGGTCCGCAAACAGTTTAAACTGTATTGGCTGGAGTGGCCTCTGGTCTCCCTGTTTTGTTCACCTCTCCTCTTCCCGTTCCAGCCATGCTTCACGCTTCCTCAAATTCATTCCAATTATTTCTCTCAGAACATTTACTCCTTTTTCTGCTGCTGTTTCTTTTACAAGTCATTTTCTTTATAATTTCAGAGTTAGGCTGAAATGCTATCACTTCAAAAGAACCAGGACCCTTCATCACATTGTCAGGTTTTATTTTGTTTATATGCTTCTTTTAAACACATTGGGTATGGTGATGCATGCCTGTAATTCCAGTACTGGAAGGTAGATATAAAAGTCTCTAGAACTCCATTGCAGCCTAGTCTATGTAGAAATTCAAGGTAGCCTGATGGGAGGAAAGGATAAGAAGACTGCACTCCAAAGTCAGCCAGGCAAAAATTTGGGACCCTGTAGACAAATGGCTAACAGTATGGCTCAAGCAGTCAAACAACCATCTAGCAAGCAAGGGGCTCGGAAATCAAATTCCAGTGTCAAATACATAAAAATTTATATATTTCTTAAGAATGGTCATTAGACACATGAAGAAATGCTCATCTTCTTTAGCCATAAAAGAAATGCAAATCAAGACAATATATATAATTTGAGGAGGGGAAAGAGAGTAACAAAACACTGAAACAAGGACACAGGGTGACCCATTGCAACAATGATACCCACAAGACAGCATATTGGAAATGAACTTTTACAACTTTGGGGGGGGAGTGAAGGAGGTGGGGGAGGGAAGGGAGAACAAGGGAAGGGGTAACAATGCTCAACAAGAAATGTGCTTAATGCCTTACTCATGTAACTGTAACCCCTCTGTAAAGCATCTTTATAATAAAATAAAATTAAAAAAGAAATAAATGAATTAACAAATACAATAGTAGAATATCTACAAAGCAGGTAGATGACCTCAGATTCCTAAAGGGAATTTTATTGTTAATATTTCTGATTTCACACAACTACAAGCAAATAAATATACATAAATGCCTTCAGAAATTTTGAACTATAACCTAGCCTACTGGACACAATATAAGGCTCAATACCATAGAACCTATATTCTAATCCCTACTCTACCAAGACTGCAAGGACTAAAATATTAGAAAAGGAATATTATATGTAGTCATTAGATGCATACAATCTAATGGTATTGGTTTCAGAAATGGATGCTTTTAATTTATTCATCACTTCTAGTAATTAAGTTTCTTCCTGTACAAGACACAGTGAGTCCCTACCTCATTGGAAACTAAGAATCAAATAGGGCAAAGCTTGAAAATGTGCACATAATTTATTTAAATCAGCATATTAATTCTCCTCTTGCTTATCCTTAGCTAGTGTTTCCTTGTCTTTCCCAGAACCTACATACTCAAACTATTTTCAGTTTATTAGACTTACTGATGACACTTAAAACCCTGACAGTGGGCAATTTAATTTCTGCATTTTTAACAAGTATATCTTCCAGAAAACTGCCATGTCATGTTGCCTCTTTCTTGACCCTTCTGCTTTCAGATCCCAGATTAAGACACAGGAAAACAAACATCAATAATACAATCTCTGGTTTGCTACTCATTCTTTTGAGCATTATTTTTTGCCTTTGCTCCACATTTTTATTAGTTTCTTAGCACTCAGCTTTGTCTTTGCTTTTGTTTTGCTTTCAACGCAGGCCATCTCCAAGACTGGTTTGAAGAAGCCATCATTATTTGTGTTTGAATGAATAGTTTCAGCTCAATGGCATTTGTTAGTCTACCACTCATTATAATGCTTCTGACTTTGACTGATGGAGGCAATAGCTTTTGGTGGGTAGCCAGCCAGTCTGACTAGTCCACTGGGCACAGGCTTCCTGGTCACTGCAACCACTAATGCCTAATGTTTCTCTAATTATAGACATGGCTCATTCCTGGCTATTTAACAGCTTCACCACAGGGAGTGACTCCACATCCTGACTGGAAGCCTCCATTCATTAGCTTAAACTGTACATCATAACCCTCTGGTTTTACAACAACCCAAGGGGCCTTCCCTCCAAGAACTGTCGCACTGTCACAATCTTAGGATTTGAGCATGGAGACAGGTAAGAATTTTTAAGGCTTCCAGCATGAAAGTGAAAAAGCAAAACTCTACATGACAACGTTTCCTAAGAAACTGTGTTCATAATAATAGAAAAGATACTTTTAGTAAGACTCTTAATAATGTTGAAATGGAATAAGAAGGAGGAACAAATGAGCTTTCTATTTCTTTTCTGTCTTTGTACAGTTTGATTAAGGCATATTTGGATTGGTCATTGAAGCCTTTCTTGTGCTTTTTTCAGAATCTTTGCAGATCTATGTGTACCATATTGATATTGCAACTATTCTCATATATATTTACATTTTCCTGTTTCTTGGTGTGAAAATGGCTCTCTAATAAAGTCTACATCTTTGGCATTTTTAAAGATTCTAGGCCTAAGTTCATTGTTTTATTTTAGCAGGTGTTGCCAGACATCATGCTGACAAGGCAAGTATAGAAGATACCTCTGACTCTCAGTTGGGACAGAAAAACAAATTTTCTACTCCATCTCCACTTTCAAAGGGCTTCCGTTGTTACTCTGAAGGGAGAAGAGATTTCTAATTTCCCAGGAAGCTTTTGCTAACATCCACTGATGGCAAGGTAGAGGATTCTTCACTTCTATTCTTATTGGTTCTTTTCACTGACTGTGTAGCACAGAATAAAGAATGGTCTAACTCTTCAGAAGGCCTTTCATGGCACCACTTCGGTAGGGGAGCACTTGGCTATTGAAAGATGGAAATGGAAATCTCTGCTTCCCTTCAGTCTTCCTGGGAAAACAAGCTACTACCAACTACAAGGATGAAAGTGCTAGATCTCTACTGGGTATTCTGCCAACACATGGTAGAGTTGTTGGGACATGCACTTGTGGCCCACAGAGTGAAGTTCAAACTTCTCCTCAGTGGTGACTTGTGGATCTTGTGTTGGAACCCTTGTGTGTGTGTGTGTGTGTGTGTGTGTGCGTGTGTGTGAGAGTGTGCGCACGCGTCTGCATGTTTTCCTTTGTGATGTTTGGCTGGAATAGAACTGTAATTGTCTAAAAGTCTTATGTCATGTAAGACTGTTCTTTTCCAGTATATCTAAGTTGGGGGCTTTTTGTTTAGCTTTTTGGCTTATATCTATTTGCATTTTCAATTTGCCATCTTCTCTAACACCCAATCTGGAATGTACCAGAAAGACAAAAAAGAAAGGAAGGAAGGAGAAAAAAAAGAAAGGAAAAGAAAGGAAAACTAAAATAAAGCCAGGCGCCTGTGACTCATGCCTGTAATCCTAGCTACTCAGGAGGCTGACATCTAAGGATCATGGTTCAAAACCAGCTCAGGCTGTTTGTCTCCAATAAACCACCAGAAAACCAGAAATGGCACTATGGCTCAAGTGGTAGAGAGATTGCCTTGAGCTGAAGAGCTGAGGGACAGTACCAGGCCCAGAGTTCATTAAAATAAAGAAAAGAAAAGAAAACATGGGGAATTCTGTGTTGTGGGGTTCCTCAGGTCCCTAAACACAGCTATTTTTTTCTCCTCTTCAAATTTTTTAACTGGTAGTTGCTAGAACTGTCCTTCTGAAATTTATGTGAACATCTCCTACTTACTAAGATGTATATATAAAAGGATAAAATGACTGGAAAAGAAATTATTGTAAATTTTTATTTTGGGCTTTATAAAATGCTGTGCTGGAACATATTTGTACATGTAGGAAGGAAAATATTAAGTAAATTTAATCCTTAGAGAAATAATAAAATACCATGAAAGATTATAAGTAATAAAAATCAGCTTGTAAGTTCATCATCATTGATGAAAGACACCATGTTCCCCATTCATCTGTTCTATCTAATCTCTCCAGAGTGAAAAGTCTCACACGCACCATTCTTTTGAAAGAATATCTTAATGTTCTCCTAACCAAAAGCTTAAAAAAAAATCATAATGAGCAGGCTGGGAAGGTAACTCAGTGGTAGAGCGCTTGCCTTGAGCTGAAGAGCTGAGGGACAGTGCCCAGGCCCAGAGTTCAGGTGCACAACCGGACTCCCCAATAAAAAAAAAATCACAATGAAAACCTCCTTAAAGTTCATCTATTGATGTGATGGAACTTGAAACCCAGAGTCATGATAAAGGCAATGCCACTTAGGAGATTGTCTGAAACAGTTTGGATCAGACTTACATATAACATGCATCCATTATAGTTATGCCCTATACTAGTAGTTCTCAAGGAACACGCTATCAGGAGGATAGGAGTAAGAATTTTGTACTTTAAAACAAGCATCCAGGTGAACATAATTCAGAACAATGCTTTACAATGACTTACCTAAGCTTCCTAAAAGTGACATAAGACCATTGTTGCAAGATTTAGTTGCACAGTGCATATATCTCTAATCCTGAACCCATAACTCCTTCGAACTTGTTCCTTATTCTGAGACTTGTTGAAGAGAAATAATAATGATTACAGAGGACAAATAAGAAAGCTATACTGTCTTTAATTATTGTCTATCCTCAACTACTATGACCAATGATATCATTCTGGGTTTTTATATCTCTTTCCATCACAGATAAGCAGGTTTAAAAAAGTCCTGTTGCAGGGGGCTGTGGTTCAGTGGTAGAGTGCTTGCCTCGCATGCATGAGGACTTGGGTTTTATTCCTCAGCACCACATAAGCAGAAAAAGCCAAAATGGTGCTGTGGCTCTAGTGGTAGGGTGCTAGCCTTGAGCTGAAGAGCCGAGGGATAGCACCCAGGCTTAGCGTTCAGGCCCCATGACTGACCAAAAGAAAACAAAAGAAAAGAAAAGTCCTGTTGCAGGGAAATGACAGCCAAAGCATCAAGTGACACCTGGAGAGTTAGAGAAGTCACTTCATTATGCTTGCTTGCTTGCTTGTTCAGTGGGATTCCCAAAATTGAGCCCCCACTAACAAGGGCACAACTCATATATACACTTGGTTTTTGGGTTCTAGTTCCAAGTACAGCACATTAGTTTTGAGTTTCAGTTTACCTTAAAGTTTCATTTCTCAGAAATGACACGGTGAGCTGGGGCTGATGCAAGCAGCAAGCATGGTTACACAAGTGAAGGAATGAGCTAGTTCACATAATGAAAGATTTTTCCTGATCAGTACCTGTGTCCCTCAACTTTTTATTAGTGCAGATGGTGATCTGAGGTAAATCAGCTTATGAGGATGAAAGACATATGTTTTCTAGCAGTTTCAGAGGATTTGATGTATGTTTGGTTGACTGTTGCCTCTGGGCCTGAAGTGAGGCAGCCTGACCTGGAAGCAAATGATGATGCAGGAGGACATTCGGTAGAGAAACGCTGCTCACCTCAAGACAACAAGGAAGCCACATAGAGATCTGGAGGGGGCAAGGCCTTACCTCTTAAAAGTTCCACCAATTCCTGATAGTGCCATCAGTTGAAAACCAAGTCTTTCACACAGACTTTTGGAGAGCTTTCTAGATACAAGCTGTAGTAGTATTATAAAGATCATCTATTTTTTCCTTAGGCAAAATTGTATGAATATGTGCAAGTATTTTCCTCTAAGGATAATCACTAACAATTATTTCAAGTAAAGATAACATCAATAGGCAAATGACCACTTATGGGGAAGTGGTTGTTCACGTGTAAAGGTTTTCTCTTTTTGTTTACATTTTATTTAATTATTAAAGTGATGTACAGAGGGGTTACAGTTACATAAGTAAGGTAGTAAGTGTATTTCTTGTCAAACTTGTTACTCCTTCCCTCATTTTTTCCTACTTCCCCTCTCCCCCAATGCCCACCTCCCAAGTTGTACAGATCATTTTCAACATATTGTCTTGTGAATATCAAGGCTGTATTGGTTCCTCCTTGTCCTTTGTCTCCCACCATTCTGTTGTTCCCGTTCCCTTTCCTAAATCAGATAAACATATGCATAATACCAGGGTACCAAAATCAAATACAGTGACAACAGAGGAAAAACCACAGGGGGCGAAGAACAGACAAAAGAAACAAGAAATCACATAGTACATTTAAAACAACAATGAAGAAAAACCTCTGGTGTCCATGTCACGCAGTTCATTTTGCTTAGCATCGTCTTATATCATATGTACATAGCTATTGAACTATTCTGCTCACCTGTTAAGATGACCCTCAACATTTGTAGAGGTTTCTCGTTTAATGTAGCTACACTTCCCCAGCATTGAATCTGTGGCGAGTGCTCTTGAGGCCATATCCAACCGAGTACCAAATAGAAAAACAATAATAACAACAACAAAAATAACTCAACTGAAATATATGCAAAGAGTTGGAAATGTGGTACTAGGGATAGAATATCTATCTAGCCAGTGTTAGGCCCTGAATTCAAACTCTAGTTTGAATCCTGGACATAAAACAAAAACAAAAACAAAATAACCAAAATGTAATGGGCAAAGAATTGAAATATTTCTCAAACAAATGCCAGGCATCAATGGCTCACTCCCATTCAGTACAGTAATTCTAGTTCCTCAGGAGGAAAATCTGAGGACAGAGTTTCAAAGCCAACCCAGCCAGGAAAGCCCAGGAAACTCTTCTTCTTTCTTTTTTTGGGGGGGTCCAGTCGTGGGGCCTGAACTCTGGGCCTGGGCACTGTCCCTCAGCTCTTCAGCTCAAGGCTAGTGCTCTACCACTTGAGCCACAGTGCCACTTCTGGCTTTTTTCTTTTTGCTTATGTGGTGCTGAGGAATCAAACCCAGAGCCTCATGCATGCAAGGCAAGCACTCTACCACTGAGCCACCTTCCCAGCCCCCCAGGAAACTCTTATCTCCAAATAAGCACCAAAATTCAGTCAGGTGGGGCCTGCAGAGCCAGTCTCAGCCAGGAAACTCTTATCTCCAAATAAGCACCAAAATTCAGTAGAGCAATGGCTCAAGTGGTAGAAAACTAGCCTTGAACAAAATGCTCAGGGACAGAGCCCAAGCCTTGAGTTCAAGGCTCAGGACCACCACCCACACACCACACACACACACACACACACACACACACACACACACACACACACAAACACGCATCTCAGGGGTGACAGTGCTCAGGACCTGAGTTCAAAGTTTAAGCCCCTTGACCAGCACCAAAAAAAAAAAATAGAAAAGACCAACAGGTAGAAGGAAAAAAAAAACTATCAAACTAACATCAGGGAAATAAAAATCAACATCATAATGGCATAATGAAATATTACCTCCTACCTGTTAGAAAAATGAGAATTTCCCGCACAAGTAAGAATAGGACTACTTTATGATTCAACCATCTTGCTTTTTCAAATACATAGGAAAGTATTAAAATTGGGAATCTCTCAGACATGTTTGCATTCCATGTTCTTTGCAGTATGATATGCAATAGCTAGCTATGAAGGGGTTTAAAACTTCATTGATAGATGAATGGATAGAGAAAATGGTACATCCATACAATAGAACATTAATCAGCCTGTATAAAAGAAGAAACTCCTATTAAATGTAAAAACTGAATAGCTGGGCCCTGGATATAATATGCCACATGCAATAAGTAAATCACCAAAGGACAAATAAGGCACACTTCTACTTACATGGGGTACTTAAGATAAACAAATCATAGAAACAGGTATTACCACAGTGGTTGTGTGTATATGTCATGACACACCATGCCCCAAAATATGGAGGGGACTTCAATTTGCCACCCCTAAATAGGCCGCTTTGCCTAATCTTGGGCTACCTATTCTGAGACTGAAGACACAGTAGCAGTAATCAACAGCAGCGCTTGTGTCAAAGAATTTATATCTATAAAGCAAAGCCACATTCCTGGAATTGTTTACATCCACAAAAGGATTGCTCCTGACCATTTTATTATACCTGGGAACTTTAAAGCTATACAGCAAGAAGATCTTTCTTCATTGATTATCGGTTTCCCTCTCTCATCCTCCTGTAACTCATTTCCCCCAGCACTGGAAGTCTGAAGCTCTGATTTCTTTCTGTAGTGCAGATCACTGTATAAGTTTTACTCTGCTGGCCCTTCTTTGAGTCTTCGGTTTTAGGGAACTTCTGTACTAATGCACAAAATTAGAATTTTTTCTCTAATTCATCTACCTCACATCAGTCTATTTTGAATAGAAGAAGCCCCTTTGGTATCAACTTATTATTTTGAATATTGGTTAACAAAGGTGTGGGGGATGTTCAAATATTAAGTTATTATTAAATGTTCATTTTCCTTACAATTTCCTTGGGAATTTTAGTTCAAATGCAATAAAATAGGAGATAAGAAAATTTTCTCTTAATAACATTATCTTGGCGGGGAGCCAGTGGCTCACGCCTGTAATCCTAGCTACTCAGGAGGCTGAGATCTGAGGATCATGGTTCAAAGCCAGCCCAGGCAGGAAAGTCCATGAGACTCTTATCTCCAATAAACCACTAGAAAACTGGAAGTGGCACTGTGGCTCAAGTGGTAGAGCACTCATCTTGAGCTGAAGAGCTGATGGGCAACATCCAGGCCGAGAGTTCAAACCCCACGACCAACAAAAAAATTATTCATTAATCATAGATAAGGAAATTTTTTCTTTATAAAATTGTATCTGTTAATAGATGCCAAAATGATAGAATTGATGTTGATGTTATTATAATTTGACCCTTAAAAATTACTAAGTTATCAAGGGCTGATAATATCATAGAATAGCTATAAGTAGATATTGCGCATTCCCCTCATTAAAAATAGATAAAGCATCTAGAAGTCTTTCTTCCAGTAACTTAAAGTTGAATCAACAGTCAACTGTCTAGACTTAATTGTAGTTAACAGGAAATGCATGGAAGAGAAGACCTCGACAAAAACCACATAGAATTACAGTCTGCACAATCAAGAATGTCAGGTACTTTTCCCACTTTAATATGAATATAAATGATCTTAAGATCTTGGTAAAGGGAAGTTTATGATTTAGTAATGTGAGGTTTGGGCTTCAATTGTTTTATTTTTATTACTAGCTTTAGAATTGTCATGGATCACACTGAGTAGAAAAACATGAGAAAATCAACCTCACTTTTTAAACAAAGTGTCTTCAGAGGTATAATAATCAAAGGCAATGTGTGTGTTTTGTTCTAGGACTATGAAATGTGAAAATTATGAGAAAGTAATAACTTTGTACTTGATATTAAGGACTTATGTTCACTTTTCAAAGGTATAATAATGGTACTATTTGGTATGTTTAAGAAAAGTTGTTTTTTAAATACAAAAATTATGGTAAAACTGATCTGATTGTATATGAACTGTATTTAAAATCTTTCAGCAGGTATTGGGCAGGGAAGAGAAAGTAATAGAGAATTAATAGAGGTTATTGAACTCATTGTTATTTTTCCACATTATGTTAAAATTATATTCTCCAAGAAAAAAATTAGGGACTATATCTGAATTATTATATAATGTATTTTCGAGAAAGTGTAACATTTTTAGTGTCATCCTAGACTGTTCAATATTTTTCTGTGTATAAATGAATAGATTATTGTTAATGTTTTGAAAGGTTGATAAGGTTCACGTTTTTAAGATTGATTACTAAGGTTACTGTAAGTTCTAGGCATTGCTTCATTGGAAACTCAATAATTTGAAGTAAAATATAATAATAATAACCTGACAATACGTTTTTTGCTAGCTACCCAGGGACCATCTGACAGATTTCCAAGTAGCCAATGTAAAACCACAATAGAAGAGCTCCCTCTGCTGTTTTGATTTAAAACAACAACAACAACAAATAGAAGACATGATTGCTGCCTGAGAGGCTGTGGAGAGTCTACCTCATGGAACAACTCCCTGACGAAAAAACCGAGTTTCACTGTTTCTAGGTAGATGTCCGTGGGAGATGTTAGAGAGTGTTGAGATAGCTCAATTATTCATAATTCTCTTATCTTTAGATAAAATTATTGAGACATTCATAGGAAGGTTTTTTGCACAGACAAATGTCCTTCCAGTAGCCGTTCAGCAACGGATATAATAAGATGTAATGCTTCTTGCCAAGAATACAACCCCTGGACCAAGAAAAGAAAGCCAATTAAATGAATTCACAAGAAACTGAAACACACTTAACACTCCTACCAGCAATTGAGAAAAGATTCATGGGCTCCATAGTGATCTTTAAGGGTTGTAAGAAGAGCCATGCTGTGTACCTTAAGGAAGAATGGTTCAAGATTAGAGAACTGAAATCTTTGCAGGAGTGCATAGATACAGAGAAAGCTTGCAACTGGGAGACTAGAGAACAAAGATTATGTAACTAACCTAAATACTAAAGTATTCAGCAGGAAATTGGAAAATGTTGTAACATTAAGCACACCTTCAAACACTCAGTATAAAGGGAAAGATCTGCTCTACAATAATGTTTTCAAAGAAATGAAGAAAGCTCACTTGCCAGCTCATCACAAAAGTGCTCAAAACAAGGAAGCCTCCAGCAAAAGGGCAGACTAACATCTTGAGAAGGGAGAAAATAACTGCTGGAAATGCAAAACCAAAAAACAACAGACTATTGGTGATTAATACCTGTCATGACAATCTTGAGCTAGATCAGTAATCAATGACTTAGTGAGTTAGAAAAATGAAGAGCTGGAGATCAACCAAAAACAGTTTGAAGGTCTCAAAATACACCTGAAAAAAATATATATTGATCTGTGTCAAATTCTGTCCCTGGAAAGAAAAACTCCCCTCTGTACAGTATTTTCACACACACACACACACACACACACACACACACACACACACACACACACACGCACACACACACACACAACTCAGAGATCTCAGAAGGAGCAAAGCCTTATTAATGCAACACAAGAAGTTTCAGATCTGAACAAAGAATGAGAGGAAGCCAGGTGTGGCTTACTCCTGTAATCCTGCTGAGGATCTCAGCTCAAAGCCAGCTCTGGCAGGAAAGATAGTGAGGCTGTTATCCCCAATTAAACACACACACACACACACACACACACACACACACACACACACACACACACATACACACACACAGAAAAGCTAGAAATGGACTATGGCTCAACTGATAGAGTGCTAGCCTTGAGCACAAAAAGCCCAGGCCCAGGAAGGAGAAGGATTGGGATTGGGGGGGAGGGGGGAGGCTGGGAAGGGATGTGAAGGGTAAACCAAAGGAGGAGGGTGCAATGCTTGGTAAGAAATGTACGCCTTATCCTGCCCATGTAATTGTAACCCCTCTGTACAGTATGTTCACAAATAAAATTAAATTAAATTAAAAAAAAAGCCCAGGCCCTGAGTTCAAGCCCTAGGACCATCATAAATTAATAACAGTAATAATAGTAATAATAAGTAATAATAAATACTACTATTACCAATACTACTACTATTGCTACTACTACTACTACTACTACTAATAATAATAATAATAATAATAAGATAAGAGAAAGAATAGTTCAATTCCAGCTTCTGGAATGGGACTTCAATGATTTTGATAAAATCAGAACTTTAGTAGAGAATTTGTTCCCTGATCTCTGAGTATCAGTTTGAACTTCCTTTGAGAAAGGAGGGATTTGCACACATTGCTTAGATCCTTCCCTGGAACCCCCATCCTAACTTGCTCTTGTCCTACCCTGTCATCTTCATCATTCTGTTCTTCTTTCCTCTAGTAAAACGATTATTATGAATCCGAAGAGGGAGCTGTTGGCAAAACGTCCTCTGTGAAGACAGCCATCTTCTTCCTCAAAGCTTGTTGCCCTGTTTCATTTCGCTGTGTTGTGTATTCTTTCCTGGAAATTTTCATTACAAATGGATTTGAGTTATTTCTTGGTTTTGATGCTTCTGTAATATCAGGAGTAAAACTCCTGAAATACACAATGGATTTTAATCACTAGACTTATTTTATCCTCAAAGTACCTTTGAATCACACACATACACACACACAAACAGGTGCATATGAACACACAAATATTGATGGAAATCATTTTTGTGCAAGCAATTTTATCTCCTCTCATTGTAGATCTTGATAGTGATAAAAAATTAAGAATAGAATTAAAAAATATTTTAAATTACTCCCATTAACTGTATATTCCCCAGAAAATACAAGCATTGGGGTTTTATTTGGTAAGTTAGGCTACTGTTATTCAAATAACCTGGTGTTTATTGTCTGTAAGAAGTTTTCTGCACACAGACATTTGTAATTGAGTTATTTTCCTCTGCTAATGTTTCTATCTAACAGTGTTTCAAGAGAAAGATGAAATGTACTTCATGCTTTCAATTAGTTACACTTCATTCAAACACTGGTGAATGTTTGGATTGAGTGGAAATGGCAGTCAATCTGTGAAGGGGACTTCCACTGTTTTTTTCTGGCTTTGCAGTCTATAGAAGGGGCTGGATGAGGATTAGACACTTAAGTGAGCAAAAAGGTGGATCAGACTACTGTCCCAGCATGGAAGTCCCATCACCTTTCTCTCATTGCCTCTACCTCTATGGCCTTACGCTGCATTTATTTTATCATGCACTGATTTTCATATTTACTTTATTTACTAAATTTGAATTCACTTTTTTGTGTTGTGTGGAACCCCTGACAGCATGTGTTTGAAATGACAGCCAGCACACAAAGGGTTACAGTAACACTGTCTTCTATTTGTGAAATTTGACCTCGAGTTAACTTTCCAGTTCTGCTTGTCTGCAATCCTGATAAAGTTGTAATGTCAGCTGGGCTATTGATCAATATTGCATATGGTCAAAATGAACAATTCTATGTCCTGCCTTTGAGCAGGAGGGCAAAATGAAGTAAAAATACCAGTCTGGAAGGCAAAGTTGTGGACTTCCTAAAGTTTGGTTTTAGCTACTCACACTCTCTCCTTTAGAGTGACCTGGGTACCTTTACTTATGGAAGTGAAGGACTGTAGGTCAGTATCACTTCTAAGCTACTATGGCTCCTACCTGTGCATGTGTAATTCTATCACAGCAAAATCCCCACTGGAGGAAAAGAGCATAGCTCTGACCTGATATTTGAACTGCTGTGAACCCTTTCTCCACTGAGAATTATATTCATGCTTCCTTAATGCCAAGTTGTGCTTCATTTCCCATCCTTCTATCCATTTAACTGGATCCAGGGCTAAGGGCAATATATGGTGAATCTGAAAGTGAAGTCATCTAGCTAGCATTTGCATTTCTGTGTGTCACCAAGTATTCTAGTGATATGAACCAAAACCTGATATAACTAAATGCTGGAGTTCACATAACTCTGTGGTTATCATAACTTTGCATTTCTAGAATGTTTAGTTTATCCGCACTTTCCGTCTTACATTGTATAAACTAAGGTCTGAATTTTAAAACTACTTACTTTGGAATGAAATTGCTCTTGAGCTTTTCTTTTTATAGTTCTGATTTTCTATGTCCTAGATTCATAGCTCATGGAAGCATGTGAATCTTTAATTTTGCAAGGTGTTTATATCAACTGCTCTGTGGCTGCTCCTGCTCCCACTTACACTGACCACAAATGCTATGCACCACCTAGAATCCCCACAGTTAACGCCTAAATGTCAGCTCCATAGTATATTGAAAACTGAGCAGGGGTTGTGTTGCTACTGAAACAATGGACTTTTTTTTTTTTTACTATACTGAATTGGAAGAAGAAATATCCTAATATCCTACAAGAACTTTCAGTTGGACATCTGCCAACTGGACCAACGTGTGTGTGAGAGTGGGTGGGTTGTGTGTGTACATGCATACATACATATGTGTATATATATGTATGTACACACATGTATGTGTTTACAGCCCCTACTCTGCAAGTTACCTCTTCAATAATACATGAGTATAATGAGTTACTAGAGTACTGTCATTCTCTGGCTGAGGCATCTGGTAGAGACCACTGACTGGACAGAAGAGAAGCCAGCTGAGGATTCTAGTCTAATAAATGGCAGGAGACAGTCACCTTTGGAAGACGGGGTATTGAAATCAAAATATCGAAGGCTTAAAAGTGAGAAAGAATGATCAAGAATGAAACTGATAAGGATGCTGCTATTACAAACCTGGGTTGAAGGATGACCATAAGCAGACATAGTGTTTAAGGGTCTAGCATTAAGGAGTCTACATGTCACAGCAGATAGGACTATGACAAAGACAGAAAGACACAGGAAAGAATCTGCTGGTCAAGGGTCTCTAAGAAGGATGCAACTTCAGGGCTCAAGAGCTCAAGGCAATTCATCTCTGTGTGACATTCTCTGAACGAGGACTGACCAAAGTTTGATTTAGAATTCAACTGACAGCATCTCTGGTGGTCATAGTTGTCACTGCATGGTGACTCCTCAAAGAATAGGACCTTGAATCTTTCATAATCTTGGAGTTTCTTTATCCAGCCCTGAGGAAACTTCCTATCACTTCTAATGTTTTCCTGTGGCTGCATCTCTCCAGTTTTTGTCTTAATTGGAAAGACTGCTTGTTCCTCTCTAGCGTTTCTTGACCTTTATGTATATCTTCAAAACCTGTCTCCACTCACTCATATAAAGCTGTATATGATTGCACATAGAGGCTACAGTAGACTTAATGTTTGTGTCCCAGTTTTGATACATAGAAACTTGAAACTCCAATATGATAGTATTAGAAGCTGAAAGTTTGGGGAGATAAAACTTGAGGTTAAAAATCCTCTTGTGTGGAAATTGTCCACATTAAAGGTACGCCAGATGATCCATTTTGTCCTCTTTCTATCACGGAAGAATATAAAGAGACTGGGCACTGGTGGCTCATGCTTATAATCCGAGCCACTCAGGAAGCTGAGATCTGAGGATTGCAGTTCAAAGCCAGCCCGGCCAAGAACATCTGTGAGACTCTTATCTCCAATAAACCACCAGATAAAGCTGGAAGTGGTGCTGTACCTTAAGTGGTAGAGTGCTCTCCCTGAACTGAAGAGCTCAGGGACAGCACCCAGGCCAAGAGTTCAAGCTCCATGATCAAAAATAAATAAATAAAAAATAAAAAAATAAAAAAATAAAAAAGAGAACATAAAGAGAACTAGGTTATCTGCAGCCTAAGATCATACTAAGAGTGTAATCTTGAACATCCAGCTATGAGAAATAAATTCATCCTGTTTTTTAGTCAACTAACTGATTGTACTGTTATATAGCAGCACAATGTGGTCAGGACAGGGCTTTATCATACAACTAAAAGTCCTTAATCATATCACATATAAGAATATATCCAGGTGCTGGGAAGGTGGCTCAGTGGTAGAGCGCTTGCCTTGCATGCCTGAGGCCCTGGGTTCGATTCCTCAGCACCACATAAGAAAAAGAAAAAAGCCGGAAGTGGTGCTGTGGCTCAAGTGGTAGAGCACTAGCCTTGAGCTGAAAAGCTGAGGGACAGTGACCAGGCCCAGAGTTCAAGTCTTACGACCAGACACACACACAAAAAAATGGTTTTTCAGGTGGACCTGTTGCAACAATGAGAAGTACAAGTTGTCATGTCGAAAACGAGCTTTCCAACGTTGGTGAGGGGGGAGGGAGGGGGAAGGATTGGGTGGGGGGAGGGGGGAGGATTGGGTGGGGGGGTGGGGGGGGAGGCTGGGAAGGGATGTGAAGGGTAAACAAAGGAGGAGGCTGAAATGCTTGATAAGAAATGTACGCATGATCCTGCCCATGTAATTGTAACCCCTCTGTACAGTATGTTCACAAAAAATAAATAAAATTTAAAAAAATAAATAAAATAAAATAAAATATAAAAAAAGAATATATCCATATAAACATTGGATACATTTGGGGCTACGAAGGTGGCTCAGTGGCTGGTAAAGAGCTTGCTTTGCATGCATGAGGCCTTGGGTTTGATTCCTCAGCACAACATGATCCAGAAGTGGCATTGTGGCTCAATGGTAGAGTGTTAGCCTTGAGCTGAGGAGCTCAGGGACAGTGTGCAGGTCCAGAGTTCAGGCCCCATGGCTGACTATATATATATATATATATATATATATATATATATATATATATGTGTGTGTGTGTGTGTGTGTGTACATATATATATATAGTACATATATATGTACATGTATATAGTCATATACACACATATATGTGTGTATATATATATATATATATGGTACATCCAATATTTTGCCAAACAAAGCAATATGTACCAGTTCAAATGAGCGGTAGTGGCTAACACCAATAATTAAAGCTAGCCTAGCCATAAAGTCTGTGAGACTCTTAGCTCCAGTTAATTAGCAAAAAGCCAGAAGAGTGAGCTGTGGCTCCAGTTAAAGCAGAGGAGTGTTAGCCTTCAATAAATAAAGGCAGTACCTAGCTGCCCCACCCCCCACAAGTGATATCTACACGTTTAGATACTAGAGCATGGCTATTTCTTTATGGGCCACTGTTCAGCTCACTACAATCAATTAATTATTCTCAGTAGGTGCAAACTGTATGCATTTTATGCCATCTTACTACTCATGTGTCACAGATGAATATAGTTGACATGTAAGTATCGGCTGTTGGTACAAGATAACACAGTGACACAAGTGTCATCAGAGTCCCTGGTTAAATGTGAATATTCATTTTAATTGGATTGATAAATGTCTGTGCCATCTACCTTCACAAGGAAGAGATGGTGACAGCCCTCAGGGACACTCACTTTTCACTGGACCATCAACCAAATGCCTGCTGTAAGCCAGGGCCCCACCTTGCACTATGACTATTGACACCTCCAAGATCCGTCCTGGAGAACATTGAGGATGTGTTATAGCTTTTGGTTAGAAGTGGTGTTCTTCTATGTATCTGTGAGTGATTGTTTGTACTTGTTCTAGATATTTGGTTTATGTTTCTCTTTTGAGTGTGTGCTGTATATGTATTAGTGTGTTTAAGTTGGTTCTTGAAAGTTTGTGTGTGTCATGATGTTTTGTGGGGTGAGAGGCTTCCCTGTTCTCTGGAGTCTTAGCATTGTAACAGATGTTTTCATGGTGACCCTTTGGTTTTGAACCCAAGAAGATGGTGCCTAAATTTGTACATTGCGAAGGAGGGTATCGATTAGTTATGGCTGGTACCAATGGGAGGCTAACTCCATATGATTTCTTTGGAAAATGAGCAGTGCCTATTGAACTAAAATTCATAACTTTGCCCTGACCCACAAACTACTCTAGATAGATAACTAGGGCAATCTAGTCATGTCATCAAAATACTAGTACATCTTTGTATGTGTTTCTCCCAGGGTATAACCCCGTTTTCACTCTATCTGATGTTGGTTCCCTGAATCTTGTATATACATTTTTTAATTTGGGGAGGGGAAGGGAGATAACAAATTGCTGAAATAAGGATACAGGTTTACCTATTACAACACAAGACACTATGTTGAAAAACGAACTTTACAGCTTGGGGGGGTAGGGAGGAGGTGGGGATGTGGGGACGGAATGTGGGGATGGAGGGGATGGTAGGGGATAAACAAAGAAGGAGATAACAACACTCCATAGGAAATGTACTCATTACCTACTCATGTAACTGTAGCCCCTCTGTACACTATTTTGCAATAAAAACATAAAAAAATACTAGCACAGAAATTTTCTTGAGAGTTATTTCTTCATGGCCCCAAACTGTAAGTCATCCAAGTGTCTGCTAATATAATGTGGAAACCAAGGCGTATATAAGGAAACTGTATCAATGAAAAGGGATAAATGAGAGCTATACACAATACCAGTGTGAATAAATCTCCTAGACTTAACTTTGAAAAAGAATTGGACATGAGGCAGTACATATAGTACATTTCCATGTCAATGAAGGCCAACAATGGATAAAATTAATAAAACTTAGGAATATTAACTTGGCAGAGTACTGAAGAAGATTCTAGGGACTTAGAAATGACTTATATCCTAATTTCAATGGTGATCACATGAGTGTATACATGTGTGAGCATTCATGTTCAGTTGAAACTGATTTGAATTCTGTAGCTTAGCATCTCATAAAGGAGGAAATCCAATTCAGGAAAACACTTCTAAGAAGCCTACTGGATGCCTGAGATTGCTTGGAAAGCCTTAGAATCATGCTGGGGTCATGTCATCACCCTGAAAACTGTTATCCAGAGAGGAAGTGGACACAACAGAGCAGAGGTATCTACAATATGTGAAAAAATAACACATTTTTCTTCAGGTCCTTTGTCTCCTTTCTTTTAAAGTAAGTTTTTTTTATTGTGAAAATACTGTACAGTGGGGTTACAGTTACATGAGCAAGGTAATAAGTACATTTCTTATCAAGCATTGTTGCCTCCTCCTTTGTTTTTCCCCTACCATCCTTTCCCTCCCACCTCCACAACTACACTCCCCCCCGTTCCCCCCCATCTCCTGACTAAATTGTAAAGTTCATTTTTCAACATAGTGTCTTGTATTCATTGGCAAGTAAACGCCATTCAAACAAAAGTATTGTAGGTTAACTGAATTGGACAACCACTGGAAGATACAAAGGCCATGGCACATGGAAAGACTAAAAGTATATTATTTGTACTATTACCCTCCTGTTAAGACAACTGCTACTACTTTACTACTGTTGACTCACTGTGGCTCAGAAGTATAAGTATTCACAGTGGACTTGAAGCCCTTGGTCTCTTCTCACTTCTCACCTCCACAATGCATCATCCAACTCATTCTTGGATTTTCCCCAATTCTCTACAAAAGAGTAGCTCAATACTGGGTGTTTGAGAAAGTGAATATGTATTACCTTCCAAATCAGATGGTGCACCTATAAGATACAGAAAGGGACAAGGGGGTGGGTCTGCAGGGTCACTCAGAGAATTCACAGACTGCCATATAGGATCTGGAACAAGGGATGTCATTCCATTTGCCATTTGCAAGAAGGATCACACAATCTTCTCCTGGGTCAGCATTGTTGGGTTCGTGTTCATTCCAGTTAGTATAGCTCAGTGGTGCTCCTGTCATATCAACAAACTGGCCTTCATGCGCCTCATCTGTGATGCCCAGGAAGGCCAATTCTGAGGTTGTACTTCTGATGGCCTTATTCTCTTTATCATTCCTGGGAGTGGCCACAGAGGCTTGGACGCTGGCACAGAGGGCCTTGACTTTGTCAAAGCTCATCGTTTCACCACTGCTCAAGAAGACCTTCTTCCCAACCTTTTTCACCAGAGAGAAGTAAAGCCCTAAAATGTGAAAAAGTAGATGACAATGGCTTGTCTTTTAACCCACCCTAAGATATACCTCTGAGTAAATGCTTTCAGAATAGAGTTGCTGAAGTATAGTATGTCCTGTTCAATTTCAATTTCAGATAAACAATGATGTTTTTCATACTGGAAAACCTTATCGAAATTTTAGGACATACTTATTCAATAACAACAACAACAACAAAACAAGCAAACAAATGTCCTTTCCCCTTGGAATTCAAGTTTAACTGCTCTATTCATTTGTTAAATTTGGCACTGTTACAATAAAATGATACACCAGCATAAAGTATTTGGTCCTTTTGGATTAGAATTTCAAAGTATATTGAATTTGGAATTTTCTGATATAGTTACTTTGAGAATAAAGAAAAATGTGTATGAATTTTACACCAAGCCAGGAGGGAAATGTTTAATTCTACTTCCAATTCAAGACACCAGCTTAAGAGAATGGAATTAGTCCCAATTTCTGGGAGTAAAGGTCCGACTATTGGTTCTACATCTGATTTCAATGTATAATCTGGTTATAGCATTTGTTAGATCTGCACGTTTGAGCAGGTACTTTAAACTTGCTTCCATTTCTACAAGATGCTTATAAATGTAACATAAGATGAGAGAATGAGAATTACTTATCCAGGTAGACAATGAGATATAATCAATGATTTTTTCCCCCAAAATGCTATACTACCTGAAGCAGAGAAAAAGCTTACACTTTTTGATAAGTTCCAATTCTGACTGCAAACTTGTCACTTTTGAATCAACTGCGCTGGAATCACATTCTAGAAAATTCAACAGAGTAAGGAGCATTAATGAAAAGAGGTCCCCCAAACTATATCTATAAAGGAGTGGAAATATTTTTCAAATAAAAAAAGCTTTTTTTGTTTTTACATTGTTTGTAACATTTTCAAGAAAAATAAAAAATACTGAGGATCAAAAAGAAGGAAAAAAATTCTACCTATCGATTTTCATCTGTTGGCATTGCCCAAGACATCTTATATTCACACGTACTTGATGCACACACGTGTGCTTCTGATTTCCTAGTGTGATAACAATCTGTATATGAGTTCTTCAGTTTTTCTTTTTTCTTTAATGAATTGCACTACCAAGACTAAAAATAAATCTCTGGAAGTATTAATGTGAGCTAGTAAATACTGACTAAGATATTTGGAAGATCGCTCTTCTTCAGTTTTGTTTTCATTGCCTGTTGTTTTTTCCAATCTGCTCTGAAACAAAGCAACCACAATTTTTGTAAGTTGACCCATTGTGGAGAGGACCAGAGGCCTTAAACTAGTTAACCTACTCTCATTGAGAGTCTCTTTCATGCTCTTTAATGTGAGCTTGATTTTTGACTTGTTAGGACCATTTCAATATGGCAGAAATGTCTGTGTATATGCTCTGCTCTCTACTCAGGAATTCTATCATCACTATGGGATCAAGCCCTGAGTAGCCTGTCAGATAAGAGACCCAGAACTCATGGACTTTCATTTCTCCAATTGATATCCAAACAACAGTGAAACATGTGATTGAGACCTTTGGCCATTGGTGAAGCACACACTTCAGCCCAGCAGAACCAAAATTTATCTGGATAACTCTTAGAACTATGTTTAAGTAAATGGCTGCATTTTAAACAATGTTTTAGATTCCTTTTTTATGAAGTTAAGCTTATATATATGTATATATATATATATATATATATATATATATATATATATGCTGTGAGGTTAAAAAAGAGACATAATATGCCTACATGTACATGCATTGTATTCTTCCTTTATTTTTCCTTTTTCCTTTTCTCTTTCAGCAGTACTTGGTTTGAACTTGGGGCCTTAAGTCGTCTTTGCTTGCTTGATTAACTGGTACTCTACTACTTGAGAGGCATATCTAATTGGGCTTTTGCTGGTTATTTTGGAGATGGAGTTTCACAGACTTTTTTGCCTGTGTTTGAGTTGAACCAGGACTCTTCAGGTCTCAACCTTGTAAGTAGCTAAGATTATGGGTATGAGCCACTGGAACCTGTTTTTACTATGCTCTTTCCATGGAACCTGAGAATAAGCTGAAGGAGATCCTGGGGCTCCCATCCGGTAGAGGGTTTATAAATCCCTATTAAGACCTTGGCAGGAATTTCTTGAGGCTCTAGATAACCACAGTGAGCTCAGGAGTCTGTAGCAGAAGGCAGAGTTAAGCCTCTTCTCATAAAGCACTAGGGAAAGGGTAACCTCCTACCAGACAGTCTGGATTCCTGAACCCAGAATGACTTCATCCCCCCCCCCCCCATTGTGAGATAATCAACTTACCTCCTTTCTTTCCAGGGTCTCCTTTTGGCCCCATGGGCCCTGATATTCCCCGTAATCCTGGGGGTCCTGGAGGTCCTGGAGGTCCCACCTTTCCAGGAGGGCCCTGTATGCCTCTCAGGCCTTCACCTGTGAGAAGCAAAAGGGAAGCTGATTCCATATCTGTGTCCATATTCATTCTCTGTCTCTGTTTCCATTTCCGTCTCTGTCTCTGTCTCTGTCTGTCCCTCTGTATCTCCCTCTCTCCCCTCCCCCAAGAACTTGGACATAGACTCCGGATCAAACTTCCTGAGCCACTGCTTCCAATGACCCAGAAAAGAAAGTATTCTGCTTTCCATGAGACTAGTTACCCTGAGAGCTGCTTTCCCTGGAAAAGCAGAACAAATCATATCAATCCACTTCTGCGTGGAAATCTGGCAAGCCAGGGAACGAGCCAGCTCTTTGCTTTGAGTTGTGATATGTTAAAAATTACAGAGGAGTCTCCTGTGGAAAGTAAAGCGTCTCCGAGACAGAAGAGCCCAATGAATACCTGGGTCTCCTTTCTCTCCCTTGGCACCATCACGGCCATCTTTGCCCGGGAAGCCATTCAAACCCGGACAACAGGCAATCGCAGGGCAGGTCTTTTGGGCATCTTCATTGACGATGGTTTCTGGATTGGTTGCTGGCATCACGCTCAGGAGAAGGAGAAGGGCAGATGGAAATGGGGACATGGTTTTCACCTTGTGAAGAACCTCAAGAAAGATCTTCCTCTCATTCTGTCAATCAACGTGTAGTTACAAAACATGCGCTGGGTCCAGTAACTCAGGCACAGCTCGTGTGTACATAGTGACCTATTCCTTGGTATTTAGAAAAGTAAATCTTCCCTGTGATATTATGAGGATTGATATTTGAACAAAAGTAAGCAACGTAGAATTCAGTGGGGACCCTGGAGAGGGGTCTCTAGTGCGCAGGCGCTGCTGCTGCTGCTCAGAGGCTGTGTGCATCTACTTCCGCAGCCATGAGTCCCGCAGAGCCATATATATATATATATATATATATATATATATATATATATATATATATATGAAAGACAGATAATTTCCCTGCAGTACCAATTAACTATCAATTGCCCAGTTTCAGATGCTAAACCAAAACGATCCAGAAAGGAAAAAAAGCAGATTAAGTCATTTGATTCTCACTACACGAGCTCAGAATGACCTTGACTATACTTCCTTTCCGTGTTTTATTTGCCACAGCAAAACAGGCTTGCCCCAGGAAGAGCATTTTTCCCTCTGATGTTTCTCACTGCCATGGCTCTAGTCCTGTGCTACATGCCTCTCTACTTCCTAACAGGTATCTGGTACAGTTGGTACAGTCGGAAACGCCTATACTACTGGCATTTAAACAACTTGCAACAATTCTTTCTTGCTTTTCTAAATCTGTCCCTTGAAACTTTCTTCTATGCCTTCTGTCCCCTTGAAAGCCTTAGCTGCCCAACCCTCTGGGTCCCTTGTGAATGTGTTTTGACCACAAAGGTAGCCATTCTCCTTTGCAAACAGCCAAGCAATTAGGAAAACTCTCCCACTTCACAGAATCAGCAGAAGAATGGCCACCCCGAATGTGATTTCTGTCTGCTACACGGCTCCCTCCCCGGACATTCACCTTCCCACCTCCTGCAGAAAGGCTCTTTCAAGTTTCCAATCTAGACTCTTGGCTTCAGAATGCAAGTCCATTCAGAAGAAACGACTTACAGGATGTGTGTACAGCAAAGATTTCTGTATCAGTGATGCTAGTTCTCCATCCTGGAGCTCTGGAAGTGCTTCAGAGTGAGGGAAGATGCTGGCTTCAGCAGCAACCCACGTTTTGATTGTAAAGAGAGAGAGATAGCCAGAGCCTGGCCTTCAACCCCAGATTAATAAACAACTTCCCAGGAAAATTTCACAGGAGTCTCCAGCCTCCAGCATAATACTCAATGGCTCTCTACTGTGATGAAGCACTGTCTTCTTTAGTCGAATCCATGTTGCCAAGTCTCACTGCTGAGTGACCATAAGTAGTTTCACTTGGTTAGTCATGAGGAACTTGATGCTTAATAGAAATGCACACAAGCACCCATGAATACACACAGATATTCATACCCACCCGCAGTACACACAAACAAGCACCTAAGAACACCTTCACCTGCAAAGGTGTCACAGAACTCTGCTATTAGCACACGAAGACAACTCCTGCCTTAGACTGTTCACTTAACAGCTAGCTTCTTGTCTGTCTGCACACAACTCTCCAGTGCATTTCTGGCTGTTTTTTTTTTCTTAATTTCTTTCTCTCTTTCTTGTGTTCAAGTATTCCTGTTTCAGAGAAATCTGTTTTATCATCTCTAAAATAGTGCCTCCTAGCAACATGGTCCTATTAGCTTAGAATATTTTTATTCATATTTAATATATGGCATTATAGCCATTTACATATTTTTGGTGATAAAGTAGACATAGTATACAGTTTTCCCCTGTGTCAATTATTCAATGGATGGGTATGATTGGGATAGGTGAGGGACAGATGAAGGGCTGACATTGATCAAGATACATTGTACTCCTAAATTGATATGTTGAATCAAAACTCTTAAAAAGGATAGTTTTTAAAATGAAAACAATGAACAATTCAGCCTCAGGAAGAACATTCATGTTGTTGGACATGAACATTCATGTTGTCTGTCTCCAGCAGTATTTCCAGAACTGAAACTCCCTCTTGCTATTCAAAAGCTCTATTCCCACCTCCCTGTGTGCCCTAGTCATGTTGATTCCACTTTCTGTCTCTAAATATTGAACGCTTGCAGGTACCTCATGTAAATGGAATTTGGTAGTAACTCCTGTGTTTGGCTTTTTTTCACTTAGCAGAATGTCTTAAAAGCTCATCTGCATTATAGCATGTATCAAAATCTCATTCATGTTGAGCTTGAACAAGATTGTACTAAATGTATATGCCACATTTTGGAAGACAGATTTTTTTAAGTGTCTTTCATTATTGAGAGGTTTGAAACACAGTGCTTCCAGCTTGCTTGGAAGGTATTCTACCTGACTCATCTGATTCAGGCCTGTAGCCCCTCCCCCACCATCTTATTTTAAGGTACAGTCTTGATTTTTGCCCAGGATGCCTTAAACTGTGATCTTCTCATTTATACTTCTTGCTTGAACACATACACTTAGTTTTCTCATACTGAGACGAAGTCTTTCAATCTTTTTCTTCCAGTCTGGCCTAGGACAAGAGCCTCCTTGTTGATTGGAATGTAGAGAAAGTATAACTAAAGATGTGTCCCTGAGGGCTGGGAAGGTGGCTCAGTGGTAGAGTGCTTACCTTGCATGCCTGAGGCCCTGGGTTCAATTCCTCAGTACCACATAAGCAAAAAGAAAAAAACTGGAAGTGGCACTGTGGCTCAAGTGGTAGAGTGCTAGCCTTGAGCTGAAGAGCTGAGGGACAGTGCCCAGACCCAGAGTTCAGACCCCATGACCGGACCCAAAAAAAACCCAAAAAGATATGTCCCTGATAAGTTTCACCAGGATGATGAAATAGTTGATCGTGGTAGTTACGCAAACCTGTGACTAGAAAACAGGTGCACAGAATGAACACCAAGAAAAGAAAAAGAATGGCAAATACTTACTAGTTAAATCCAAATGACATCAGTGCCTTCTGGTGGTATGATTTCAATGTCCATTTCTGAGTTTTGGTTCCTGAGTTATGACATGTTAGAACCTATCACTCCTGAGAACTTTCCTTTTTAAAAAAAAATTATTTATTTTTTATTGTGAAAATGCTGTACAGAGGAGTTACAATTGCATGGGCAAGATAATGAGTACATTTCTTATCAAGCATTGTAGCCTCCTCCTTTGTTTCCCCTTCCCCCCCCTCCTTTCCCAGCCTCCCCCCCCGTCCCCCCACCCTGTCCTTCCCCCCCCCACCAAAGTTGTAAAGTTCGTTTTCGACATGACAACTTGAACTTCTCATTGTTGCAATGGGTCCACCTATATCCTTATTTAAACGACTTGTTTTTCCCCTTCCCCTCCACAAATTATACCGACATCAAATACAGTGAAAGCAGGGGTTATACTGCAGGGGAGGGGCATACAAAGCAACAAAGAAATAATCTTATAAATGCGTTAGATACAAATGCATGAAAGAAAAAAAATTTAAATACATATCTTAGGGTTCATTTTCCTAACATCACCTTATCTGACCTTTTCTGCTTGACTCATACTAGATATTGCAAATAAGGGAAACCATGGGACCTATGTTTCTTTGGGCCTGGCTTACTTCACTTAATATAATTTTTTCCAAGCCTTTCCATTTCCTAACAAATGAGGTAATGTTATTCTTTCTGATGGAGGCATAGAATTCCATTGTGCATATATACCACATTTTCTTGATCCATTCATCTATTGAAGGGCATCTGGGTTAGTTCCATATCTTAGCTATAGTAAATAATGCTGCAATAAACATAGTTGTGCTGGTAGCTTTAGTGTGGTCTTGTTTGTAAACATTTCCATGTAAGACTAAAATTCTTTCAAAAGAGAATGTTTTAAAAAAGAGTTTAAAGAAAGTTATGAGTTTTCCAAAGATTATCTCTACTTCCTTTAGAGGTTTCTTCAAATTATGCCTTGTAAGTAACCTATACAGTGGTTTGAAAGTGAGGAATGTGGTCCATCTTTACAATGACAATAGTAGTCAGTCATCAGGGCCTAAGGCATGAGATCCACGTGGTTAGTGCCCATAGATTAAAGAGTTTATATGCCATGATGAAGATGCTGGACATTCTTCTGAGTGTCACTAGTGGAATTCTAAGGTGAGAGAGAGAGTGTGTGTGTATGTGTGTGTGTGGGGGTGATAATCATATTTGAATTCTGGATAAAGTCTCAGGTAGGGAAAAATTGGAGAAAAGTACCACTCCATGAAAGCTTATAATAATCATTAAAGTGACAGGTGAGGTGAAAGTAGCCAGGATTCAGATGATGGCAGCTAGGTGAAGAAGGTAGACACTTTTGAGAAACCTGCAGGATGTACAAATGACTGAGTTAAAGATTTGCTTGGCTATGTGGTGGTAAAATAAGAAACCATGCTAGGTACATTAGTTTCTGACTTGAGCATGTAATGTTCATTTGATTAAGACAGGAATCAAAGGCTAAAGAAAAGCAACTGGGGAAGCAGGCAATGAGCATCTCATGGGTAAATGTCTGAATCCTGTTTTAGGGGTCAATAGGCACAGTATGAAAGAGATGCAGAGATAGGTAAACAAAGCACAGTTTGCTCAGCTCTCAACATTTCCTACATGCCTGCTATACCGCAGTAGTCAGCTTTCCACTACCATAACCAAACAATTGACATAATTAGCTTACAAAGAGGAAAAGGCTTCTCTGGGTTCATGGTTTGAGAGGTTTCAACCTATAGAATCAGTTGTCTATATCACTTCTGTGACTGTGGCAAAGTAGTACATCTTGGTAGGAGCTTGTGGCAGAGAAAGTCTGTTCAACCCAATTCCTCCAGTGGGAGAAAGAGAGAGAAAGGGAAAGATCAAGGTCTCTCTGATGTTCTGGGGAACACACTTCTAGTGACCCAACCGCTCCCCACTCCCCCACCCCAGTCTTCTGTCTTAAAAATTCCATCATCTCTCAATAACACCCTGGGCTGAGGACTAAGACTTAACACAGGTTAGGAACCAAACTTTGACAGACAGGCCTTTGGGGGAACATTTGTGATCTACACAATAGCAGTTGGCAGGAAAATGCAGTTTCATTTGGAGGTTGTGAAGACCCTTCATGAGAGTTCCACAGAGAGGATGAGGACTATTTGGAGGCTCAGACACTAGAGGAATAGGAACGAGGTGTCCTTTCAAGTCCCTTACATCTGGACTGTCATAGGCTTGTGGAGGTTCTGGTCTCTTTACTTCCAACAACGTATGCTTTGTTCCGCAGAAAATGTCCAAGAAAATGTAGGGCCACAAAATTAAACAACAACAAAAAAAGTGATGGCCATCAGTTCATAGCAGAGAGGAAAAAAAAATTTAACAGATATCTTGCTTATCTCTTTTTGCTACTTTTCCTAGCTGGAGTTTTCCCCAGCTCCTGCTTCAACAGTAGGAGGAAAGGTAAGGTAGAACATGCCAGATCCTACAGCTGGTGCTCGCTTTGATCACAATATTTACTTTCCTTGTGTACTTAGTCCAGAGTTCAATAAACTGTCTTCTAGTCATTGACCCCAAGGATTCCTGGAACTGGGGGTGAGAGGAGTTGGACATCTGCATGGGAAGCAATCCAAAAGTGAATCCACAGATTTGATTGATGCCCAGCTTTGAGCAACTTCCTTCTCTCCAGGTCTCCTGTAGGTCTAGCCCAACATGATATACCCTATTTGGCAGGCCTTATACCCTTATTCCCACCCTGGTTCCCAGATACAGATAAGGCCACTATATAAAGCTGTTCTGGATTTTAAGGAGCTTCCAACACTGCATAAATCCAGCAGTCCCATCAGAAATCCAAGAATCCAGACTCCCAAGAAGCTGAAGAGACAAGGCCTCTCTTCCCATTTCCTGTCCTGTGGGGAAATGTCCTGGCTGCATAACTTCAGCCAAGTTCTCCAGTCTTCTTATCTTCGGTTCCCTCTTCTGCACTGGCTGTGGAATGCTGGGCCTCACTGGGTCCATGTAAGTGCTGAGTGCATGGCCCAGCTCAGCAAGACAGCTGCTTAACATCGGCCTCACCCTCTCTGGGAAGATGGGACAGTAGTCTCATCACTTGGATAGCCATGTTCCAAATGGCTCCACCTGGGAGGCACTGCTTGAGATCCAGAGTCAGACAGCCCTGTTCCAACTCACTGTGAGTTTAGACAAACCACATCCTCAGACCACACCTTGGGTTTTACATCTAGAGAAAGAGAGATTGAGTCCCAATCTCTTTTCCCTTTTGGTGGCTGTCAGTAAAAACAAAGGCAGTAACTGAAGTTGTCATTGAGTTTCAAGCAAAACCCAACAGGAACATGCCTCTAGTCACACAAAGTTGATTATTATTAGTAGTAGTAGTATTTAATTTTTAGTAAGCTTAATCTCATAGCTGCAGCAGGGATATCTACTGAATACAGTGGTATTCTGTAGGATTTCTTGGGGGCAGATTTTGAGAAGATTTTCATGGGACTTGGGTTAGTGTTGGGTGATATTAGAGGGAGGATTGAGGAATAGAAGTCAATGCTACAGAGCACACAGTCAAAAAGCGAGGCGACATATAATTGGGCAGCTTAGATCAGCCAAATGGAGGGAGCAAAGCTGGGCTGTGCAAAGGAATGGCAGTAGTCCCCGTAAGCAAGAGAGAGGCAGGCCTTCACCCTTCACCCCCCACCTCCATGGAGCATGCTTTGGGAATGATTTAATGTCTCAGAACAAAGAAATTTTGTTTCATGTTGGTGCTCCATAGGATAGTTCATTGTCTGAGGGGAATGACAGAATCTGACTGATCTAGCTGAGAGAGATGTCTGCTTTCTCTATCTGCACTTACCTTTATAACACCTATGTTTCCTTACCCATCCTTCCCAGCCAATGCCAGCCTCAGTTTCTACTATATTCTCTTCTCCTTGTTTGTTTCCAAAAGGTTAAATCATAGTCATGCATGACCATTCCAAGATTATTGCCTGATATAGTGTCTTGCTAACTTTTTGCTTAGGCAAAAAGAGACTACTCTCCTCCTGATTGATCTGTCTTCCTACTAGCTAGAATTACAGGCGTGAGCCACAGTACCTAGCCTTCATTTCAATCTTCATTGCCATTCCAGATTCTCTTAATAGCTGAGCTGAGATTCAATCTGGGACCAGTATGAGCCCCTTAGAAGAAAAACAAATGTGTGTGTGTGTGTGTGTGTGTGTGTGTATGTGTGTGTGTGTGTGTGTGTGTGTGTGTGTGTGTGTGTGTGTGTGTGTGTTTAAAGGGCTTCCAGTCTCACAGGTATCTTTCCTGGCACCAACCTCTTGCCTTTACCATCTTCTTGAAACCACAGATGAACAAACTCAGCTCTAGGAATGATGGGTTGACTGCATCATGCACTTAGTTTTTTGAACTAGTGGCTAGCACGTCTGTGTGTGTGAGCCTTCGCACGCATTGTGTGTCCAACCCTATGATCAGATGTGAACAGCTGTGATGTACCCACCATACACAAACCCAGGGCCCCACATCAATGAGGAGATAGAAGTCATGCAGACAGAGATCTAAAAGAGCAAGTGTAATACAAAGAGTCATGAAACTGTGATTTTTACAAAAGTAACTCTAGTGAACAGAGAAACATATACTGTTACAGTTCATGGCACTGGTGAAATGGAATCCATTGGATGGCTGAGCACTGCACATGGTCCTGGGCAAAGTGGTTCTGTGGCTGTGGAAATGGCAATGGAACAGGGATCAGCCCTGCGGACAAGGGTGGGCCAAGGTCAGGATGGCTGCACAGTGCCTGTGGGCACAGCTGCTCCAGCATTCTCCAGTGCTTCCTGGATGCAGGAGGCCTGGGGAATGGGGAGGAGCCGAGTAAGGCACAGCTGGAGGCACTGATTACTCTGGTGCTAGGTTTGCAGGAAAGCTGGGGTGAAGCCAGGACACTGCCCAAAGCTCTCTGACCCTGGTACATGTCTGGCACTTCCTTGCTGGGTATGAGGTGATTTTCTCACCTCATAAGACACCAGGAACAATAGCTCTTTCTCCTGTATCATATATAGACATCATATCATACATAGAAGGGTATCCTATACATCAGTTATAGAAGGGTGAATTTAGAGGGGATGAATGCATATGAGTTCCCTGCAGGTGCCTTCCAATTGCATCAAGGATTCCTCCAGCTGGGCTGAGGAGTGAGCACCAAGAAAGGCATGGGGTGGGCCTGGCTGGGCTCCAAGGTTGCTGTTGGCTTTGCTCTTCCTCTCCTAAACCAGCTCCAAGGTCAGCTTAGCTTTAAAGACTTGCTTGGGTCAGGGGGAACTCAGCTGTCTTGGAAACAAAAAGGTCAGGATATGGGTGCAGCTGTCCTGGACAGAAAGGTAGAGGCAAAGCCGGGTGCCAGTGGCTCACACCTGTAATCCTAGCTACTGAGGAGGCTGAGATCTGAGGATCACGGTTCAAAGCCAGCCTGGGCAGGAAAGACCGCGAGACTCCTATCTCCAATAAACCACCAGAAAACCAGAAGTGGTGCTGTGGCTCAAGTGGTAGAACGTTAGCCTTGAGCTGAAGAGTGGAGGGACAGTGCCCAGGCCCAGACTTCAAGCCTCATTACCACCACCAACAACAAAAGTACAGGCAAGAATGACTGAATGGGGAGGTGCAGGGTGTTGAGGGAAAGTTAGGGAAGTTGTTCTCTGGCAGGAAGGCCTAGAGGAGCTTGGCTCCAGGGGCTTAGCTGGACACCAGCCACCCCTCCCACAGAAGGCCAGCCTCCCAGCCTGAAGGAGAGAGGAGTGGAAGAGAAAGTGTCTAGGGCGGGAAAGGCGCACACATCTAATTCTCTTTTGCCACCTGAGTATTGTGACTTTGGCAGGGGCTCTCACCTCTAAGTAGGCTTAAGGAGAGCGTGGAGAAACTGGAAATGGGTCTGGAGGGCTTACTGCTCCTCCGTTCCCCCAAGGAAAATCACCCTCATAGGTAAAAGAAAAGGATGGCTTTCTGGGATAGATGGGGTTCAACAAAGGCATCAAATCACCAAATGGGACTGCCCCAGGAGCAGTTGCCTGCCGCAGATTTCTCTGTGTTATGCTCTTAGGACCAGAAGCCTTTAGCTGAGGGAAGCATAGTTGCTGTGTCTCAGAGGAAAGTGTGGGTTAGCACTGCCATCTTCTGGCCTTACTTAAAACTGCAGTTGGCTAAAAAATGGCTCTCTGAGCCATCAAACCTATGTTTTTTGTTTTGTTTTGCTTTGCTTTTGTTTTTGGTCGGTAGTGGGACTTGAACTCAGGGCCTGGTCGCTGTCCCTGGGCTCTTCTGATCAAGGCTGGTACTCTGCTTTGAGCCACAGTGCCACTTCCAGTTTTCTGGCAGTCAATTGGAGAGAAGAGTCTCACAGGGACTTTTCAGCTCCAGCTGGCTTCAAACCTCAATCCTCAGATCTCAGACCCCTGAGTAGCTAGGATTACAGCCACCAGCTCCCAGCCAAACCCATGTTCTATGCTACTTCCTGAAGGTTGTTATTTGTCAAAAACTAGGATAAGAACTAGAGAAACCCAGGAGAGCTATTTTCCTTTTTAAGTTTATGATCTAATAGAGAGAAAGCACACAAATTTATATTAGCATAATTCCATTAAATAGGCCTAAAGAAATAGCAACAAAAAATATTCAAGAATTGTACAGTGCAGGAAAGCATGTCTGGAGAGAAGACTTAGAACTCTAAGTCTGGATGTGTGACCCAGAAAAGTCTTGGAGAAGCACTGTGAATGCCAGAAGTAAGAAATATCTGGGCAATCTGAATTCAGATGTGGATCTCTTGAAACTCTCAAGGTGCCGGTTTCAGATACAGAGAAACTGACCCTGCCCTGCTATATGTCCCCAAGGGTCCACTCTCTCATCCCATGATGGTTGTGTTCTGTATAAACTTTGGTCTCCATGGTTTGAAATATGCTTTTGGGGCTCATCTCAGGTTCCTTGACCTGAAATTCTATGTTGAACCCTGAGTTCTCAGTTGGGGCTCTCGTCCTTGTTCAGACATTCTAGATTAAGATTGTCTATCCCTAGACTGGTTCTCCATGATATTGACTAAGAGTTAGGAACCAGAGCTTTCTGATCTGAAGCCAAGGACCAAACTCCAGTGAGTCGGGCTTAGCTCTGGCCACTGGGACTGGGGTGAATTTTGGACTGCTTTGATGCTCTGGGATGAACTCTGGGCTGAGAGGTTGGATATAAGATTAGTCTTCATGGGGCTGGGAATGTGGCTTAGTGGTAGAGTGCTAACATGCATGAAGCCCTGGGTTTGATTCCTCAGTATCATATGAACTGAAAAACAGGAAGTGACGCTGTGGCTCAAGTGGTAGAGTGCTAGCCTTGAGCAAAGAAGCTCAGGGACAGTGCCCAGGCCCTGAGTTCAAGCCCCAGAACTGGAGAAAAACTAAAACAAAGATTAGTCTTCAGTATTTCACATCCCAAATGGTATTCCATCTTTTCAAGCAGCTGGGAAGCCAACGTCTACATCTTCATTTCCTGGATTAAGAAGGAATCATGACTGCCAATCACAGCTGTTGTAATAGGGAAGATGTGGTAAAGCCAATGCATTGTTAATCCACAAAAATAAAGAACAGGAGACCCACAAAAATGCTTCTAAGATAACTGTTTGGGGTTTTTTTGCTTTTGTTTTGTTTTTCAAATGAGAAGATTCTATTCCTGTAGCTAGAAAAACTAACAATTTGCTGAGAGCAGGTGGGCCTGGCCAAAAGCTCATTATCAGTACATAGGAGGTTGAAAGTCTGAGACAAAGAACAAGGTAAACTGGAATTCAGCTCCAACTTGTGAAAGTGGATCCTCTTACATCTGTTGATTCCAGTAGAGCATTTGTCCCTAGATGCTGTTGTCTTTGAGAAAAGAGGGGCCACACCCCTCCACTTAGCGTCTAAGTTCTTCTGCATGTCTACTTTGGTTTGCAGAAAAAAGAAAGGCATTTCTCTCAACATGTTGCTGAAAACTCAAGCAATCATGTCTGGTTCTAGGTTAGAATGCTCAGCCACATGAAGAGAAACAGAAATGGAATTTGTTTACAGTTTTGGCCAGCACTGAGGAAAGAGAAATTCTCAATTTTTCTCATTCTTGCCCATAGCAATGTTACAACTTCTAGAAAAGAAAAAAATGAAGTCAGGAAATACACATATGGATGTAGTTTTCCTCCTAGAAGTTGAGAGTGTCTTCTGGCTTCAAGACTCCTGGGTGGCCCAGCGTGGAATTTCCTGGCAAGGTCTTAATTCCTAGGAGCCCATTATAAACTCAGTGTAGTTGATTTAGAGAATGGCCTGCTCCATCAGTGCATGCTCTGTGATAGAATGATTGGCCTTGACACAATTTCTTTTTCCTCTTTTAGTTATGGTGGATGGAAAGTCCAAGATCAAGACAGTGACATGACTGGTGTCTGGTGAGGACCTGTTTTCTGTATGGAGGTAGTCACTATGTCTATCGTTAGTGGGTGTGGGGGGTGGAGAGAGAGGGTGGGGAAGGGGGGAAGGTGTGGGGGAGGGGGAGAAAGAAAGGAAGGAAGGAAGCAAAGCAAGAAAGCAAGAAAGAAAGAAAGAAAGAAAAAGAAATCAGGCAGGGAGGCAGGGAGGCAGGCAGGCAGGCAGACAGGAAGGAAGGAAGGAAGGAAGGAAGGAAGGAAGGAAGGAAGGAAGGAAGGATCTTCTCTTTCATGGTTCTTCTCCACCCTCCCAACTTTATTAACTTCCTAACAAACCATACTATATTATATCATATTGGGAATTTAGGCTTTAAGATATGGATTAATGGGGGACTTGGTAATAACAGTTCTTTTTCTTTCCTTGCTAAGAGTTTAACAACAGAATATTTTGTGAAACTGGATTTTCTAGTTTGTGCTCCCCACCAGAGGTTTAAGAGCTCTTGTACAATCAAAGAAGGTAGTATGCACATACAAGCACCGTTTGAGTGGAGTATGGTCAGACCCTCCTTCCTCAGGAAGCTTTCTTCTGTTTAACCAGAGCTCAGGACCACAGAAATGCCAGCCTAACCAGCAGTTTCTGACCTCAGATTCTACTTTGCCCAGTTTTCTCAGCCTGACCTTCAACTGCAGGATTTAAGGGTTGCCCTGTGCCTGCTCTGCCTTGCACAGGTACAGATCTGGGCCCGGATCTTTCAGTGAGTTGTACTTGCCCTGATGGAAGGAACTAAAAGATCATTCTTGCACATAGAAGTTCCGTTTGGGCTCGTGGGCCCCTCCATTCATCTTTGTCCAATTTGAACCTGGTCCTCCTCAGCCTCCACAGAGTTAGACCTTTCTTCCCTTACACCAAGGCCCTGATACAATATTGTTCTCAAGATGTCCAGTGTAGATTTTTTCTCTTGTTTTTTGTGCATTCATCCATGGAAATATCGATCAGTTTGAAAGAGAACCCTGATTTTATTGCTATTAAAGTTATTTAGTTTTGCATGTAGGTTCACCAGAAATATTAGCCTGTATTTCCCCTCTCTTAGCAAAATGAAATGGCTCCACTCCCTGAACTTTTTCAAAGGGTCTTGATAAGATTGGTATGATTATTTTTTCCTTTAAATGTTACATCATTTTATTTTGGTGTGTAGAGAAAGATTCCCATATGACATAGTGCTTAATGATGAATTCAATTTCTTTAGTAGGAGTTGAACTATGCACATTTTCTATTTTCCTTTGTATTCAAATTAGTAAATAGTATTACCTCAAATTATTTGAAACAGTGTTTATTTATTGTCCCTCACTTATCAAATTTACTGGCATAAATAAGACTCATTTCAGACTTATAACAACATTGAAATTTCAGATAGTGCATGCTGCATAATTTCTTGCATTGTTTTGAAGGACACTACATCAGAATTATAATAGAACAATGTGTGGCAACAAATAGAAATGCTCATTTATGTAGTCAGATCAAATGTTGAGAGAGGTCATCACAATATTGCATCATATTAAAAAGTTTTCAATTTTTTCTTTTAATCTCCTTTCCATTTTTTTTTGTATGTGTAGAAAAAGTATAATTAAAAGATACATTTGCCTTCTCTTCAATTCAGTATTGTATTGACTTTCTTTCTGGAAAAAGCAGATCTAATAAAGATTGAAAGTACCTTATAAAAATCTCCTTTACCTTCAGTTAAGTATGGCACTGGCTTTCTTCCAGAAAATTAGATTTAATAAAGATCAAACGTACCTTAGAAAATTCCCTTTACCAACAGTTTTATAAGGAAACAGCAAGTCTGTCAAATCTCCCACCTGCCTGATGGTGCTTACGGTTCCCTGGGGATTTCATTCTACTTTTGTTTAAAAGGATATTAAAGAGGTCAGCATATTTCCTGTAGACTTACAAAGTCTTTCAGTCTTGTGATGTAGCAGTAATACACATAAAATAATAAGTTTTTTTTTTAATGTGAGAAAGAATACTTTTGTAACTTGCAGAGAGAGTATGACTTTCAACTCTGGAAGTTACAGTACAAAAATAAACCTGAAGAGGTTAAAAAAAAAGATATTCTTGAGCAAAAATAAGAGTGAACTGCCATCCCTATGGTGAAGTTAATATTAATCTTGGTGACAATGCATTTTCCTTCCCAATTAGTCTGTATTCCCATGCCATCCATACGCAAAATGGAATGATTTCTAAATTCCTGATTGTTAGGTATATCATCATGCTAGAAACCTGAGGAAAATATCTTTGCTGTGAAACCAATAAAAAAGGACAAATACAAAATACTTTGTGATTCTATACAAATATGACTCACATGCATTCTTGTGTACAGGAGTATCCCCAAGTGTATTGTAGTAGCTTGCTTTCAAATGTTAGGAGGAACATAGAACATATATCATCATTGTTCTTATTTTAAATGTTTTTAATTTGTCATTGTTTTTGTAGAGTTGATATACAGAGAGGTTACAGTTTACAAGTCAGGTAATAAGTCTGAGTACAATTCTTTTTGAATCCCCTCTTCTCTTTCTTTGCTCTCTCCCAGTCTTTCCCTCCCATTCCCCACCCACAAGATATCCAGTTTGTTTTCCATTGTGAGCATCACAGTTGTATTTGTTCATTATTGTTCCACCTTTTATGTGCCTTCCCTTATCCTTCCAAATACAAACAAACCAACGAACAAGACAAAAGGAAAAGAGAACAACAGCAGCAACAATGGCAACTAAAAAAAAAGTCTCCTGTTTCTTTTTCTTGGAGTTCATTTCATAGAATATTATTTTATATAATCATCTGTACCTAGCTATTGAGCCTTTATCCACCACTCCTATGCAAAACCTCTTTGGCCTCTATATGTTAATCTCTACAACACAATCAATAAATAGGCTGAACAGTTGAAGAGAAACTTCTCAGAAGAAAAGAAAAAATAATGGCCAATAGATACATGAAGAAGTGTTCAATATCTCTGATCATAAAAGAAATACAAATCAAAACAACACTGAGATTTCACCTCACTCCAGTTAGAATGCTATTATAAGAAAAAACCAACAACAACAAATGCTGGCATGGGTGTGGCCAAAAAGAAACACTATTACACTGTTTGTGGGAATGTAAACTTGTTCAACCACTCTGTTAAGCAGTATGGAGGCTCCTTAAAAGACTAAACTTAGAGCTTCCCTATAACTCAGCCACTGTACTCCTGGGCATTTATCCAATGGACCAAAAACCTGTCCATGCTAAAGCCACCAATACAACCATGTTCATTACAGTATTTTTTATCATAGCCAACACATGCAATAAACTCTGATGTCCCTCACTGGACAAATGGATTAAGAACATGTGGTATATAATACCCAATGGAATTCTACTCATCCATCAGAAAGAATGATATTGTACCATTCATAAGGAAATGGAATGACTTGGAAATAATTATATTAAAGTGAAGTAAGCCAGAGCCAAAGAAACAGACTGCATAGTTTCTCTCATTTGTGGTAGCAAGAATGTGCCTATCATGCTACAAGTAAACACACTGAATGACAAAAAATAAGATCTAATATATATTGCATATATATGCACACATACTGGGACATGATAAATTATATCATCATTCTTTAAAGGCAAATGTATACTATAAAAAAAGCTTTGTGGAATAAAAAATCTTTAAAGAGCACTTTTGATGCAATTTTCAAATTTCAATACCTACACCCTGTGCCTATACCTGCTAGAACTCTAGCACTGACAGAGAACCAATTACTCATATAAAATCTAAAACTCTTTGATGTCTATTCAGCCCAGTTAAACTAATTGATTTCTATCATAATAATCACTAGACCACCATCCTTGTGTCTATATTCTAAATTTTAGGGGTCTATCCACAAAATAAGTTTCCTTATTCAAATCTTATATTTTCATCAGATGATGAGGTTTTTCTCTTGGGAGCTGAAAGAAGGCCCTGGTGACTGTGGTGGATCTAGAGGTCACTATATTTTTTTGCTTTCCCTTGCCCCTCTTGTCTTTTATCCTTTGGTTTTGATACCCTGGAATCTCCTGAATTCTTTCTATTATGTGAATCTCTGAAACCATTGTACAACACAAATATTTTCTGATACAGCCCAGTTATGGTTTGCAACCTGGCTCTTGAGATATTCAAACATGTGCAATTTTTTACATCAGTATATAAAATAACCAACTTAAAAAGAAATAAAGTAAAAAATGTGGGACTTCTTTAGAGAAAGAATTGGAAGCTTCATCATGGGTGTGGGACAATGAGACTGTGTTTGTTGAGCTCTAAATGGGTGGCTTTGATGATTTTCCAGGTTTGGGAGCCCTTAACCTCAATCCTGGAGCTCTTATTATCCTTAGCATTATTATAGGCTTATTTGAAACATTTCCTCTTTGTTGGGAAGAGATCATCCATGGGTTAAGGGTAGAGTATAATTGAATTAAAACCAGAAGACATTTAGACAGCATAGTCTTTTAAACTGCTGCATTAGAGTGATTGGTAAGCTATGAATGTTGAAAAATGTTGCAACCAACCTCCAAACAAATACTTGTAAATACTTCCCAGACTAGTAGAAAGGAACTACAATCATTATACAATTGTCTTAGCAGGAATATCTTATGAGCAGAGAACGTTAACATTAGCAAAGTGTTAATAGGATTGACACATTTAACGTCAAGACAGCTATCAGGATTGTCATGAAAATAGCAGACTGGGAGTGGTTTGGAGACTTTTCCCCATCATGCATTGAACCATGCTTTCAGAAACTAGGGTGCTTCTGAAACATGCTTTCAGAAGCCAGAGGAGATAGCATGACCTCCTACCAGCTATCTGCCATTTCTACAGTAGCACCTTTCATTTAGTGTCCATGTCAAATGATATCAAGATAAGGCATTATTTTTTGTTTTCCATTTTTCTGACATGAGTAAACAGATGGGGAAGAAGTAGGACAGTATGGCTGGAGTGGCTGTGCAGGGTTGAAATAAACAGCTGAATTTTGCAACTGTCTACAGATGACAGGTTCAAGTCCTTACAGTGCTGATTGCCTGAATGGCAATCATTTCCTTTTTGTGTCTTTCTTTCATCAGCAGCAAGATGTGAATGAAAGTATTAAATGAGTAAAAAGTATAAAATGTTGCCAAGCATGGTAGTTTAATCACAGTACACAAGAGGTAGAGAGGAAAGAGTTGAAAGCTAGCCAGGGCTACAGAGAGAGATCTTGTTTCCAAAAAGTGTGTTTTGAAAGCAATAATATTTGGTAATTATGTTCGTTTTTATAATTGCTATTGCAGATATGTCAACTGTGGTGATCATTGCTCTTCCCTCCTTCCTCCATATTCAAGCAACTTTAGTCTGCAGGAAAGTACATAAGGAAAGTGTTCCATTCTTGGGACCACTTCTAGTTCATCTCTTACAAATTGGAAGAGCAAAAAATACCTGAGATGTAGTTAAAGTGTATTCTATTCCTAAGACAGACTCTCTCTCTCTCTCTTTCTCTCTCTCTCTCTCTCTCTCTCTCTCTCTCTCTCTCTCTCTCCCTCTCTCCATCTATATACACACATATATGTACATATATATGTGCGTGTGTGTATAACCTATAAATCTCTCTCCACATATTATACACACACACACACACACACATACACACACACACACACACACACACACACACACACACACACATACATCTACATCTACAGGTAGAAGAAAATATTTCTAAGGAGTTAGACATTATTCTCTAAGAAAAATTTCTGAGCTAGGACTCAGGAATTCCTCTGTGGTGTTCAGGAAATAAATCTGGGCTGTGAAAACATGAGTTATAAATGTTTGCCTTCTAGAAAGCAGTATAAATCTGAAGTTATGGGAATAGCCGAAGGTGAAGTAATAATCATAGTAGTTCATAATTTTCAACATCATGAATATCAGTCCAGGATATGAGAGAAGCAGAAGGCTGTCAGATCTAGATTCAGAGCATTTTATTAAAGGGGATTATATACAGAGCTATGAGCAAGGAAAAACCAAACATGGTCAAACACTGGCCTTGGAGGCCCGGGCAAAAGGATGAAAGGGAGAGAATGGGGAGCCCCAAAGGCTGAGCCATGTATTGGGAGCCATAGTCCCTACTCTGCTGCTGAGAGTGAAGGTATCAGTCAGAAGCAGTGGTGTCATCGGACCCACCCAGACTTCTGTCTCCCTCCCTGACAACACCGGACATTCTCCTTGGGTGAGTGGCAGGAAACCAAATAGACACCCCTACAGGACAGGGAGGTAGGTAGAGGAGCAAGACAAAACCCATGCTATGCCTCCAAAGGAATAGAGTCACTGATCCACTTTTGACTCCTCCGGGGACTCTCTTCATGGATAGCAGCATTCCTGCTGGGTGCTGTACATTTTTTGATTCCTTAGCTAAAGTGATGAGAATTTAATATAATTTACATTGGAGGCATGTCTGCTAGAAATACCATTTGCTTATTTATTCAATAACTCATTTTTTTTAGAAACAGTCTTATTATTTAGCCTAGGCTTACCTGAACTTGAGATTCTCCTGCCCCAGTCTCCTAAATGCTGGGATTATAGGTGTGTGCAGATCTGCCAGATTCCAGCTCATGCTTAAGAAGTTAAATCAACAGAAAAGACTAGGTTAAGTAATGACTATATTCTTAAAATAGAAGATCATTGCTATTAAATTCAGATGACTATGGTAAAATAGTCAAATGTCCCGTCCACAATTTCAAATAATTCAGAAGAAAGTTTAATGACAAAAAAGGATCAACAAGAGCAAGGATAAGAACCACATGGTTACCTCAAAAGATGTAGTAAAAGCATTTGACAAGATCCAATACCCCTTTATGATGAAAGCTCTGGAAAAACTAGGAATCCATGGAACATTTCTCAATACAATAAAGCCTGTGTATGACAAACCTACAGCCAACATTATACTTAATGGTGAAAAAGCTAAAGCCATTTCCTCTAAATTCAGGATGGATACAAGGATGTCCACTCTCTCCATTTCTCCTCAGTTTAGTATTAGAATGCCTAGCTAGAGCAATAAGACAAGATGCAAACATAAAGGGGATCCAAATAAGGAAAGATGAAGTAAAACTCTCCCTCTTTGCAGATGACATGATCTTTTATTTAAAGAACCCCATGCACTCCACTCCCAAGTTACTTGAGCTGATTTGAAACTTTGGCAAAATAGTAGGTTATAAAATTAACCCTGAAAAACCAATGGCTTTTCTGTATGCCAATAACTAGAAGAGTGTGTCTGAAATCAAGAAAGTAACTCTATTTGTAATAGCCCCATAAAAAATAAAATACCTAGCAGCTAACTAAGAAGTGAAGGACCTCTATGATGAAAACTTTAAAAACCTGAAAAAGGAAATTAAAGCAGGATTAAGAAAATGAAAAACCTCCCATGCTCCTGGATTAGGAGGATTAACATCGTGAAAATGGCAATACTGCCAAAGGCTATCTACAAATTCAATGCGATACCTATCAATGTCCGAACCTCATTGTTCAATGGAATAAAAGAAGCATTCCAAAAATTTATATGGAAGACTAAAAGACACTAAATGGCAAAAACAATCCTTAGCAGAAAGAACAGTGCTGGAGGAATATCAATTCCAAACTTCAAACTCAATTACAAAACCATAGTAATCAAAACAGCTTGGTATGGTATGGGCACAAGAACAGAGCTGAGGACCAATGGAACAGATAGAACTGAAGACCCAGAAATGAACCCACAGACCTACAGCCACCTAATCTTTGATAAGGGAGCTAAAAAAATAGAATACAAGAAAGCTCTTCAGTAAATGGTGCTGGCAAAATTGATTAAACACCTGTAGAAAATTAAAGCTAGATCCTTATGTATCACCCTGCACCAGAATAAACTCCAAATGGATCAAAGACATTGAAGTCAAAGCAGACACGCTGAAAACATTACATGAAGGGATAGGAGAAACTCTAGGGCTCCTTGGCACAGGCCAAAATGTTCGTAATAAAGACCCAGAAACACAACAAATCAAAGAAAGGTTGGACAAATGGGATTGCATTAAACTACAGAGCTTCTGCATGGCAAAGGACATAGCTAGCAAGATCATTAGAAAGCCCATGGATTGATAGAAGATCTTCAATAGCCATACAATGGACAAGGGTCTCATATCTAAAATATACATAGAACTCAAAAAATTAAATGCCCCAACAACAAATCCTCAAAGAAACAACCTCCAAATTAATGAGTGGGCTAAAGACTTAAAGAGAGACTTCTCTGAAGAGGAAATAAGAATGGCCAATATACACAGGAAGAAATGATCAGCTTCTCTAGCCATAAAATAAATGTAAATCAAAACAACATTGAGATACCACCTCACCCCAGTTAGAATGTCTATAATCAAGAAATCTAATAACAACAGATGCTGGAGGGGATGTGGCCAAAAGAGAACCCTACTACATTGTTAGTGGGAGTGTAAACTTGTTCAACTACTTTGGAAAGCAGTATGGAGGTTCCCGGAAAGACTCCACATAGAGCTCCCCTATGACCCAGCTATCCCACTTTTGGGCATTTACCCCAATGATCACAAACAGGGCCATACTAAAGCTACCAGCACAACTATATTTATCACAGCATTATTCACCATAGCTAAGATATAGAACCAACCCAGATGCCCCTTAGAAGATGAATGGAACAAGAAAATGTGATATATATATATATATGTATATATAATACATATAATATATATAATACATATAATATATATATATATATATATATAATGGAATTCTATGTTTCCATCAGAAGGAATGATACTGCCCCATTTGTTACAAAATGGAAAGACTTGGAAAAAATTATATTAAATGAAGTAAGCCAGGCTCAAAGAAACATAGGTCCCATGGTTTCCCTTATCTACAATAAACTAGTATATGTCTAAGATAAGCAGAAAGGTCAAAAGCTATGTATATATCACCATATAAGATGATGTTAAGCAAAATGAACGCCAAGATAGGGACACAAGAAGTTTTATCTTTGTTGCTGTTGTCTTCAATATACCTATAATGTACTATGTGGGTTTTTTTGTTTGTTTCTTTTATTATTATCAAAATACCATACAGAGGGGTTACAATTACAAGGGCAAGGTAATGAGTACGTTTCTCATCAACCATTGTTGCCTCCTCCTTTGTTTCCCCTTCCCATCCCTGTCCACCCTCTCCCCCAAAGTTGTAAAGTTCGTCTTGTACATCTCATTATTGCAATGGGTCCACCTGTATCCCTATTTAAACAATGTTTTTTCCCTTCCCCTCCACAAATTATACCAACATCAAATACAGTGAAAACAGGGTTTATACTGTGGGGGAGGGACATACAAAGCAACAAAGAAATCATCTTATAAATATGTTAGAAGCAATTGCAAGAAATAAAAAAAATTGAGTCCTTATCTTGGGGTTCATTTCGCCTAACATCAACTTATCTGACCATTTTTGCTTTTCTCAGACATAGTAGTAATTGCAAATAAGGGAAAGCCTGGGACCTATGTTTCTTTGAGCCTGGCTTACTTCATTTAATACAATTTTTTCCAAGTCTTTCCATTTCCTAACAAATATGTTTGTTTCTTTTGTATGTTCTTCCTCCATGGTACAACCCCTGTTTTCACTGTATTTGGTTCTGGTGTCCTGCATCTTATATATACATTTTTCTAATTTAGGAGGTGAAGGGAAATTTTAAAAATGCTACTAGAAGATATCATCTTTAATATAAAATATTTAAGAATCCCATGGTGTACATATTTGTAAAGAGTTTTTTTTAATTGTGAAAATACCATATAGAGGGGTTACAGTTACATGGGCAAGGTAATGAGTACATTTCTTATCAAACATTGTTGCCTCCTCCTTTGTTTCCCTTTCCCATATTGTCTAGTAGAAAAAAAAAGAAAATATTATCTTTGTGTATTTTTAAATACTAGATTCTAAAAATATATAAGGTAGGATAATTAGAATATAGTATATTTAACTATTACTTTATAGTTATGCTTTTTCATTATGTAATTTTTATTACTATAATAAATTGTCAAGTGGTGAGTCAAAAGATACACTAATTCCCTCATAATATAGTCATTTGGTTTCCATTGTATTTTGAAGGAAAAAAATATTCTATTTAAACATTAAAAAAATAAAACAAATGATGAAACAAGGATACAAGTTGACCCACTGTAACAATGAGATGTACAGACACTATGTTGAAAATGAAGTTTACAACTTGGGGCGGAAGTGGGGGGGACCAGGGAGGAGTCTGGGAATTGAGGAGGGAAGGAATGGTAGGGGAAAAACAAAGGAGGGGTGTAACAATGCTCAATAGGAAATGTACTCATTACCTTACTCATGTAACTGTAACCCCTCTGTATAGTATCTTTACAATAAATATATATTAAAAAAACAACCAAACAAAAACACTTCAGCATTGTCACTCTGCTTCTTCTTTTTTTTTTTTAATATTATTTTATTTTGTTTGAGAACATACTGTACAGAGGGGCTACAATTACATGGGCAGGATAATGCATACATTTCTTACCAAGCATTGCAGCCTCCTCCTTTGTTTATCCTTCACCTCCCTTCCCCGCCTCCCCCCTCCCCCCACCCAATTTTACCCCCCTCCCGCCCCCCCACCGACATTGTAAAGCTGTTTTTGACATGACATTTTGTACTTCTCATTGTTACAACAGGTCCACTTGAATCCTTAAACGACTTGTTTGCCCCCATCTCCTCCACATGTTATACTGACATCAAATATAGTGAAAGCGGGGGTTACACTGTGGGGGAGGGACATACAAAGCAACAAAGAAATAATCTTATAAATGCGTTAGAAACATATGCATGAAAGAAACGAAAACATTAAAATACATATTTAAGGGTTCATTTTCCTAACATCACATTATCTGACCTTTTCTGCTTGACTCATACCTATACTATATATTGCAAATAAGGGAAACCATGGGACCTATGCTTCTTTGGGCCTGGCTTACTTCACTTAATATAATTTTTTCCAAGCCTTTCCATTTCCTAACAAATGGGGCAATGTCATTCTTTCTGATGGAGGCATAGAATTCCATTGTGTATATATACCACATTTTCTTGATCCATTCATCTACTGAGGGGCATCTGGGTTGGTTCCATATCTTAGCTATGGTAAATAATGCTGCAATAAACATAGTTGTGCTGGTAGCTTTAGTGTGGTCTTGTTTGTAAACATTTGGGTAAATGCCCAAAAGTGGGATTGCTGGATCATAGGGGAGATCTATGTGAAGTCTTTTGAGGAACTTCCATACTGCTTTCCAAAGTGGTTGAACAAGTTTACATTCCCACCAACAATGAAGTAAGGTTCCTTTCTGTCCACATCCCCTCCAGCATCTGTTGTTGTTAGAGTTCTTGATTTTTGCTGTTGTAACTGGGGTGAGGTGATATCTCAATGTTGTTTTGATTTGCATTTCTTTTATGGCTAGGGATGTTGAACATTTCTTCATGTGTCTATTGGCCATCCTTCTTTCTTCTTCAGAGAAGCTTCTCTTTAAGTCTTTCGCCCACTTATTTATTGGGCAGTTGTTTCTTTGAGGATTTGTTGTTGGGTGGTTTAATTTTTTGAGTTCCAAGTATATTTTAGATATGAGACCCTTGTCCGTTGTATGGCTAGTAAAGATCTTCTCCCAATCTGTGGGCTTTCTATTGATCTTGCTAGCTATGTCATTTGCCCTGCAGAAGCTCTGCAACCGTATGCAATCACATTTGTCCAACCTTTCTTTGATTTGTTGTGCTTCCGGGTCTCTATTCAGAAAATTTCGGCCTGAGCCAAGGAGACCTAAGGTTTCTCCTATTCCATCCTGTAATGTTTTCAGAGTGTCTGCTTTGAGTTCAAGGTCTTTGATCCATTTGGAGTTGATTTTGGTGCAGGGTGATATATAAGGATCTAGGTTTAGTTTTCTACATGTAGTTAACCAATTTTGCCAGCACCATTTACTGAAGAGGCTGTCTTTCTTCCATTCTATTGTTTTAGCTTCCTTATCGAAGATTAGATGGCTATAGGTCTGTAGGTTCATTTCTGGGTTTTCAATTCTATTCCATTGGTCCTGAGGTCTGTTCTTATGCCAATACCAAGCTGTTTTGATTACTATGGCTTTATAGTAGAGTTTGAAATTTGGTATTGATATTCCTCCAGCAGTGTTCTTTCCGTTGAGGCGCGTTTTTGCTATTCAGGGTCTTTTATTGTTCCATATGAATTTTTGGATTGCCTCCTCTATTTCCTTGAAGAATGAGGGTGGAATTTTGATAGGTATTGCGTTGAATTTGTAGATAGCCTTGGGAACTATTGCCATTTTCACGATGTTAATCTTGCCAATCCAGGAGCATGGGAGGTTTTGCCATTTTTTAAGTTCTGTGTTGATTTCCTTTTTCAAGATTTTAAAGTTTTCATCATAGAGGTCCTTCACTTCTTTGGTTAAGTTAATTCCTAGGTATTTTATTTTTTGTGGGGCTATTACAAATGGAGTTGCTTTCCTAATTTCAGCCACACTTTTCTCATTGTTGGCATATAGAAAAGCCATTGATTTTGGGGGGTTAATTTTATAACCTGCTACTTTGCCAACGTTTTGAATCAGCTTGAGTAATTTGGGAGTGGAGTCCATGGGATTCTTTAAATACAAGATCATGTCATCTGCAAAGAGGGAGAGTTTTATTTCTTCTTTCCCTATTTGGATCCCCTTTATGTCTGCATCTTGTCTTATTGCTGTAGCTAGGCATTCTAATACTAGATTGAAGAGAAGTGGAGAGAGTGGGCATCCTTGTCTTGTTCCTGAGTTAAGAGGAAATGGCTTTAGTTTTTCACCATTGAGTATAATGCTGGCTGTTGTCACTCTGCTTCTTGTCAGCTAAAACCATGAGTCCACGTGCCTTGAGTTTGAGCCTCAAAACCCTCACAGGATCCCCTGGAGTCATTTGTCCACTCTGCTGCTTGAGAAATGGTTGTAAGAGCTTGGGCCCACTGGAACCTAGGGACATCACTCTAGCTTCTGAGTGAGGCTCAGTCCGCCAAGAAATTGCAGTATGGGAGGTACCAATAACCCATTTTGAAACATACTGCATGCAAATAGTTTAAAGAGTATTTTTACATTTCCCCAGGAACTGGAGTCTGGTGGATCTTTTACTGTGACTTTTTCTTTCCTGGAGCTTTACTCCTGGGTGACATTCACCGAGGAGAAAGTGGAACCAAAAGGCCTCCAGCATCATGGAGAGTGGGGATAGTACGGCTGGAGATAAAACCCCCATCTGTCAGATGTTCTTTTCTCCCCATCAGTGGTGACAATGCATGTGTGTGTGTGTGTGTGTGTGTGTGTGTGTGTGTGTGTGTGTGTGTGTGTTGTACCTTACCCACAACTACACTTAAAGAAGAAATCTCTCTTTAGGGAAAGTTTGATAGTAGAAAGGAGAAAGGAAGCCTTGGTTGACAGGATTAAATGATTTCTGCTGTTGGTAAAACCCCAGACTTCTACAGATTCCACATTCAATACATTTGGTGCTAAAAGGTTTAAATAGCACAAAGTACAGCATAAACAATGCAATTTATAATGTGCAAGTTGACTAGAATTGGGGCAGTGTGATATTTGAAAAGATAAGAATATGTTTCTGTTTATTTTGAAAAAAAGTCAAATGTCTGTAGTTGGTCACTCTGAGAATGGAGGTCAGACTAGGGGCCCCTCACTGAAGTATATGAGTTTAAAGATCTGGAAGCCTGTCCTTAGATTCAATTGGCTTTGAATTTATTTCCCAGAGACCTAGCTCTATTTGCATTAATTGTTCCATGGTTCTGACCTTGGATAAGACAAGGATCCAAGTACAGCCTAAAATTCCTGCCCATCTTTTTATATGTCACATGTGTGCATGGTAACTATTTCTCATCACCATCACTAGTTTGAGCATAGGTTTGGGCGTCTTTCCACATGGGGAAGCCAAGGCGAGAGATTAGCACCTGTGCCATTATCACTGGGGTGATAAGAATGCTCGCTCTGGGCCAGAGGGCTTTTATATGGAATGAACCTTTGTGAATTGCATTTTGGAAACCATGAATCCCAACATTCTCAAATTGATCACCGTTAACTTCCTACAGAAAGTTAAATCATATTCTTCTTACTAGAAAGACCATGATCTCACAACGTAGAACAACAACAGCAACAACCTGAAAGTTTGTAAGCTTCAGGTGGAAATTATACAGTGCAGTCTGCAGCCTATAATGGGGTTTGTGTCTGTCCTCTGATGACAGTTGGGGTTTTGGTAGCTTACTTTATGGAGCCAAATTTAATCAGCAGTTGGAGTACACATAAGGATCATGACGTTAATTATCCAATTCGTTAGGAGCCAAGTTGTTTGTTGAGTGAGTGAGAATGAGTAATACTGACAGGGTTGTTTTTTCATATAAATATTACTGCTTCTTATCTCACTCAAGCAGCTCTGAATTGACATTGGCAAAGAAAAGCAAAACTCATTTAGGCTTGCGGGAGAAGAGCTATTTCCTCCCAAATGCTAGGAGTGTTTCGAACATTAGGTGGCAGAAGTGCTCCAGTTAAGATTTGCTGGTCCAAAGGCACAGCCCTCCTAATTGGTCATTCACACTCATGAAAGCCACATAGAATGCTCTGATGGAAAGAGGTATGCACTTTGCAATCTATGGGGAACTTGCTTATACAATATCAATAGGTTGATCAGGGATGCTTTTATGTTTGCCTATACATTTCAGTAATGGAGTTGCATCCTTCAGGGATCTGGCTGCCCATTTATCAATTTTGAATATTTAAAGGACAGAGAAGTCTGGATTTAAACCCTTTTGGGGCATTACACTTGCTACTGAACATCTCTGGTTGTGAGTCATAGCGGCCACAAAAAGACCAAGGAAGATACATTTTACTGCATTTTTTCTGCTCCTGATTGAGGAAGAGAGAAGCAAGTATTACACCACAGAGAAACCTAATTACAGAATGGATCTCACTAACAATGTATGTAACAACCAGAATCTAGTGCACCTGCTGCTAAACTCTAAGCAGCTGCAACACCATCTTTGGTGAAAAAATAAGCAAACAAAATTCCAAATAATGCGCATTCTCCCTCTCACACCCAGTCAGAAACCCTGGGACTTCTGTGTGTGAGAAACTGCATAATGATTCTGAAATATAGATTTTCACCTTTTTGTGACATAGCTCATTCCAGTATTATCCCTACATATGTTCTCTGTTTTGAAATAATTTAAATAAAAACACATTTTCCAATCTTCTAAGAGGAGGTAAGAAGATCTCATGCTACTCCTTACTATTCATGACCTCTAGCATTGCAGTCACCTGGAATGTAAATGGTAAATAATCTAACTTTATTCACTCCAAGAGTCTAGTAGATTTCCCCAAAGCAGTTAGTAAAGCTCTGACTTACAGCATTGACTTCAGCAGGGTTGCAAAAGGTTTTAGATATTGACTCCTAAATAATATGGGCTTGGGTGTAGTACATTTGTGTAGTACAGAAGTGTTATCGAGGCTGGGAAGCTGGCTCAGTGGTAGAGTGTTTGCCTCGCATGTATGAGGCCCTGGGTTCGATTCCTCAGTACCACATAAGCAGAAAAAAAGCCGAAAGTGATGCTATGGCTTGAGGTAGAGCGTTTGCCTTGAGCTGAAGAGCTAAGGGACAGCGCCCAGGCCCAGAGCAGCCTCCACGACCGACCAAAAATAAAAAAAGTGTTATCAGGAAGGGAAAGGACTCTTTCCTCCCCATTGTCTCCAAAGCTTACACTGCTCTGTAAGCCCATCCCATCAAGCTACATCCCCTACCCAAGAAGGAGGACAATTAATCAGGGGTTTGATAGTCCCCAAAGCTGTCTTATTCTAATTTTGCTTCAGACAGCTGGCAAGGCTCTCTGGTTACTTAGTCTAGAGAGTCTATTGTGAGTATAATAATACTGACACCAAGAAGAAACTTCTGAATTCTAGTCTCAGGATGACCAGAGCATAAAGTCAGGGCTAACAGGAGCAGATGACTTATGCCTGTAAATGCAGCTAGTCAGGAAGAAGCTACTTGATTCAAAGCCAGCCTAGGTAGAAAAGTTGGTGAGAATAATCTTATCTCCAATTAGCTAGCAAAAAGGTAGAAGTGGAGGAGTAGCTTGAGTGGTAGAGCACTAATCTTGAGCAAAAAAGCTAAGGGACAGTGGCTCAGGCCCTGAATTCAAGCTCCAAGACTGGCACACACAGAGAGAAAGAGAGAGAAAAGAGAGAATGAAAGAAAGAGAGGAGAGGAGAAGAAGGAAGGAAGGAAAGAAAGAAGGGAAGAAGAAAGAAGGAAAGAAGAAATAAGGAAGAGTAATGAGAGAAGAGAGGAAGGAAGGAAAACAAAAAAAGTAAGTTCTACCCACTCTTACCACTCACTTTTTTGTATATATGTCCTAAAGTTTCTGAAATTGTGGCCAAGTCTCTTAGCTGCTATTGCAGAAAGTTAAATAGTGAAAATAGTTAAATAGTGATTGATTCCATCAATCAACCAAATGTATATAGGCCCAATATTCTTGATTGTATATTTTCCTTTAAGTTGATCTTTTATTTGAGTTGATCTCTTATTTGACACAGTTTAAACTGCCACTTCAGTTAAGTAGGTTGTGGTTAACAATCACTGTAGGTGAAAAATCAATTGAACTCATAATGTGATAACAAGAAGCAACAAAACTTCTAATTTATTTTGCCTTTCCTTGTGTTGTCAAGGCAGCTCTAATGAGCCACAGTTATTGACAAATTTCAGAAGCACCTGCACTGTCCACTTTTTCTAGTAAAAATCATATATCTTAAAAAAATTTATGGATGAGATAACCAAACCTCTGATTTTTATTAAATTGTACTCAACAATTTCTCTCTTAGCAGCATTAATAACAAATTAACTAATATAACCCCAAGAAAAGTGACCTCTGAATTTAAGAAATAGGGCAAACACCTACTGCAGTGACTTTGTTTCTAACTCAGTTTTATCAATGTGTTAGTTATGTGCTTCAGAAGGCAGTCTTGCTTAACTTTGTACTATGTTTAGCCATAATGAATTGGTTCATATATAATGGTTAGAAATTAGATATTCTGAGAGAGAATATATGATGTACAGGAATGTTCTCTCTCTAAGAGAGATATTGATGCATTTATAGCAACTTGAATCTCTGTGCTGTGCATGTTATTCCTCTGCAGAGTCCAGAGTTGGAATAACCAAACCTCCCTATTCATTGCCATTCTGATTCTAATCTGTGGAATCATCAAGAAACATATATTTCCCAAACTAGTTCTTCTTGCAGGCATTTATGGAGATTGCAATTAGTTTTCAGAGGGAAACTGTCATCAATATTCCATTGCAAGTTAGTCAAACATATATAGCTTTAGTATGGAAACACATTGGCCTTCCTTTGAATAACATTGTCTCTCACAGTCACATGAAGCATTTGGGCTCCTTTGCTGTCTGTAGGGGAAACGTAGAATGGAACTAATGAAGGTCAAGAACCCAGAAAATAGGAAGATGTAGTCTACTAACCACAAAGAGATAGCAAAGATGGCTCTGGGAGAGAGTAGAGTGGGCAGACCCCAATTGATCTTCTGATCAGTACCTAACCAGCCCGTGAATGCTCAGGTGAATGATAGGGTGTGACCTTGACAGTGATTGGTTCCTCTTCCTCCCTTACCATACCACCCACCCTTTTTGTCTTTAAAAGAGGCTGCTCTCTGTTAATAAACGAGTTTTTCTATCTGCTGGATTTGGCTCCCCGCTGTGTCTGATTGTCTCCGGGGCTGAGGGAGGCTAGGGAACAGGCGAGCGCCGCACTTACCTTTCCTCGGACCCCGTCCGTCTTTTGTGGGACCGACGAAGACCCAACATCTGGCGCCCATCGTGGGGCCACGAAAGGAAAAGATACCGGCCGAGGCTAAGCGGTCTCTCGGGGTAAGTGAAACCCTAAATATGGGTAATGCTATATCACAGAAGGAGGAGGAAGAGGCAACATTAGGCCTAGAAGGGGTACAGGAGGACTTGGGAAGTGAAAAGGAAAAGGAAAGGGTCAAATCCAATCGAGAATGCACTGAGACGTGCACAGTAAAAGTCAAAACCAGGGTAAAAATTACCCCCTCTGACCCAGCTGATATTACCCCCTCTGACCCAGCTGATACTGACGGTCCTAGGCCCCCTCCCTATTCTCCTGATTGGAGGGGAGGTACGGCGCCCTATGAGACCTGCGAGAGGGACTTGAAAGACCCAGACCCCTACCAGCCTTCTATGGAGGGGCCAAGGGCCGGGGAAGTAACCTCCTCGGAGACCTCCTCTGGAAAGGAAGGGCCACCAAAGAGCCCTGGAAAGGAAGGGCCACCCAAGAGCTCAGACTCTCGGCCACAGGATTCGCTTCCCCAAGCGTATCCGGTCAATGTGGCATCAGGGGCTAACAGGCCCTTGGAATGGTATCCATGGGAAGCTAAGGATCTTAAAGAGCTCCGCAAGGCGGTGGCAGAGGATGGCCCAAACTCTCCCTGGGCCCAGACCCTATTACAAGACATTGCCTATCACCCGTGTGTCCCTAAGGACTGGATGGATGTGGCCAAAGCCGTTCTTACTAGTTCTCAGTTTATTAAATGGTGTGCTTTCTTTAAGGAGGAATGCAGAGTGAGAACAGAGAGTAACCGGCAGGCTCAACCTGCAATACCTATTACTTATACCATGTTAGCAGGGATGGGGAAAGCCTACGCCAGCTGCGTCCAACAGGCCACAATACCTGGCCCGTACCGTGACCAGGTGAGGCAGGCAGGACTTGCCGCATGGTACAAACTAAATGATGGGCCTACTGAGTCCCCCATAGCAGGAGTGAGACAAAAGCCGGATGAGTCTCTACCTGATTTCATAGACCGCGTCCAACAGAGTGTTCACTACAAGCTGCCAGCAGGGAACCTCCGAGATCAGTTTGTAAAGATGCTGGTCTGGGAAGGGATAAATGCAGACCACTGCATGGCCTGCGCAGGATTGAGAGAGAGTTCCCTGAGCAGATGGGTGGTGGCCTTGCAGGATGTGGGAACGCAACAGCACCAGTCCCAATCACTAGCTTTAGCTTTACAGGCTCAGGCGTTTACAATGACTGAGGCTATTACTCAGGTGCTGGCAGCCCAGGGCCAAGAAACCCCAAGACTATTGGGAAGAGGGACTTGTTTTAAATGCGGGCAGGAGGGGCGCTTTAAGAGGGACTGTTTACAACAATCCCCCGCCAACCGGCCTGAGGGCAAACTGCCCCCTACATCCTGCCCCAGGGGCATGGAGGGATACAAGTTTGATTTAGAGGGGAAGTCTTTAAACTTGGGAGGGGCATCCTCTAGCCCCTTTAACTCAAGGAGGAACCCCCTCTGCTGTGAGGCCCAGGCAGCCTCATGGCAGAGCAGCCCAGGTCCATTGGACCATCCCCCTGGTGGACGGACTCCGCCCTAAAATGAGTATTCTCATAGGCGGAAAGAGGTTTCACTGCTTAATAGACACTGGGGCAGACCGAACCATACTCAGGGAGGTGGAAGTGCCCTTGGACTGGAAGCTTGCACCTGGGCCCCCGATATTGGGGCTAGGGGGCAACTTGCAGACCAAAGAAAATGTTGCCCTTATGACATGGACTAGCCCAGACGGAGAACAGGGAAAGATACGACAGGGAAAGATACGCCCTTTAGTGGCAAAGAACCTCACTGCCAATTTACTAGGGCAAGATATGCTAAGACAAATGGATACCGTGGTCACTACAGACCATCGAGCATCATATGATGATATCCTGGATGGGGAAGAAGCACAAAGGCTTAAACAGGATCTAGAGGGAGTTAAGGAAGGGGATTTTTTTAACTTTCATAATTACAGAGAAGAACATAGGGGACCCTCTCGGGTGCACCCCCAATCCTAAAGGCCACTGCCCCCCAAGTACCTCCCACTAGGTGGAAGCCCGAAAGCCCAATCTGGGTGGAGCAGTGCCCATTGACCAAACCTAAACTTGAAGCACTCCACCTTCTGGTGGAGGAACAGATAAGCCTCTGGCATATCTGCCCTTCTATAAGTCCTTGGAACACACCCGTATTTGTTATTCAAAAAGCCTCCGGGGCTTGGCGGATGCTCCAAGATCTATGGAAGGTAAATGAAAGGATGGAGCTAGTAGGAACGCCCCTAAGAGGCATGCCCTGGACTCCTGCTATACCTTCAGAATATACCTTGGTTGTGATTGATATTAAAGATTGTTTTTTCTCTATCCCTCTGCATCCAGATGACTGCGAGAAGTTTGCTTTCTCTATACCTTCTCTTAATTTTTCCCAGCCTGATCAGAGGTTTGAATGGACAGTGCTGCCACAGGGTATGGCCAATAGCCCGGCCTTATGCCAACAATACTTGGCTACACTTTTAGGGCCTGTGCTGGGTTCAGATACCTCCCTTGCCTATGCCTACATGGACGATATAATTCTGGGGCACTGAGACCCAAGCTGTCTGGAGGGCCTTCTGGCCCAGGTTCTGAAAAATTCAAAAGGTAGCTCCTTTTAAGGTGCTCGGGACCCACCTTACCTTGACTCAGGCCAGCCCCCTTAAGCCTTTGCTGGATATTCCAGCCTCTCTGACCTTAACCCAACTTCAGAGTCTTTTAGGGAAAATCAATTGGCTGTTGCCATGGGTTTCTGTCCCTAAAGATAGTCTTGTGCCCTTATTTGCCCTGCTAAAAGATAGGACGCCACAAGAAGTTATTACAATTACAGACAGCCATCGGGCAATATTTTTGCAGTTCCAAAAAGCCCTGGATAAAGTTCTCTAAAGAGGTATTCTATCAGTGAGCCCATTTCCCTTTGGTTGTTTGCAGGGGTTACATTAATATCTGTAGTTTTAACTCAAAATGGGGAGCCATGAGAGTGGGTTCACACTCCCCTGGGGGGCATACCTCGGGTGTACTCTCAAGCAGACCAACTTGCAGATGCTATTGTAAAGGGAAGGACGCAAGCCCAAAGGCATTATGGCCTCGACCCTCACTCCATTGTTTTTCCTTTTCGGATGGCAGACGTTGAGTGGCTCACTCGAGCCAATGCTCGTCTTGCTCTCTCCTTAGAGGGGTTTCTAGGCCAAACTGACTGCCATTATGGGCCATCCAAATGGACTGTCATGTTATGGCGACTTCCCCTCAAAATACCATCTCTATTTTCTCCTACGCCTATTCCTGGCGCCCTTCATGTTTTTACTGGCGGAGGTAAAGCGGGCTCTGCATATGCAGCCTTTGAGGAGCAACAAAAGACCCCGAGCCAACAAAGATTTCAACCTTGTCAAGGGTCAGCACAATATAAGGAAATGCTGGCCGTAATTATGGCTCTTCAGACATTCAAAAACACTTTAATTTGTATTCTGATAGCCTATAAAACAAAAAAGGGGGAGTTAGCCCCCATATACAGTTACAGATAGCTTTGATTTTAAATTTTTCAAAAGGGGCAACTGAATCCAGATTTCAGAAGCACTGGGAACAACTAAACCCTAAGCCCCAAGTGAAAGTCAGGTGGAAGGACCCCCTGACACAACAATGGAGAGGACCTGACCCCCTAGTTACTATGGGCAGGGGATTTGGATGCGTTTTCCCCATAGGGGAGTCCGCTCCCATTTGGATCCCTGCCAGGAACCTTAAGTTTTTACCCATTTCCTCTATACAGGAAGATGCCCAAGAATAAGCTAAAGACAAAAGCCAGAAAGACAATTATTAACCATCCCCAAGGGCAACCAGCCCTTGAGAAGCTCTTCTGTTCTCTAACAATTGCAGATGGTGATACTCCAGCTGTTGGCTGTCCTGACACTCCAGCTGTTGGCTGTCCTGACTCTCCCGATCCTGTGAACGGCCCTATGAAATCTGCATCAACCTCAGCGAGTGACCTGGGCAGTGATCAATGCTGGCAATGCAGAAATCGTCAGGAGCACCACAAGAGAAGCTGTCCCTTCGACCTGGTGGCCTGACCTTCATTTTGATCACCACCCTATGGACTGTTTAATATTTTTTAGGAGTTAATTATTTTAATGTTACCTGCTTTAATTGTTCTTGTACTAATTGCTTGTATAGCAGCATTGAATTCATACTTAATTGTTAAACAACCACCTTTTGTTATGCTTTCAGCTTAGATTTTGTCCAACCCCACAGGCAAATAGCTGGATTAGAACAATCCCCACCTCTGGACTCTGAAGTGGAAAAGACTGCTATCCCATCCTTCACTAAGGTTAAAGGACTAGTAGTGACATTTCCTGGCCTGGGAATGCTTTTGCTGATGGTTTTTCTATGCCTTCCTTGCGTTATACGTGCACTGCAAAACTCTTATGAGCTTAGCCAGCCAGTTATCAAGCTCCAGATGAATGAATTTCCCCCCCGAGAGGAATTGCAGCCAGAGACGGGTAAGAGGGGGTGTCAGTCTGACCAACCTAAGACAGGGCCTTCAGCTTTGCTCTGAAGTTCCCGATGACGGGTAAGGCAGACAAGGCAATCCACCCAACCTAAGACAGGCGGGTTCGCTTCTTTAAGCAAAGACGGGGGGGGGGGGGGGGGGGGGGGAGATGATGTTGGGAGCAATTGGGAGCTGACAGTAAAGCTCAAAGGTCATCTTGACTCCTGTGCTAGCTTAAAGGCACGTACAAGGAACTGGCTTACTTAAGACACAAGGTGCCCAGGAATTAATTGAACTGCTTCGGACATTTCTAACTGTGGTGGGACTGATGTTTATTACTGTGCTAGGTGGGTCTGTCATTAAAACAAAAAAAAGGGGGAATCTGTGGAGCACATGGGCAGCAAAGATGGCGCTGGGAGGGGGTTGAGTGGGCAGAGCCTAATTTACTGAAGAGCACATGGCCAGCCAAGATGGCTCTGGGAGAGGGTAGAGTGGGCAGACCCCAATTGATCTCCTGATCAGTACCTAACCAGCTTGTGAAGGCTCAGGTGAATGATAGGGTGTGACTTTGACAGTGATTGGTTCCTCTTCCTCCCTTACCATACCACCCACCCTCTTTGTCTTTAAAAAGGGGCTGCTCTCTGTTAATAAACGAGTTTTTCTACCTGCTGGATTTGGCTCCCCGCTGTGTCTGATTGTCTCCTGGGCTGAGGGAGGCTAGGGAATGGGCGAGCGCTGCACTTACCTTTCCTCGGACCCTGTCTGTCTTTTGTGGGACGGACGAAGACCCAACAAACTTGGATTTTTAAATAATATTAATCTGTCAGTATATACAATTGTAATTTCAGCAATGGACTTGTTTAACAGTTGTCTTGTGAATTTTCTCGTAATTAATTGGTCAGCTTTTGTGAAGCCATACCAACTAGCCCCCCTTAGCAGAGACTGGGAAAAGCCCATGAGAATCTCAGACATTTCACATTGTCATTGTTATGGATGATTCATTCCTAGTTTGTACCTCTGATACAGCTGAGATAACCCAGCCCATTCCTGAAAGTTCTCATGAATATATCTGATCTTGTTGTCAGAGCTTTCTAAAGACTGCCTGAACGAAACCACCACCAAGAAGATATTCATTCTTTTCTTTTCTTTTTTCCTTGAAACTGTTCCATTACTTTTTGTGTGAGATGAAACAATGTTCTTGTGCAGAAAATAAATCCTGAGTTTGTGTTCATCAGTTACACGTTGTGTTGACCTTGGTTAGTTTGTTTGATTTCTCTAAGCCATCTTTGTCTCATCTTCAAAATCATAGTGCCTTTAAGCAGGATTAATGAAGGAGAAATGTCAGGACAGGGATAAGTGCTCAGTACAGCTTAGCACACTCTAAGTACCTGGTCAGGAGTAGGAGACCCTCTTCTTTCTCTCTGTCAGACCCCATCCTCTACACAGCATTGAAGCCTAGCATCACAAACAGCAAAACTAGCATGCTAGTAATAGTAGCACTTAGCTAATCCTCCTCCAAGCCTAGGTGCTTGTCACATATCACTTCTTTGAATCTTTACCAAAACATTGTGTTCTATACATAAATTAGTTTTATAAGGTGGATAATTAAATGACAAAATTCAGACTTCCCAGCTCCTTTGATTTTTAACCTAAAATCTTAAAAAATGGATAAAGAAATGGCATACATATTCTATACTGGATAATTTATGAAATATAAAATTTCATTGAATAAGATTCTGTTCTCTCACTAAAATTAAGCATATAAAGAAAAAACCAAACAATCCCTTAGATGACACAGAAAACAAATGAAGAATGTCTACAAATGACAACCCCTTTCCTGATTTCATCTAAGTTGGCTCTGCCCCAGGCATCTGGAGTCTGGCTTCCTCTTTTCACAGAGTTAGATGAGTATGACTTCTTGTGGAGCTCGTCCAGCTCTTCAGCACCATTAAGTGTCACTGAAATTGGGAAAGATCCAACTCCAACTGTCTTACGCATTTTATTTTGCATAATAATCTCAGGGGAAACACACACACACACACACACACACACACACACACACACATACACAACAGCTGTAGCAGCAGATATTTTTCTGCAGTAATTCTCAAATAAGTAAAAAAATATTCTTTATACTGTAGCATTTCACAAACCAAAATAATAATCTCAGAACCCTAATATTATTGTATTGTTTATCTTCTTGCTGTAGACCATTCCAATACTTTATCTTGGAGAAAAATGATATAGGAAACCTGAAAAGAGTAAAAGAAATCAGAGTGTAAATGTATGTATTTGTGCATGCATGTATATATTTGTCAGTATGCTAAGTTCCTCAACTCTAGAACATGTGAAGAAGGGAGAAGTCCTCTATCCAGAAGTGAATGATGACTCTGGTTTCTTAAGGTGAAGGTGGAGGATTTCCATCAATACATCATAACTTCTCTCTAAAAGCGACATTGAATATATTTGTACTATTAAAATGATATATTGTTCTGGAATGGCTAATCCCCAGGACATCTCTGATGTTAGCTTTTTCCTTTTGTGTGTATGTACAACCTGTACATGTCTAAATTCCTCTCCATCTCCCATATTCTAGTATTCCTGTGCAGTATTAAATAAATGTGCATGTAGGAACGAAGTTTAAGTTGTACACTTGTGGTGATATCTCCCTAGAAAGTGTTCATATGTTTGGGGTTAGATTGTACTGTGTATACAGCAGTCCAAGAAGACTTACCTTTTCATGTCTTTATAACAAATATGGAAGGAGAAAGGAGAAGAGGGAAAGACAATGGACACTAGAAGATCAGAGAATGACGTAGAGAAACAAAATAAGCAATGCTAGATTATAAATGTGTCACATTATACAAACATTTGAACATGAGTAGAGACATGATCTCCCTTCTCAAGGAAAGATTCTTGTGAAAGTTTTCCAAGTTTTAAAGACATTATCTATAGACTTCGTGGCTAGGAGGGAAGAGGTGGATAGGGTAGGGATCCTAAGGGGACTAACATTTAACATTGGAAAATACCTAGTGAGAAAAAGAATAGCTTTAGCTATTCTGTAGGGATCAAGTGATTGCTTACCTTGTAGGGATCAATTAGGAAAACATCAGGTCAAGAATCTGATTTTTGGGGCTGGGAAGGTGGCTCATTGGTAGAGCGCTTGCCTTGCATGCATGCTCAAGTGGTAGAGCGCTAGCCTTGAGCTGAAGAGCTGAGGGACAGCGCCCAGGCCCAGAGTTCAGGCCCCACAACCGGAACCACCCTCAAAAAAAATCCGATTTTCTTTGTGAACAATACCATGTTGACTATTTAAATAGTATAGACAGTTATGCCTTGCTATGGTTTTTTTTTTCTATTTCCTTGTTTCCTGAATAAGTCTAAATGTGCTCACACTAAAAGAGGGTCTATTCATTTATCTGCTTTAGTAGGGTATTCACAACCTGAAAGCTTTACATTTCTCCCTACTTATTTCCTTTTTCCACTCTTGTATGTGTCAAAAGTTTGACTCTTAAATGTGACCTCCCCCCCTTGTAGTCACTTAGAATATCCACTGAGTATGGAGATCATGATTAATGACACAGGGAATGACTAACAATTCTTCCGTTGGGTGTCAGTATTTTATAGTTATCTTCTATTGTTTTGGAGACATGGTTTTCTTTGTTATGCAGCCTGATCTTGAACTCTAGCTTTTCCTGACTTCGCCTCCCAAACACTAAGATTTCAGAATGATACTCATTCCCAGCTATCTTTTGTCAACTGATCCTTATGCTTTTTGAATGTATTATCACTCCCCCCCAACGGATACTGATCATGTGGAACATAGAGATGTATTATTTGCTCATTCATTCGTTTATAAAATCATTCATAGTTACTGATTTCCAATAAAAAAATCAACATGTTTAATATAATTATATTCCAAGCAGTCATTGTCCCAAAGAATGCAACTTGTTTCCTCTTTGGGAAAAATGTTCTAACATATTGTAATTTAAATGCACAACCAGGAGGTCAAATCTGTTCACTTTTCCTTTCTAGTAGCCAGGGCTGTATGATTCTTCCAGGTAAAACCTGTGCTGCTGTTTTACAAGCTGTTGTGAGCCAAGAGCTAAAGCAGTGGGATAAAAAAAATCCCTTACTGGGTATTGTGACAGAATTTCAGTGATAATAATGTTCATATGCCGTGAAAATCAATGTCATACCTGCTATCCGTGTATGACTCCTGATGCTATCCTTGTGTTAGGATGAGATATATTTACCTCCTCCCACTCGGTCCTGCAGATTTCTTTCAGTCAGAAGCAAATCTCATTATATGTGGAATCTGACAGCCAAATATTTCTTTAACTGTTTTCATACCACTGAACATAGCTTGTAATTACTTTTAATGCAACTGGAATACTGGTAAAGACTATATATACCAATGAAAATGTCAAGTTAGCATTTCAACCCTTAGTTATCTTGCTTTACAGAACAAGCTGATTATCTAATTAGATTTAAATATCTATATAACTATGGTAGTCTATCTATCTGTGAGGTCTTTTTCTTTTAGACAGTCTAACTTTGAAGCCCAGCCTGGCCTCAAACTTGAGATCCTCTTGTCTCAGTCTCCTGAATGGTGGAATTACAGGTATGAACCTGTAAAGCTAGCTAACATAAGTAAAATTTGTCTATTCTGAAGCCAATAATTTTGTTTTATGGAGGGATAACTTTATTCCTTCTACAGAAAAGATAGTTTTGTAACCATTTGTAAATTAAACTGGACATTATAAATAGCCTCTTTGCTATCATGTTATAGCCATTTGAGAATCATGAATTTAAAAAAAAAAACATAATTCTGCCTTAACAACCCAAATGTCACAACAATGGAGCTGTCAGAGATAGTGTTTTCCTTTTTAAAGCATTCCATTTCATCCTCTAATATTAACAGGCACGTAATAACTCTTGTTTTTGGCCTGAGGATTTATGTACCACAATACATTCTGAGCAAAGAATGTGACCTAATACAGATGTTATTATTGGTAAACTTTACAGATTAGACAGTAAGATAAACAGTACAATTATTGAGTAAGTGCAGGCATATAGATGTCATTATTTAGAAAGCTCATCTTTGTAAGTAGCTTTGTAATATTATAAACCAGGGTAAAATCATCTATTTTACTTACAGAAAGAATCTTTATTGCTTTTAAGTGCAAAACATTAATTATTTACTAGATTCTCCTTTAAGTAGAGTTTTCTATTTGTTTCAAAGAAGGTTTCTGCAATTATAATACTTCTTGGAAATGCTTTTCATTTAATGCCTGTTAAAAGTACCTTCATCGTAAAAAAAATTAAGGTTTTCAAAAGTGGTCCAAAGATGAATATCTAATGGAAAAAATATTGATGAGTTTTTTAAAAAAATTGTCATGTTTTTAAACAAGAGAAGCCAGACTCCTGATAACTGTAAGATAATACTCACGTGGATAGTCTTATAAATTTGTGTGTCTCTTTACATATATGCATTGTGTGTAGCTTGACAAAGAAACAAAGAAGGAGTCAGAGAGCTCATTTGTATTCTTTTTTTTAATTTAATTTAATTTTATTTGTGAACATACTGTACAGAGGGGTTACAATTACATGGACAGGATAATGTGTACATTTCTTACCAAGCATTGCACCCTCCTCCTTTGGTTTACCCTTCACATCCCTTCCCAGCCTCCCCCCTCCCCCCCAATCCCAATCCTTCTCCTTCCCCCCCTTCCCTCCCTCCCCCCCCCCCACCCGCACCAACGTTGTAAAGCTCCTTTTGGACATGACATTTTGTACTTCTCATTGTTGCAACAGGTCCACCTGTATCCTTAAACAACTGGTTTTTCCCCATCTCCTCCACAAGTTATACTGACATCAAATATAGTGAAAGCAGGGGTTATACTGTGGGGGAGGGACATACAAAGCAACAAAGATATAATCTTATAAATGTGTTAGAAACACATGCATGAAAGAAAAAAAAACATTAAAATACATATCTAAGGGTTCATTTTCCTGACATCACATTATCTGACCTTTTCCACTTGACTCATACATATACTAGATATTGCAAATAAGGGAAACCATGGGACCTATGTTTCTTTGGGCCTGGCTTACTTCACTTAATATAATTTTTTCCAAGTTTTTCCATTTCCTAACAAATGGTGCAATGTCATTCTTTCTGATGGAGGCATAGAATTCCATTGTGTATATATACCACATTTTCTTTCTTTTTTTTTTTTTTTAAATTTTATTTTATTTTACTTGAGAACATACTGTACAGAGGGGTTACAATTACATGGGCAGGATAATGCATACATTTCTTACCAAGCATTGCAGCCTCCTCCTTTGTTTACCCTTCACCTCCCTTCCCAGCCACCCCCCTCCCCCCCACCCAATCATACCCCCCTCCCCCCCACACACCGACATTGTAAAGCTGGTTTTGACATGACATTTTGTACTTCTAAATGTTGCAACAGGTCCACCTGAATCCTTAAACGACTTGTTTGTCCCTATCTCCTCCACATGTTATACTGACATCAAATATAGTGAAAGCGGGGTTACACTGTGGGGGAGGGACATATAAAGCAACAAAGAAATAATCTTATAAATGCGTTTGAAACACATGCATGAAAGAAACGAAAACATTAAAATACATATTTAAGGGTTCGTTTTCCTAACATCACATTATCTTACCTTTTCCGCTTGACTCATACCTATACTATATATTGCAAATAAGGGAAACCATGGGACCTATGTTTCTTTGGGCCTGGCTTACTTCACTTAATATAATTTTTTCCAAGTCTTTCCATTTCCTAACAAATGGGGTAATGTCATTCTTTCTGATGGAGGCATAGAACTCCATTGTGTATATATACCACATTTTCTTGATCCATTCATCTACTGAGGGGCATCTGGGTTGGTTCCATATCTTAGCTATGGTAAGTAATGCTGCAATAAACATAGTTGTGCTGGTAGCTTTAGTGTGGTCTTGTTTGTAAACATTTGGGTAAATGCCCAAAAGTGGGATTGCTGGGTCATAGGGGAGTTCTATGTGAAGTCTTTTGAGGAACTTCCATACTGCTTTCCAAAGTGGTTGAACAAGTTTACATTCCCACCAACAATGAGGTAAGGTTCCTTTCTGTCCACATCCCCTCCAGCATCTATTGTTGTTAGAGTTCTTGATTTTTGCCGTTCTAACTGGGGTGAGGTGATATCTCAATGTTGTTTTGATTTGCATTTCTTTTATGGCTAGGGATGTTGAACATTTCTTCATGTGTCTATTGGCCATCCTTCTTTCTTCTTCAGAGAAGTTTCTCTTTAAGTCTTTCGCCCACTTATTTATTGGGCAGTTGTTTCTTTGAGGATTTGTTGTTGGGGGGTTTAATTTTTTGAGTTCCAAGTATATTTTAGATATGAGACCCTTGTCTGTTGTATGGCTAGTAAAGATCTTCTCCCAATCGGTGGGCTTTCTATTGATCTTGCTAGCTATGTCATTTGCCCTGCAGAAGCTCTGCAACTTTATGCAATCCCATTTGTCCAACCTTTCTTTGATTTGTTGTGCTTCCGGGTCTCTATTCAGAAAATTTCGGCCTGAGCCAAGGAGACCTAGGGTTTCTCCTATTCCATCCTGTAATGTTTTTAGAGTGTCTGCTTTGACTTCAAGGTCTTTGATCCATTTGGAGTTGATTCTGGTGCAGGGTGATATATAAGGATCTAGCTTTAATTTTCTACATGTAGTTAACCAATTTTGCCAGCACCATTTACTGAAGAGGCTGTCTTTCTTCCATTCTATTGTTTTAGCTCCCTTATCGAAGATTAGATAGCTATAGGTCTGTAGGTTCATTTCTGGGTTTTCAATTCTATTCCATTGGTCCTGAGGTCTGTTCTTATGCCAATACCAAGCTGTTTTGATTACTATGGCTTTATAGTAGAGTTTGAAATTTGGTATTGATATTCCTCCAGCAGTGTTCTTTCCGTTGAGGAGCGTTTTTGCTATTCGGGGTCTTTCATTGTTCCATATGAATTTTTGGATTGCCTCTTCTATTTCCTTGAAGAATGAGGGTGGAATTTTGATAGGTATTGCTTTGAATTTGTAGATAGCCTTGGGAAGTATTGCCATTTTCACGATGTTAATCTTTCCAATCCAGGAGCATGGGAGGCTTTGCCATTTTTTTAGTTCTGTGTTGATTTCCTTTTTCAAGATTTTAAAGTTTTCATCATAGAGGTCCTTCACTTCTTTAGTTAATTCCTACGTATTTTATTTTTTGTGGGGCTATTACAAATGGAGTTGCTTTCCTAATTTCAGCCACTCTTTTCTCATTGTTGGCATACAGAAAAGCCATTGATTTTGGGGGATTAATTTTATAACCTGCTACTTTGCCAAAGTTTTGCTCATTTGTATTCTGTACATTGATATTCAAGGCTGCTTTGAAATGAATTATGTTTTGGTGGAAACTTTAGAAAAGCTAAGTACATTTTAACATGTACATTTTGACAAGTACATTTTTACATGCCTGGTCTTCATCAAATAATTCTAGCTTTATGGTAATTATTTGGTTCATAATAAACTAGAAGAAGAGGATTTCCAGCTCAGTGTCTGTGGCTCACACATATAATCCTAGCTAAGCAGGAGGCTGAGATCTGAGGATCATAGTTTGAAGCCAGTCAGGGTAAAAATGTCCCATTGAGACTCGTCTTCAAATTACCATTCAAAAACCAGGAGTACAGCAGTGGCTCAATATGGTAGAGAATTGTTCTTTGACTAAAGAGCTCAAGGTTCTGAGTTCAAGCTCCATGATGAAAAAAAATAAAAAAGGAAAAGAAAAGAAAAACTGGGTGCTGGTGGCTAATGCCTGTAATCCTAGCTAGACAGGAAGCTGAGATCTGAGGATCACAGTTCGAAGCCAGCCTGGGCAGGAAAGTCCCTGAGTATCTTATCTCCAATTAACCACCAGAAAACTGGAAATTGCACTATAGCTATATAACTATATAGCTATATAGTGGTAGAATGCTAGCCTTGAGCTGAAGATCTCAGGGACAGCACCCAGGCCCAGAGTTCAAGGCCCATGACCAACAAAAAACAAAATCCTTCAAATGATAGGAATTACTAAAAATTAGTTATCATATTTGTTTTTTATATTTTTTTAGCAGAATGGAGTTTGGCAATACAATTTAATTTTGACAGTATGTAATATTTGAGAAGATCTTGCTATTCAGCACAAGGATTTAATTATGACTCTCACTCTCTTCCTGAAGGAAATAGTTTGACAACAAAACATGGAAAAAGTTACTAATTAACTAGGTAAGCATTGTTAACATAATTTGCTAGCACCAGCTAGTAAAGTGAGAATTTTGATAATGTGTTTTGGAATTTGACTCATTTTATCTCGAATATTTTCCAACCATCTCAATCAATTACAAAGATTTAGATATGAAGCTATTACCTAAAGATGATTAGATCACTTCATTTTCTTTCTCATTGTGGTATAGTATAAGATGTCATGTATAAATAAAATTATTTGAATGGAAATGTTAGGCAAAATCCATATGTGCCAGTAGAGTTAGATATAGAAGTGTATCACATGCTTAAACTTTATACTACTAAAGAATAACTTAAACTTTATGCTACCATTCTCATAAAATAATGGATTTAAAATTTTCATATGAGGAAAGCCTCTTCATTAAAGAAATGCCCAAATGATTATTCAAGAATGGTAGTTATTTTCCATAGGAAATAAAAAGGATACCTTTAACATATTTTAAATCTTTTCCATCTCAGAGCATTGAATATTTTACTTTTTCAAAGTTAAAGGATGAAGGAAGATTGTGTGTTGTTTCTTGGTATGTTCCTGTAAGATGCTATCTTCTTGAGCTAATGAATATGGCTGAATAAGAAATTACAGAACAATATATCTAAACCCAGTGCTGAATGGCTAATGTACAGAATAAAACTAAGATAATCTTATTAGCAGGAGGAAGAGTTATATAGGAAGATTCTGGCATTGATACAATGCAGAATTAAAAGTAAAATCAGTGGAATTCCAAAAGTTATACAAGTGATGTCATGACAGAAAATGGTTATTTAAAAACAAAAGGATTTCATTTTCAGATCACCTCATATGTCATTGCTGTGGTAGAAAATGAATCAAATAGCTTGCTTTTAAAAGGTATAGTGGGGAGAAAGAAAAATCACTCAGGACAACGATGAAGAGAATTTTAGCAAATTTATAGGGAAAAGACAAAGAGTAAGAGGCTTTTTGTCTACATGAAAATGAGTATCAAACAGCACTGCAAAGAAAAAAAAAGAAAAGAGAAAAATAACACAATAGCATATTGGTCCAAAGGGAAAAGTCAATATTCAGACTAGATCAGAGCACATCTGTACTGGGTATCCACACTGAGGAAATCTCCTTGTCCTCAGCATTGTTCTCCTACCACAGAATGGATGACTGCTAATTGATAAATTTTACTTAGTTGCTTCCAATAACAATGGAATTGTTATTATTCCTGTTCTGCATGAGAACAAGGGAAGGCTTGCTCAGGGTTCTATGGCAAATGAGTTGCATCTGAATTCAGCTACCTTAGCCTCTATACTACTTGGCCTTACCTAACACAACCTCCATATACACACCAATATTTCCCTGTAATTGTATATGTTTATATTTATCTAATTATGTATGGTTTTCATGTCAATACTATGTCCAGAGCTTTCTAGAGTTTTTTTCAGAGTTAAAACAAAATGTTTAAAAGTCAGTATTCATTATTATTCCTAATGGTAATTATTAGTTGGGAGTGGCCATTCATGCTGAAAGAACTCTTATCTATTCTAGTTAAAATGTTCCTATCTAGGTGTAGCATAAATCATCTCTGTTACAAGAAGTTCTATTTGAAAGAATGAATTCTTTCATAAATTTTTCTTTTAAAAATTAAAAAAAATTTATTGTGAAAATACTGTACAGTGGGGTTACAATTACATGGACAAGATAATGAGTACATTTCTTTTCAAGCATTGTTGCCTCTTCCTTTGTTTCCCTTTCCCAAAATATCCTTTTTTTTTTTTTTTTTGTCGGTCGTGGGGCTTGAACTCTGGGCTTGGGCGCTGTCCCTGTGCTCTTCAGCTCAAGGCCAGCGCTCTGCCGCTTGAGCCACCGTGCCACTTCCTCATAAATTTTTCTTGAAGACAACTTACAACCTACTCTAAAACTGTCTCCATCAACACACTAGTTTCCTTAGTATGATATTACACCAAAGGACAAATTGTATTGATAATCCTTTTCATTTTCTGGATTCCATGATTGGAATATGACACTTGCTTTGCAATTATTATCATAAAGTCCCTTTTCTCTCACAGAAGAAATCCTTAGCAAACATAAAGTAAACCATAAAAATATCTTTGTATTGAAGCACAGCAAAATGTTTCTAAACATCTCCCAGTTCTTCCTAATTGTGGGTTGTTTCAAGTTAGTAAGAGATGTTCTTCCTGTTCTGTGTTTTCTTTTGTTTTTAACATGAGTATTTTTATTGTAAAATACTGTAAAAAGGGGTTACAGTTACATGAGTAAGGTAATGAGTACATTTCCTATCCAGCATTGTTACCCTCTCCTTTGTTTTTCCCCTACCATCCCTTTCCTCCCTAACTCTCCAACTCCTCACCCCCCTTCCCCTCCACGAAGTTCTAAAATTCATTTTCAACATTGTGTCTTGTCCATCTCATTGTTACAATGGGTCAACCTGTATCCTTGTTTCAGCATTTTGTTATTTCCTTTCCCCTCCCCAAAGTGCTCTGTGTTTTCTGAAGAACTGATTTTATTCACATCATCATGATGGCAAGGTTGGTGCTAAGCCAGGTATGACAGTAGCTAGCCTGCTGCTCTTCTATCTAGCTTGTAGGTCATCACATTCTTCTAAAGATTTATCTCCCACTGAGTGAGAAGACTGGATTTTTTTCCCCGTTGACTTTTTTGGAAAGAAAGAAAATTCTCAGTGATTGTCAGATGCCAAGGAGGTCCATTTAAATATGGCTCGACTTGAATGTTTATTGCAAAGCCTTTATCTTGAACTTGAAAGGGATGCTGATAAAGTTGGTTTTCTTGTCTTTTTTTATTTGGTATGGTACAGTCAGAAATTATTAAATTTTTTTTCTGTTTCTGTTTCTGATTTCTTAGTTTAGGCTGAAGGCTTTATTCTTGTAGATCTTCCTTTCACCGAATGCTCAGGAATAAATGGTCAATTTATTTCTTTTGCTGTGAAAACAATGGATTTTTTTTCCTGCTTAACATTTTTTTTCTCCATTGCTATAATTCATCTTATGACGTGCTGAAATAGATATCCTCACTGGCATTACCTTAGGGAGTACACAGAATATTTTTCATTATTTTGGAAAATAGGAAGAGATAAGGAATATAAATGGGATATAATTTTAAGCAGTGATTTTTAATGGGTAAAATGAACTCTTCTGAAGTTATTCTGGCTTTGTGGTGTCCACCCTGTCAAGTGTCTGACTCTTCAGTTCTGCTCCAATTTCTTTATCTGAGACATTTCACTACTGTCTTCATCTCTATGTGTTAAAATGTTGATCTAAGGAGTCCACAGTATCTTGAAGTTCAAAATCCTCCTAATCCCTGAGTCTAATTGGAATATTTCCTAATAGGCATTTTGATGAATATAATATGGCTTACTGACAAGCAAAAGGCTTTTCTTTACAGTGTTGCATGAAGTGACATGACTTGTTAGTCATGGTTAGAATTATATGGCCATGGACTACTTTGAAGTGTCCATTTCAGGAATTGTGGGAAGGGCAGGTATGCTTACATTATACAATTACTAAATCTGTGACCAGTAGGTATAGAGCTTTTAGAAGGTTACTTTCTCAACAGCTTATAAAATGCATGCTTATTTTAGCTATAAATAGTCATCTTTATTAAGGACAGATAATTAAAATACCTTCTAAGTGTTAAGTGACCTCATCATCACTTGAAGGCGTGGAAACATTGATATTCAGGGCCTTTCAGTTCTATTGTCAACAGTTGTCTAGGATGCTTTTTTCTCATAACTTTTTTATGTACTATTTTTTCTTCTATCTAGCATTTAGTCATGAAAGTTGTCACCCTTAGAAGTCATATGGCTCAGTAGTCTTAGTCTCTTCAGGGCTGGAGACTTAACCCTATTTCTTCATGGTTTGCCCCAACCCCTTTCATGTGGTTTGAACTTGGGGCCAAGTACTTTTCCTGAGCTCTTTTGCTTAAAGCTAGCACTCTACCACTTTGAGCCACAGTGCCACTTGTGGTTTTCTGGTGGTTAATGGAAAGACTTGGAAAAATTTATAATAAGTGAAGTAAGCTAGGCCCAAAGAAACATAGGTCCCATGGTTTCCCTTATTTGCAATAACTAGTGTATGTCTGAGACAAGCAGAAAAGGGTCAATGTTAAGCGAAACAAACCTTAAGATAGGGACACAAGTGTTTTTTTCTTTCTTGCTATTGTTTCTAATGTATTTATAAGGTACTGTGTGATTTTTTTTTTGTTGCTTTGTATGTCCCTCCCCCACGGTATAACCCCTGCTTTCACTGTATTTGATGTTGGTATAATTTAGGGAGGGGAAGGGAAAAATCAAATTGTTTAAATAGGGATACAGGTGGACCTATTGCAACAATGAGATGTACAAGATGCTATGTTGAAAAATGAACTTTACAATTTAGGCAGGGGGTGGGGAGGGGAGTGTAGTTGAGGAGGTGGGAGGGAAGGGATGGTAGGGGAAAAACAAAGGAGGCAACAATGCTTGATAAGAAATGGACTCATTACCCTGCTCGTGCAACTGTAACCCCTCTGTACAGTATTTTCACAATAAAAACTTATTAATAAAAAAAAGAATCTCACAGTCTTTCCTGCCCCAGCTGTCTTTGAACTGGGATTCTTAGATTTCAGCCTCCTGAGTAGCTAGGACTACAGGAGTGAACCAACAACTCTCAGATGTCCTGAGACTAGGGACTAGTACGTTAGCGTTAGGTTAGCATCATGGGCATCTTGAATCCTTCCTTGGTACCAACATTTGTTGAGATCATGTGAGTATGTTCAACTTCTGTGATTCTCCAGATTCTTTCTAAAGAGAACTAATGAAAGCTCTTGGTGGTAGAGGCAGTACTTTCCTGTAACTTCATTGACTATGTCTAACCAGTAGGAAAAATGATGTTTATCAGATTTATTTTCTGATATACAAGATCATTTGTTACTAAGGGAACAGATGGTGACAAATCTATGACAGCAGAGACTTCTACTTGGAAAACTATTTTAATGGAAAGGATAATTTTTTGAGACAATGACACAATTTAATTCTTAGTTTTGCACATTTGATCTTTGCAGCCTTTGAAATTTTATATTAAACAAAAAGTCACTTTATAGCTTTCTTGTTAGCATCTTGCTTGATTCATCATGAATCTTTCCATCCAAGATCTGTTTAGCAATAGACCTCAAACTCTTAATAGCAATGTCAAAGCACTGAAACTCTTTTAGTAGCTCTAGGCTACAGCTCAACATAAGGATACTATATTAAACTCTCCTCTCAACTCAATAATATATTAACATTTTAAAGTTTAGTCAGCCAGGACACTGAATTATTTGGACCATGAAGACTTGAGAAATAGAAGGGTTAAGATGCATTGTACTCATAATCTGACCTATAGAATTGAAACCTCTTGGTACAATCACTGAATCAAAATAGTAATTATAATTAAAAACAAAAACTTAAGATATGGGAAACAAGTTTCTAACAGAAAGCAGTTAAAGCAGCTCCAAGATGTCTTTCCCTTAAGTATTTATGATTCTGCCACTGTTCACGGGCTACAGTATCATATATCTTCTAGTAATTTTAGAGCTATAAGATTTTTGAAAGTCAAGCTCTTTCAGTCCAAGTTGGGGCTGAAGGCATAGAGAAATCTATGCCTATAGTGATGGCATCCATAGGCACCTGATGACCAGGAATTTATATCTCCCCCACAGATTCAGACTGAGAGTCAGCGTGGGGAACTGGGTGCTTATAGTTTCTACATATCCTGTCCATTGTCCCATCAGAAATCCATTAAATGTATTTCAGTGAAATATGATTTACATACATCTTGTTTACCTGCTTAAGAATTTTCCTATAAGTAAACTGAGAACCACCCCTCCCCCCCCCTTTTTTTTTTTTTACCAGTTCACCCATCCTCTTATTCAAAAATAATCTCACCATTGCAGCTAGTATGCATTCCTAAATACATGCTAGAGGGGAAAGCTGATAAGCTGTAAGCCTGTGCTAGGCTTCCAATTCACCAGTCAAGGGAAAAGATGATTCAGATGCTACGAAACTTAGAGTCAGCACTACTTTTTCTTATTTACAGCCCGATGGAATTTTTTATTTTTACTCATTTTCTTCTTCTCCCTCTAAATGCACTGGTACCCTGGTGCTGTTTGGAAGTGAATTTAATGATTTAGAACCTGCAATTCAGTAGCTATGGAGATATTAGAATGGAAATGAATTTCCGGAGGTGTTTACATATAGAGGGTTGTCTCCAATGGACCTCTGTCCATGTGAACCCAAGAAGCATATAAGCAACTTGCTAATGCCTTCATGTATTTACTGTTCCAATCTCCGTGACTTCTTGTTCATCGAAGGATTGTTTTTAAGTGGAATAATAAATAAAGAGTAAATAAGAGAGAAGAGAAATAATGTACTTCAAAGAAAATGCATGTAATTTCATTTCACTGGTTGTCTCTTCATTTCATACTGGTCTATCTGTACAGCTCTAAGGTCCATGCCATTATAAGAAAGCTACATTGAAATACTATTCAATAAAATTCTCAATGTACATTTTATTGAAATACTCCAGTCTATTAATGCTTTCTGAAATTGGCTGGGTAATGTAAATATACCATTTTTCCCATTGAATATAATTTGTGAGTTTCCTTCTGTTATTTTCATAATATGCTTTATTTATTCTTAACTAAAATATTTCTAATACTATAAAAGTTATAATTACCAAGACATTTTTGTCATTATAATCTCTTTAGATTATACTTATTTCCATCCTACAATACTGTGAGGTTTGGGTAGTTTTCCTCTGTGAAGGTAAGAGAGAATCAACCTTCCTGCCTTCTTTGCTATGCCTCTCCCTCATCTTCCTCCCCTATCTCTTCTTTGGCTTTCTGTGCCTGTCTTTACTGTCCTTTGCTTTTCCTTCACATTTACATCCCTTTTTCATGGATATTTTGTTCTTGTGGGGCCATTTGCATACACAGAAACACACACACACACACACACACACACACACACACACACACATTAGATTTGAATACTGCATGAGTCATACACAATGGAGACAATGCTTTCAATTTTTTGGCTGGGCCCATTGTAAGAAATATATTTTACATTGCAATGAATACAGTTATATACATATATTGGGTTCCCCAAACACAATGAACTGCAAATTAAGTTTGGCTTGCAATAATGGAAATATTTTGTCTCACCGTGTTGGTAGGTCGAAAGTCCAAAAGCAATATGTTGGCAGACAGGACAGTGTGTTCTAAAACTACTAGGAGAGGAGATCTGTTTCTTGCTATCTTTTGGTATTTTGTTGGCATCCTTGCAGCTACAAGTTCTTCAGTCTTTATGTAGTAATGGAAATCTACATAATAAAGTGACCCTGGTAACATCTTAAAGAATAACCAGAAACCCAGTGATGGTTTAGGGAGTTGGGTAAATAATTAAGGGAGAAGAGAATTAGACTGTGGGCATAATGACATTTTAGAGGATAAACAAGAGTTCATAAGACAGGCCAGTTTATACACAATGCTAAGGAGTTGGATTTTACCCTGTAGTAATGGATGAATTATGGAATGGATATGAGTGAACTAACTATAGTGAAATAACATTAGTAGGGGAGCACATGGATGAGAATTAGTTGGGCTCAAATCTCAACTTGATCTTGAGCAAATCACTTCTGTCTTTTGTTGGTTCTCAAGAGTGTAACTAAGAATGAAAAGGCCATCTTTTTTTTTTAATACTAAGTAGTGAGCAAAGATTTGAAGATCATTGCAGATGAGTTTGAGACAAAAGCTAATGAGGGAAGAGGAAAAGTCATCAAGCAGTGTAGACAATTCCAACTACCACTTCTCACAAATATTGGTTTCCGATTCCACCTTCTGCAGGTTAATTGAATAGCTACTTGTTTATGTATCCTGTAGAAATAGCTCACTTAAGGTGTTCCTTAATCATTTAAAACATAAGCAGCTCCTAATTAGGGCAGCCTTTCTACTTCACCATCCTATCTTCAGGAGAAAATATTGGGTGTTTGTAAGCACACCTGGAACTTCAAACATTATTTTAACAAGGCAAATTTAAATGGCCAAGTTGAAATAATATGCTATTTCATTACCTCATTCTATTTTGAATGATTTCAACATACTTCACATAGTTGAATATTTTGTAATACTCAGCTAGGACTTCGTGCTTTTTTTTTTTTAATCATTGCTTAGGATTAGATCCTACGAAGATTGCAGAGTTTGTTCCAACAACCTTCCTTTGTCTTCAGCGTCTCTCTTCTTCAGTGGGTACTCAGCTTTAAGTAATCTGGATGGTTGATTGTAAACCAGAATCGATAGCTGCTGGTGCAGTTTCTCTGTGGGTGTTCAATGTTATCTGGAAAGAAATCTTGTCTTCGCTCAACGCAGCTGCCTTCCAAAGGAGCCAAAATTCCAGACAGACCAAGGATAAATAGATAACAAGAGGCAAAGAAAGGAAAGGAGGCCAAGCTTTAATCAGACGAAGGTGGGAAAGTAGCTCCTGGACAACCAATGCCACCGGAAAACATCCTCCACCGCGGTAGGTGGAGCGAGAACTCCTTTTGCCTGTGGCAGCACACACGTCTCTGGATACAGACGCGCTTCTATGAATGAGCACAGACAGACCACAGCTCTGCAGCCCTCCGGAAGTCTGATTTCTCATTTGTCTTCCGGTAGTCTTGAAGCTTCAGGGTAGAGCAATGTGGGCAGAGCAGTAGGGATTCTGCGAAGGATTGTGTTGCTTTTGCTAAAGGCCACCCTGTGGAGTGGAGCCCACCAAGGTCGCTTGCAAATGCTTCTGGCTGTGATGCTGAAAGAATTTCACTTTCAGTATTTCTGATCTAAAGGCATAGAACTCACCAGGCAATAGGGAGATTTTTGTAGACATTGCTCCTGGCAGGTAGAAAAAGACTAATGACTGTAAACAGATCTTGATTTGTGTCTGTTTTAGCTGGACCAAGTCCAGGTGAGCTGGGGTGGAAAGGGATGTCTGGGGTGAAGGGAGGGACAGGTTTTTCATGTGGTATCACACTGCTTCTTAATAGTATAACTTCTGTACGTAACAGCAACTGCTAACGAGTTCACTTTCATTGTGAAGGGATTAGAGTAAGGGGAATTTTTTTTTCCCTTAGTGTTTGCAAAGAGGAATGACCTTGCTTAGTATGTGTTTCGAGTTTTGTAGACTAAGCTTTTATTCTTTGAGATTTTCATGGATCATTAAGGTACGGCATTACTTATAGCAATCACATACAATAATACCTACATATAATTGGGTACAGATATCGGAGGATACATTTTTTTATTTAGAAGATCAAATGATTTCATGCTTGTGTTTTCAGAGAAAACTTTTCAGCTTTATAATGGTTGAAACATATACTTATTGAAATTTTAGAAGATAAAAAAAGAGGGGGGGAAAGCCCCTGAAAAGGAAGAATGAGCTATAAAGCAGTCTCTATTTATGAGTGGTTACAAAAGGAAGGGGGAGAGCAGAAGGATGGTGATATTTAATATTTAAATATTTTGTATACCTGCCTGAGGTTGAGGTTAGCAGCAGGGGAACTGGTGAAAATCCATGTTTCATTGGTAGAGATAACTAGATATGCTATCTGCAATTTGGATGTCCAAGGTGACATATGATGGAAAAGGAATCCCGTGCAGGATTCCAAGGTTGGTAGCATGAGTGACTCATATGACAGAGTTTCCACTTCCTCTTGTGGGAAAGAAAGTGGAAGAAGTCCCTGAAAGCTATGAAGACTAGAGGTCCAGTTTCAGATGCACTAGCTCAAGATACTTGCTAGATATCTAAATGGAGATGCCCCTAGGAAGTAGATCTGTGAGTTTGGGTCCGGGAGAGAGGTAGGGGCAGGAATGACACATCTGGGAATTGTCCTTCTAATGGTCTGTCCATTAGGATTAGACAGAGTGGCACATGTCAAAATAGCTGATTGATTTAGATGGACAAGGGGATTATATCAGTTTCACATAAGGAATCTGGGGTGAGCAGATCAGGAATATGATTCCGCTTTCATCATAGAACCAGGCTGCTTCTATCTTGTTGTTTTGTCATCCTTCACATGTGGCTTTCACCTCACTGTCTAACATAACTACTTGAGTCACAGCCCTTCTCTTGGTATGCATGCCAGGAGGAGGAGGGAGTGGTGAAAAATGAAGTTCTCGCTCCTCTTAAGAACACTTCATTAAAGCAGCATGTGACATTACCAATTATAGTCCATGGGGCAGAATTCAGTCATCCAGACACAAGGATACAGAGGGGCGGGGAAGTGCAGGTTTTCAGGCAGTCCATATACTAGCTAAAAGTTAAGATAGCTCTTAAAATTGGAATCAACTGAAATACTGTACCACAGCTAATGTTTAGGTTATGTTATGAAGAGTATTTGAACATAGAAAAAGGAGGAAAGATAAACCTATATTTTCCTTACAAGCACAGAAAGTTGTATTTCCTTCTTCTTCCTACAAACATTTTCTCAGTTAGCTATTGCCATGGAACAAATCACTCCAAAGCTAAGTGACTTCTAATAACCACGATTTTGTTCTCATTTATGCATCAGTAGGTTTACAAGGGTTTAGCTGAATTACTTTTCTATTGATTTCTTTTCCTCTGGCTGAGTTACAGTCTGATGGCAGCAGTAGTGGAAAGTTCCAAGATGGCTTCACTCATGATATTAGGGCCTTAGATGGCTGGCTGAGTGTGGACACTCAGCTGAGGCATTGGAATCCTCCTGTCCTCTCCCCTTCCTTTCCTCTCCCTGCCCATCCCCTTCTTTCCTACTCCCTTCCCCTTCACTCAATCACTCCCTACCCAGAACTTAAAGGTTACCTTTGTAATAAGGATGTTTCTATTCTTAAAAACATATCCCTATCTCTACTCATGCATATAAAAAGGAATGTACTGAAAAGTTACAAACATCCTAAAAATGGATAGTCCTCACAGGTGTTTTGTTTTTTTTTAGGTAAAGGGAAAATAAGCACTTAAAGGCCACGTTCCTCTTACATAAAGCTTAAAAGTAAATGGATAATGGAAATTGAATGAGCTAAGAAAGGTCTTCATCCTTCATAAACTTAGGAGTTAATGTCCCTAGATGTATGAGTTTTGAGTAGTGAATTCAAGAGAGATGCTATATATCTTTTTAATGACGGGTTTTGTCATATTTGGGGGGGTATTTTTCTCTCTCTCTCTCTCTCTTTCTCTCTCTCTCTCTGTGTGTGTATGTTTGGTGGTTGAACACATTATTTGGAGTAGTCAATGGGGTGGATGTAGGGAATGGTGCCAGTGACATGCCACACAGCACACATGCTTATACCAGGCAATAAGCTAAGGAACCACAAATATGTTCAAACACTGGTGCTGACAGAGTTGGGTGCCAAACTGTGATCCTTACACTCTATTATTGTCAAATCACTGCACATATATGCTGCTTGGAGTTTCATTTCTGTTTCCAAATAATTTACTCCAGCATTCCATGCAGTTCAGTTTGGCTGACTGCAACAACATTCCTGGTGCCAGGATAGGATACCAATGTATTCACATTATCACTCTTCAAAAGGAAGAAGGGTGAATGTCAAAGGTATTTCTGAACAAATAACATGTTTACCTCTAGCTCCCAGACTTCCAGAAAACCCATTTTCTCCACTAGCACCTTCTTCTCCACTGTAATTACCTTTTTGTTCTGCAATCCTCTTAGAGTTTGAAATCTTTGCCAAAAAAATATATAGAAACTAGAAAACTGAAAACATCTCAGGTACACATAAACAGTTAAAGTGAATAAATTTAAACAAATGAAATTTCAATTTGGGAAAATAGTTTTTAGTTGGTGGTAAATAAAAACCATTTTACTGAAGCATTTTCTAGAACATAGGTTTTGATTTAACATCTTGAAAAAACAAAGGCCAGTCCCAGGCTTGAGTCAGATTTCTTCTAAACTCTGATGTTATTACTTTGGGGAGCAATTGGCCCAGCATCGTACAGAAATTTCATAAGGTTCATAAAATAACCTCTCCCCTGAGCTCTGGCTTCCAGGCATTGAAGTGCATGCATCTTAGTAATATTTTCACAGCTGAATACTGCACACCTTGAGTGATGTTGCCATTTGCTGGAGTTCTCAGCAGTGCAGCTCTTCCACCCAGTTGTAACCAATTTCACTGATCAGTAGCTCTGGCTTCGCTTCACCCTCATAAATTTAATAATTCATTTGGCAGGTGCAGGGAAGACAGATCTCAAGAAATGTGCAGGTTCGTGGAAGAGCCAGGAAAAAGACTCACTGATGTGTTGATTTGCTTCCGGAGCCCAACATTTTATTTGGATACAAGACGACTTAATAGTTCCAGAAGGTTCAGACACCAAAGATGTAATTTAAAAAATTACTATTTTTTTCTTTTGTAAAATGACTTCAGTATGTGGAAATTGTTTAAAAGCCATGGTTGTCAAGAAGTGGCTTACATATGGTCAGTCCGTGGAGCATAGGGTTTGGCCAGTGAAATTTATAAGCACATAAGCAAAGCATCAATTTTGTGTCTGCCATGGCCATAGATGTTGGTTTACAAAGACTTGCATCCTATTATATACATGTTGGTATACACAGTCAGATTATCTGGATTCAAATCCAGATTCTTACTAGCTATAAAATCATGGGCATGTTAAACTTTCTTGTGTTTTTCCTTAATTTGTAGGAGCTGATAAACTCATTCTTTGAAGGATCAAAGGTTAATATATGTAAAATATTGTTTAAAGGCAAAAAGTATAGAAGATGCCAATAGATAGTTCTTTTTTTTTTCAAAATAAATGTTGTAAAGGTGATGGATATGCAGAGGGGTTTCAGTTACATAAGTCAGGTATATTCTTTTTGAACAGCATTACCTCTTCCCCCATTTTCTCCAGAATAAATATTAACTCTTAACATTATAATCATGATCCTTACTCATAGAAGGATCTGGTTATTATCAATTTTGTATTTGCATAACCAACAGATTTCTCTTTCTGCTTTTAAACATACTTTTTCTTGAACAGGTGAGATATTCACAAGATAATAATATTACCAGAATAAACATACACAGTGTGAAGTGTCTTTCCATCTTTGCCTTCTGTCTCCTCTATGGCCTCCCCTGAAGTTAACTCTTGTTCCACTTCTTAGATATCTTCCAGAGCTTTCGATATGTGGAAATGTACTCACCCTAAGTTCATTTTGCTTAGAGTTTAAAAAAAATTCTGAATATAAATGGAAGATTGTTATCAATGAGAAAAAATGTTTTGTCTTCTATATTATGACTAGCAATTTTAATTTAAATAATAGTAACAATTTTTTGCTGTTACTAAATTTGCTAAATTTAATCACACTACCTGATATAGCACTGACAGCTACACTCTAAAATGGCTATTATTATTGTTCTCACTAACACCTGAAGAAACAGAGCTCAAGGGGAGTCATACTTCCTTCTTCCAATCATGCAGCTGATTGGTGGCAAGCAGAGCTGGAATTTGAAACTTGTGCATTCAAGTATTCAGCAGAAGATACACATTGTGCATTTATTCCTTTACTATTTTTCCTTTGCTACTTTTTTTTTCTTAAAGAGATAGGTACTCTCTTTGGTTTTCTTCTTTTTAAAATATTTTGTCCTGCTGGGCACCAGTGGCTCACGCCTGTAATCCTAGCTACTCAGGAGGCTGAGATCTGAGGATCACGGTTCAAAGCCAGCCCGGGCAGAAAAGTCCATGAAATTCTCATCTCCAATAAACCACCAGAAAACTGGAAGTGGCACTGTAGCTCAAGTGGTAAAGCATTAGCCTTGAGCTGAAGAGCTGAGGGACAGCACCCAAGCCCAGAGTTCAAGCCCCAGGACCAACAAAAATAAATAAATAAAATATTTTGTTCTAAGAGAAAAATTGTCCCCTTTTGGACTATCTGCACATATCTACTGCAACTTACCCCATACCTTGTTTATTTGCCATTCTTTCTAAAATGCAACCATTACACACTTGTTCTAGTAAGCCCTTATATCTTTGACTGATATCCTTTGTCTTCTTTATCCTTGGGTCCTTAAGTATGAGAATATTACAACTTCCTGGAAGGCAGAAGCTATGTCTCCATTTCCTAGTCTCCAGGACTTGAGATCACATTTCCTGACACACTGTTGGAGTTGAAGAAGTGTTGGCTGAATGAACAAAATAGACATAGGAAGTGTTTGACCAGTGGGAGAAGTAATAACAGATAACAATTTATGGGATACAGGTCTAGGAGAGCAGCTTTAAATTGTCTGATGCTGGAAAATTGTAAAAGGTAAAAGCACACACACACACACACACACACACACACACACACTCACAAACTTATTGCATAAATCTCAGAGATCTAAAGGTTTTGATCTACTTACTTCTAAAACATTCAATATTCTCTGAAATGTCATGTCACAGTTTGGGGGGGGGTATACTCCTTAGCACAAGATATTTACATCTACTATGATTTGTAGTATATCTGAATCATTTTGTCTTTGACTACTTAAAACTGGTATTATTGGGCAAACAAAGTCAGCATAGTTTCTTAAATCCCTTAAAATAATTTCTTACTTATTTTTGAGGAGAGGGCTTGCTTTGGTAACTAGAGCAAAGATGGACAGCTGATTAGTGTTGGAAGGCATTCAAGGATTTCAGAAATTTAAATTCAATTGAAGTGAAGTTGTATTCTCTTGTTCCCTCAAATTGCAAACCAGCTTTACTGAGGCTCTTTATGCTCAGAGTGGACCTTTGGTGCTCAAGCAGTCCCTTCTTTTGCTCTAAGAGGATTTGCCATTAGACAATTGCCTGTAATTTTTTTCCTGTTAAAGTATGGTTAAGTAGTAGTTATACACATGATAAATAAGAGGTTTAATTCTATTTATTGAAATAAGGGAAGAGGTTTGATGAACCTCCTTTACATTAGAGCTTCTATTGTAGTATCCTTGTATTGTAAGCTCCTTCCTGTCTCTTTGAAATGAATGTAAATCTTTTCAGTGGCTAAATAAGCCTCTTGGCAGGAATGACTTTCCCAGGGACCTATGAATCCCTTCCTTCAAATTTAATCAATAATAGAAGATAGCTTCTCTGACTTCTGAGTCTCATGGTGGGGTAGAAACCTAACTTCAGTGAGCCTCTGAATCCAGGTTACAAAACTATCTCCTTTAGTATGTGTATGAGAAGTTTACTTTTCCTTTAGACAAACTGAAAAGTGAACCCAGGAGTTCACCTCCATTGATGGGAGAATGTAGGATGAACCCCATGAGAGAGAAAGGTGCAGTGAAGGCCATGGAACTTGAGGACTCACTGTTGCATGCCTTGAGAACGTGCTCTGTCTGAAAGGGGAGAGGATTCTTTCTGTCTTTGCAGTTGCTGAGCTTCCTGCCAGGGATGCATGGGGCATTCCAATTCAGTGAATATTTAGCCGTAACCTCGTTTTCTGATTTTCAGTTGAATTTCCCTCTATCCTACTCTGTCCTCTGCCCATAGGCACATACATTAGAACGCTGAATTCTATTTATTTATTTACTCTTTTAAACTTACTTTTTGTAAAACTTACTTTTTGTAAAAGTGATGTACAGAGGGGTTACAGTTACATAAGTAAGGTAATGAGCACATTTCTTGTTGAACACTGTAATCCCCTCCCTCATTACTCCCATTATCCCTCCTCCTGTATTCCCCTCCCCCAACTTGTAAAGTTCATTTCAAACATAGTGTCTTATGAGTATTGTGGTTCCATTGGTTCACCCTTTATCCTTTGTCTTGGCATTTTGTTGTTCCCCTTCCCTTCTCCATATCAGATAAACATATATACAAGATACAGAGTATCATAATCAAATCAGTGATGACAAAGAAAAACCTCTTGTTTCCACTTCTTGGAGTTCATTTTGATTAACATCATTTTGTGTAGTCATATGTACATAGCTATGAGCTATTATGATCCTCTGCTAGCACTATCCTAGACATATACTAATTATTACAAATGAGAGAAACCATAGAGCCTAAGTTTCTTTGGATCTGGCTTATTTCACTTAATAGGATTTTTTCCAAGTCTTTCCATTTCCTTATGAATGGGATAATATCATTCTTTCTGATGGAAACATAGAATTCCATTGTGTATATATACCACATTTTCTTGATCTATTTATCTATTGAGGGGCATTTAAATTGGTTTCATATCTTAGCTATGGTAAATAATGCTGTAATGAACATAGTTGTGCTAATGGCTTTAGTGTGGCCTTGTTTGTGCTTGTTTGGGTAAATGTCCAGGAATGGGCTTGCTGGATCACAGGATAGCTCTATGCTTAGTCTTGAGGAACCTCCAGCATAGCTGAATCAGTTTATATTCCTACCAACAGTGCAGTAGTGTTCACTTTTTGGCCACATCCCTACCAGCATCTACTATTATTTTTCCTGATAATGGCCATTCTAACTGGGGTGAGGTAGAATCTCAATGTGGTTTTGATTTGCATTTCTTTTATGGTTAGAGATGTTGAATATTTCTTCAGATGTCTATTGGCTGCAGAAGACTGAATTTTAATAAGACATCAAACTCTAGGACACAGAAATGAGAGGTGTCAGGAAGGTATGAAGAAGCCAGCATCTAGGGCCCCTGAGGAAAGTTTTTCTTGAGGATAAAGAATGACAAATGCACGCCAACATGAAGTTCATGGCTGGCAGATGTATATGTTCTCAAACATCCATAGGTAGCAATCTTACTTTCCAGTAATTTTCTGGCCTGAATAATCCAGAATTTTACTGCATTTCAAATTTAAATATTTTCATTACATAAAATAGGGTATGTCCTTAAAAGATAATGCATATTTATTTAATTCTATTATTGGTATTAGTAGTAGTAGTATTGCTACTACTACTATTGCTATTTTCATTATTTACTGTGATCTCTTTGTCAAAGTCACCCCATTTTTGGTTTTGTTGGCACTTAAAGGATTTTTTTTTCTAGGTACCTATAATATCATCAATTAGGTTTGGATATGCTATAGGATAGAGTACTGTTTTATATCTCTTTGCTTCTGCCTCAATTCTGGGCTGCTAGCACTTATTGTGTGAATACTTGGATGAACAAGTAAGTGTTGGGAAAACTCCAGTATGCAAGGGGGATAAATTGAGAATCATACACATGACAAAAAATAGTTAACAATTCTAGAGTTTTCATAAGACTAAGCTTGAAAACTACTCATTCTTTGGAAGCAATTTTACACAGCCTTATTATCTTTCCAAGTACCCTTTAAATCTTCTCTACTAGCTTACACTTTTTGCTTATCTCATGGCATTTCCAGGTCATGATTTGATAAGATAAAATATTGAGTTCATACCAACATTTTCATTCCTGAACTTATAGAACAAACTTATTTGGAATTTGGGGTTTTTGTCCCTGAGCCCAGACTTCAGAGAGAAGGCATGTGCTGTAAGAATTGGGAATGATCAACTCTTTTTCTCTGTCTCCTATAATTTTCTTGGAATTTAATTTGTACGTAGCTATTTCATCAGTTTAGACTGACTTATAAAATAGAAACTTGATTACATTAAAAAAATCTATAGGATCATTTTTGACATTTGCCTTCCTTTAATACCCTACTACAATTTCTTCAGCCCATCTTCCCAAATACTTCCTTCTCCAACCATTTCTCTCTAATTCCATTCTATTCTAAGTCACCTTCCTGCTAAGCTGTTCCAGTAGCTTCTTAACTTTTCTCTTTAGCTTCTACCTCCCACCCCGTCTACTTGCTTTCTTAAAAACATCCCTCTGGAAACTTTATTTCCAAATGATTTCTCAACCGTGATAGTTTGTACATCAAAGTGAATATGGATGCCAACTGTCACAAAACAGTGGGATATAGCTTATCATCCTAAATGCAAATTTCTAGGTAACACTGATCAGAAAGTTGTCATTTTACCTCATAGCACCTAGATGGCGCCATGGGACCACCCAGATTTACTCTCTCTCTCTTGCAATTTCTGAGAGGCCCGGATAGAACAGTTATTTTTAAACTCAACACTTTTTTTTCACTGCATACTGCACTAAAATGAACAGAAGTTCCTGCTCTTTTTTCTTTCCTTTATCTTCATGCTCCCTCTCCTTTTTAAGGGGACACAATGTAGCTTTAAAATAAAGCAGAAAGACTTTGAAGGTGCAAGATTCTGTCACTTAAGTGGTTGTACAGACCGCTGTTGGAGAATTTGAAGGAGGCATTCAGTATAAGAGAATGGCCTGTGTCTGGCTTCTTATTTATAGGGTTGATCTGTGATGGAGGTGCGCCACAGTGTAGGAAGTTGGTGCTGGAAGAGCAAGCTATGGGAGTGTTGGTGACCGAGTTTGAGTGAGGAAATCTCGGTGCCTGTATGGAGGCAGTTCTGCTTTCAATTGGCTTTCTTGCCCAAGACTTAGGAGAAATGTACTCATTACCTTACTCATGTAACTGTAACCCCTCTGTACCGCATCATTACAATAAAATAAAATTAAAAAAAACTCAAATGAAATGGAAATTAAAACTATCCCACTCTGTAGGGAGATATCTGCATGTTCTAAAGAGGAAAATACTGCAGATTAAATTGGTCTTAATCTACCATGACATTGTCTTTAGCTATAAAAATTCAGACTCTGATGTATTGAGATTAATTGGTGATCTTTGGATCCATACATCCAAAAGCTATGCATTGACCAGAGTGAATGAAACAGTATGAATGTGGAAAAAGAGAATGTGAACCATCAACAACAAAAAAAGGAGCTTATTCTATTTCTTCTGAATGTGCTGGTTACATCCTGTGGGGGACTCAGAGAAAAGGGGTGGGGAGAAAGAGCCTTTCAATCCCCCTCAAAGCAATGTTTTTGGTGAGAAAATAGGTAGGAAATTGGCTCTTTTTAATGCAAAGAAAAATACTGTTTCAAGAATTTCTGCTTTGTTTTGATTTGGGTCTCAATATCTTTCATATTTTGTTCTTGATTTTGAGTGAAATTCATTAAACTGTCTACCACAAATCAAATAAATTGATTCACTGTTCTTATTTTTCTTTAAATTGCACTTTTATTATCTTAAGTAGCTGTACAAAGGAGTTACCAATCAGCAAATCAGATTATAAGGACAATGCATCTTGATAGAGGCCAACCCTTTCATCATTCTCCCTGACCTTCCTAAACCCTTCTCTCAGATTTCCTAATTTCATTGCATATACATTGAAGTCCTAAATGTGTGAGCATAGATTTCCTCAGTATAATCAAACTTTAGCAATCACATCTCTGTACAGAGAAGATTTACTTGTAATCTGGCTTCACTTGGACTTGACTTTATTTCAAAGGAAAAAGCCAGAGATCAGAAATATGCTGTAAATGACCAAGGCCACACTGCTAGTTAAGTGGGAGACAAGGGGTGATGGTTCGCATGCTCTTTTTCCACATTCATACTGTTTCATTCACTCTGTTCAATGCATAGCTTTTGGACGTATGGATCCAAAGATCACCAATTAATCTCAATACATCAGAGTCTGTATTTTTATAGCTAAAGACAATGTCATGGTAGATTAAGACCAATTTAATCTGCAGTATTTTCCTCTTGAGAACATGCAGATATTTCCCTATAGAGTGGGATAGTTTTAATTTCCATTTCATTTGAGTTTCCTAGGAAAGAGTTCAACCTGAATAATGAAAAACGAATTTAGAAATAGTCCTTTCTCCATCATCCAATATTCTCTAGGTCTTATACCTCTTCTGTATTCAAACGTCAGGCTACTTCTTACAAGTGTCATTATTTCTTCATATTTCAAAGAGGTAGTTTCAATAAGTAAGTTGATCTATATTTAACATATAAGGGCCCTTCAATACAATTTTCCATTCCTCGTACCTCAGATATTTTCACAAATATTGACTAGCCTACCAACAGTAAATGACACAAGCATCATCTTTTTGTTCAGTACCATCCCAGTGGGGATTCCAGAGAGAGAGGAAAGTTAGTTCAGGACAATGAAGAAAACAGGGATAATAACAAAGATATACAAGGAGAGGAAAGTTGGAAAGTATTTTCACTGAAGTATTTCTACAGAGATAATGTTGAGGTAAAAACTTCATTGGTCTTGGGAAATAATCAGTGATGTTCTGTTATGGTCGTTTCCATTGTTTTTATTTTGTCATTCTTGATGGTGATCTTTCTTCCCAGATTTCTTTTATTTTTGAATCAGGGTTTTGCTATGCTACCTTGTTTGGACTGAACATTTTTCTGTGGCTCAGGCTGGCATTGATCTTAAAACCCTCCGGCCTCCACTTTCTGAATGGTGAGATTTCAGGCATGTGTCATTAGTCTTTGCCCTAGACACATATTAAGCTCCACACAGCAGTGACTCCATCAGTAAATCTGTAGTCTTTGGTTTACACACTTCCAGATGAGAAATGAACTCATCCTGAGCTTACAATTCAGGATAACTGAGCAAATCAAATGGGAAAAAGATGAAATGTTTGTGAAATCTTGCAAACCTAGTAGACCTGTAAGGTATAAATATCTTTTATAACCACCAAATTAAGTCAACTTGTCTTTGATTTGAACTCAATAGTAATATTTGCTCTGGAGAAGAAAATTAACACCAGTTTTTAAAAAACCTTACCAGTGAAAAGTCTAGATACTCATGAATAAGTTTTACTTCAGATGTTATTCTGACCATTGCTAATGACTAGTGACTCAGTAATCTCCCACGGGTATCTCATTACATCATCAACATTCCTCGTTTTCTCAACATTTCTTTGTACTGAGTGTATAGGAATGATGTTTCATGCATTTCCTATGTTGTCATTATCAATGGAAGGGAATCTGGTCGCAAATGCCAGGTGTTTCCTATATTTGTAGACTATAGTAACTTGTTCAGAGATAATGAAAATGGTTGTTTCTCTCCTCATTCACTATTTAGGTGTTATAAAGCTACTGCAGAGCAGCAAAACAACTCCTTCTGGTTATTACACAGATTTTCCTGGCAAATCAGCCTCTCCTGTTGCTTCCTCTTGGCGAACAAACTGACAAATGCCAGCTGCTGACTCTTGGCTTTCTTCAATGTACCCTTCAAATATGTGGCCTAGATTGTTCCTTATGTTGCCAGCTTCTTCCGTGCTTTGGATGTTTTTAAAAGCTCTCAGGCACAGATATCATTCAGGGAGAAATAATTAGGTAGAAATTTTGATTATACTGACTACAGTAAGATATATGCCTTGGTAGTTCGAGTTTTGGGGACTGGTTCAAATATTAAAGTTAAATGTCTCTTTAAATATGATCCTTTAAATCATAAGATTATAGTGATAGAATTGTAACAAGGCAAGTATTGATTCATTGAATCCCACTTGAAGTTCTGGTTTTCAGGGCATATAGAAGACAATCAGAGAGGGCTGTCCTCCACAAGGAAGTTAAATGATGCCCCTGTGTTTTGATTTCATGGAAAAATGAAGGATTTGGAATTAAATAAAGTTAGCAGAGAGAGCAATAGGGTAATAGAGATCTCTTAGGAATCTGAATGAGGCTTAGAATCACTGAGGTCAACTTCAAATGGAACCCTCAGGGTTCAGCCCGGTTGCACAGGCCAGAATTTCCATCTTAGACTATGGCATTAATAACAGTTAACATAAGGCCTTATATGCAAGTCATTCATATTTTTCTCTTTTATTCCTTTTATTTAACTGATATATAAAACTGCATATAATAATATACTTCAGCCCATGTGTGCATTGTGTATTATTCAAATCAGATCTAGCATCCCTACCTCTCCCAACACTTACTATTCCTTTCTAGTGAAAACATGAAATGTCTTTTCTTTAGCTTCAAAGAAGAATACAGCATGTACTTTTTTATCTGCACTGATCTTAATGTGCACTGTAACACCAGGACTTATTTTTTCCTACAGTGTACAATGCAATACCACAGCTTACTTCTAACTGTAACTTAGTATCTGTTAACCAATCTTACTATATCTCTCTTTCCTCTTTATTTATCCTAGCACCAGGTAACAACTATTCTTTCAAGTTCTCTGAGATAAAAGTTTTTATCCTCTCACATAAAAGTGATGATATGATATTTTTCTTTCTGTTCCAGGCTTACTTCATTCAATATAATATTTTCTAGCATTTTTAATATGTTGCAAATGTTAAGATTTTATCCTACTTTATGGCTGAATGATATTCTATTGTGTATATTACATGTATACATATATCTCTATCTCTGTCTATCTCTCTCTCTCTCTCTCTCTCTTGATACTTCCCCAACCAACTCTTTCAAGTATCCATTTAACTTCAATTTTTTAAAAAATACTCATTTTTATTGTAAAGGCAATGTACAGAGGAGTTACAGTTATATGTCAGGTCATGAGAACATTGCTTTGCAGTTACATGTCAGGTCATGAGAACATTGCTTTGTGAACAGTGTCACTTTCCCAATATTTTTTTCTTCCTGACTCCCCTGTCCTGCAAGTTGTATAGTTCATCTTCAATATAGTGCCTAGTAAGAATCACTGTTGCATGTATTCACCCTTTGTCCCTCAGTTTCTATATTCTCCCTTCCCCTTCCCAAAAGAAACTTATATATAAGGTAGAATGTACAGAAATTTAAAAGAAAACAGCAACAAAGGAGAGAGAAAAACAAAAAAAAGTGAAAGAGAAAAGAAAAAAGGAAAAATAATAAAAATACGGGTGTTTTCATTTCTTGGAGTTCATTTTGAAAACATCATTTTATATGATGACACGCATATAGCTATTGAGCCTTTGTGATCCTCTCCTGAGAATATCCTCCTCGGGTCTCACTGTGTGAATGTCTAGAGTCCTGTTTAATTTATCATGTCCAATTATAATGTTTTTTGTCATTTATCATCCATTGTGTTTACTTGTAAGCTTGATATTGCACCATTTGTAAGGAAATGGAAGACTTGGAAACAATTATATTAAGTAAACCAGACCCAAAGAAACATAGGTTTCATGGCTTCTCTCATTTTAGTAATTAGAATGTGCTTAGTGTTTGTTTTTTGAACTTTAACATTGATTTTTTTCTAATGTATTATACTATTTCAGATCTTCCTTGACTCTCTACCTAATGATTGGTGGACATTTGACTGATTCCATTTCTTGACTAGTTGAATACTGATACAATAAACATGAAAATGCAGATATTGCTGACTTATTGCTTTAAGTTTCTTGGGATATGTACATAATAGTGTTTCAAGTGGTTGTTCATTGTTAACTTCTTTGAGAAATCTCTGAAAGGCACAATGGCTATCTGTACTAATACACACTATTACCAACTGAGTGTAAGGGTTGCCTATTCTTAGCAAAACATATTTATTATCTTTGAAAATCTCAGGAATATTCATTCCAACAAGTCACTGGTCTTAGTAGAGTTTTTCCTTCCTTCCTTCCTCTGTCTGCTCCTTCTTCTTCTCCTTTTTTTTTTTTTTTGGATCCGATCATGGGGCCTGAACTCTGGGCCTGGGCACTCTCCCTTAGCTCTTCAGCTCAAGACTAGCGCTCAACCACTTGAGCCACAGCGCCACTTTCGGCTTTCTTCTTTTTGCTTATGATGGTGCTGGGGAATCGAACCGATGGCTTCATGCATGCAAGGCAAGCGCTCTACCACTGAGCCACCTTCCCAGCCCCTGCTCCTTCTTCTTGTGAGCATAATCTCCACAAACTGTCTATTTCTCTGGGGTATACTCATGTTAACACATCCAAATGTGTCATTCAGATGATAGATTCCTTGTTGGATTATTTTTTAGCTTACTGTTTGAATAGCTTTTCATTTCTCAAACTTTTGTTGATCTTAAAAAAAACTCCCTTTCTTCACGTTTTGCCTATCTTTTCTACTTTCCACTTCTTTGGAAATAGTATACTTAGGTTTATTGCTATTTCACTTCAGAGTGTGAACTTTCTGCTCTTATGTCACCTCATCTGATCCAATGTTTTTCCTTTTTATATATGAACTCACTTTCATGGGGAGTTTTCTTTTTCTCCAGTCCCTCTTGCCCAGGGATTTCAGTGACAACACACTCAGTTCGGAGCCGTTTTGCCATGGTTGGGATGAGAATCCCCCAGAAGTTCCATCACCAGGGTGGCAATGCTGGAGACACTGGAACCTTGAGGACCTGGGCCCTGATGGGAAGTCATGAGTCATTGGACACGGGCCCTCCAAAGGAATTGTGGGACTTTTGTCTATTCTCGTCTTGTGCTTTGTTTTCTGGTACTTGAGTTGAGTAGTAGAACAAGCCGTGTCCTTCCATCCTGGTTAGTCAGGGGCCCAAAGCCATTCTTCCACTACAATCCTCAATCATGACCCAAATTCAATTTTTTTTCTTTGTAAGTTAAATGCTTCAAGAATTTTTTTTATAGTAATAGGGAGCCTCTTAATGTCATTGCCCTTGAGTTTTTCTGCCATGTGTTTTTAAATACAATTTTTCACCTGAGAAACTTAAAAGAACTGATAAGTAGAAAACAAACAAATGAATAAATCACATTTCTCTGTGACTAACATTGGGAAGTAAGAAGATGGTTGAATCAATTCTTCGTCAATTTGTATTCAGAGATATAATTCCATTAACAAGAACCCTGGAGGATTTAAGCTATAAACAAATATATTTCCTATGTAGTACCTATGAATATTTCTTTCCTTTCTTCAATGCAATTTAATAATTCTTACCTCTCTTTCTTCCTGATATTTTCTCTGAACTGTTTAGTGGCTATAAAGTCAGAAACTCCTTGGGGAGAACATTATGTGAAAATAAACGTGAAATATTTAGTAAATATATAAACAAATTAACCCAAACACGAAGAAAATGTCCTTCTGAAAAATGAAGTGAGAACATCATTTGTTAAATGAACTTGAAAATAAACACATTAACATGTATGTAAGCACATTTATATCAATTAATGCTCAATTTTACAAGCTATAACTCAAGCAGTTTATGTTTAATTAAAGAAATCCTTTTTTCATTTCAGTATTTTATGTACGTCTACTTATGTTTTTTCAATTTGGAGGTCTAGTAATAGATCTTGGTGATATCAAAAAGGCAAATAAAATAAAATATGTTAATATATATTAAATAATGGGAATTATTAATAGATACTTATTAGATACCCACTAAGCACTGTGGTTTACAGGAGCTAATAATCCTTATTCAAGGATGATTACAATCTCATGTGGTTTTATGCATATATAAATATATATGTATATATATATGTATGCCATGAGAGGAAGGAGACCATCAACATTGCTTGGCTGGCCCTGGCTGCTAGTCTGTGCAGGATTTAATGTAGGAAAAACATCACTGTAAATCAGAATCATGCTGGAGAGCTCAGTGCACCAATAGGAATGAATGGCTTCTTTTCTGCCTTCAGAAACCAAGGAGATACCTTGTTTCAGCTCAGCCTTCTCATGTCTTACTAAGAGAGGAAACGACTGCTAGTCATGAAAACCTGGAAAGAGAAAGTAAAGGAGGAGCTGAGTGAGATAAGTGGGTTGTGTAGGGGATTCTGGTTCACCAAAAGATGCTGCGAACAAGTGAAGTCTGAATTAGGGGAATGGGAAAAAGAAATAAAGTACTGTCTTAATACCAGGTTTTACTTTAATGTCAGAATGTATACACTCAGAGGTGGTGTATTTAACCCTAGTTGATACTTTTATTATTTATAAAGAATTTCCCCCAGATTCCATCTTTTCTCTTTAAATGTGATTGACAGTAACACTTTTTGGACAGTAGACTGGTATTTGCCTCAATTCAAAGAAAATGATGAGAAATCTAGGTTCTGCATTTGTAACGAGGATCTTTAATTTATATGATTTTTTTTTTGCCAGTTCTGGGGCTTGAACTCAGTGCCTGGGCACTGTCCCTGAGTTGCTTTTGCTCAAGGCTAGCACTCTACCACTTTAGGCACAGTAGCACTTCTATTTTTTTCTGTGCATGTGGTATTAGGGAATTGAACCCAGGGCTTTGTACATGCTAGGCAAGCAGTCAACCACTAAGCCACATTCCCAGCCCCAGATTATATGGTTTTTATTGTTTGTTTGTTTTTTTTTTTGTGGTAGGTCATGAGGCTGTCTGGGCGCTATCCCTCAACTCTTCAGCTCAAAGCTAGTGCTCTACCACTTGAGCCACAGCACCACTTCTGGTTTTGTGAGTGATTTATTGGAGATAAGAGTCTCATGGACTTTCTTGCCCAGGCTGGCTTTGAACCAGGATCCTCAGATCTCAGCATCCTGAGTAGTAGGATTACAGGCGTGAGCCACCGGCACCTGGCTTATATGATTTTTATAGATAAGCATTTGCTTGTCATGGGACAAGGATTTTTTGAACTTTTACAGTATGCTAGGTGGAGTAAGAGGCCTTAGGGGCATGATGGTGGATAGAGGTGGAAGGGTAAGACACCTGCCATTGCTGCCTTCATAACATTTAATACGGTGAAGGAGTGGAGAATGGGCAGAAGAAGAATAAATAAAAAGCACAAGACCAAGAGGAATTCCAACACAGTAACTTCTGAAAAGATAAGAGGTGGATGATGGGTCAGAGTGGAAGGCAGAGGCAGGTGAGAGTTCTCTTTATAGAGTGAGTGGTGGGAGTGAAGAGTGTGTGTGTGTGTGTATCCTTCAAGCTGAGGCCTGAAAAATGATAAACAGATTAGCCATGACATGAAGAGAACATTCTAAGCATAAGGAACAGCAAGAGCATGAATCATGAAACAAAGCTCAATTCCTTTGTTTGAGGAATGTGAAAGGGACCTGCGTTCATAGAGTACAGTGATGGCGCAGAGATGGAGAAGATATGAAATCATGGAGGCAATCAAGACTGGGATGTATTGAAATGGTAAATGTTAAGAAAGTTTTGCTGTTTAACCCAATGTAAAGTCAGAAGTATGAGTAATGAAGGAAAGGGTCTCCTATTACTGTATTTATATGTATATATAAAAAGTCATATGTTTATGTATTTATATATTTGTATGTATTTATGTATCTACACATATACACATATATGTTATCCCAAGTAATTGGGATTACATTGTTGTACCTAGTCTTGATCATAGATTTTTGAATTCAAGTGGTAAGTTGAACACATGGAACACCTATTAACTTTTTTTTCAATATCCTTTTTTTTTGGTCAGTCCTGGGGCTTGAACTCTAGGCGTGGGCGCTGTCCCTGTGCTTTTCAGCTCAAGGCAAGCACTCCACCTTTGAGCCAGAGCACCATTTCCTTAATTTTTTTAATGTGGCAATTCTGTTTGTTTTTGAAAAAGTATCAGCTGTGAAAATGAAGTCCAACACAATTTTTAAAAGTGTTGAATCTAGGTTCCCATGTAAAAAAGGAATAATTGTATAATATTTTTTGTGCTTACAGGCACAAAATAAATCTGTTTCCTTTCAGCTGTTCATGGTTACCTTAGTACTTCTATTTGAATCCCAATTCAAATGCAAGGAAGGGACATGCTTTCTGCATGTTGCTGTGATAGACAAATGCAATGACTTATCCTTAAGAATTATGGACACCTAGTCACATATTTTATCCTCTGATGTATTCTGAAGTCTTTGGCAGTTTGAACCTTGATCCTTGGCTTGAATATGTAAAAGGTCAAAAACAAATCTTTGGTTATAGGGTATAAAGATTTTTGTGTTTGCATATGCTTACTTAGCTGAGGTACACACTTGGAGGAAGAAAAGGATGCATCCTCTATGAGAAGTTATGTGAGTACATTCTTAGGGTTTCGGGAAATGTGGAAGGTGGTGAGTTGGAAGGGGTATTGTATTTTATACTAGCTGGTCATATTTTTGAATCTTGCTTGTGCTACTCACAAGAAACAGTGTCCATGCTAGAGAAAGGGAGAAGTCAATTTTGGCAATTGTGACTCTTTATGACAGTTGCTGTCTCTGAAATATTACCTGATTTTCACAATGTAAGGAAGAAAAATGACCTTTGTTCTGTTTGTATTTGAGCTCAGAATTCTATGGCTCCATTTTCAGAGGAAAATATCCTGGAAACTATAGTGTTTTGATCAATCCTGTTCAAGTCATTGTTTGAATACTGGATTCCAGTAAACATGATTTCAATGAAGATGAACATAGGTGTTAAAGATTGAATATACAACTCCTTTAAAGGATTGTTTGTGTAAGTGGCAGAACTTCAAAATGAAAATAGTTAACATTGGGGAAATTTAACATCCTATGACAAGTTGGTAAGCATCTCTAAGGAAATGGTTTAGCTAGCAATTTTAGAATTATGTCTCAGGAATGGAGGATTATTTTAAGACTAAAATTTGTTTCCACCTGAAAGACAGTTGGTGGTACTCACCTTATTTTAGTATGATTCTATAACCAATTCTATTAAGCCATAGCAAAGTATTTAGGTAAAAAGATGATTAATTTACTCGAAAGATGTTTCTTGAGAATCTATCATGTTTCTAGTGTGGGAGGTGGTAAATAGAGGGATAGACTACTTCTGTTGAATTAACAGTGCCTTGAATTATAGTGGTAGAGTCTTGCCTATTATTCATGAAGCCCTGGATTTGATTCCTCAGTACCACATAAACAGCAAAATCCAGAAGTGGCCTGTGGCCCAAGTGGTAGAGTGCTAGCCTTGAGCAAAAGAAGCTCAGGGACAGTGCCCAGACCCTGAGTTCAAGCCTCCTCGGGACTGGCAAAAACAAACAAACAAACAAAAAACTTGGAAGGAAAATGCTTCAAACAAGTGAACACAGAGATCAAATAGAGTGACAACAAGAAGAATGTTTCCTGAAAAGGATGGCAGGTAACAGGAGACATGCTGTTTGGCTTCTGGCTGCTGCCTGTGAACTTCTCAGAACCTGCTCAGGCTGTGGCTTAAAGGAATGTGGTCTAGGTGCAGTGAGTCAGCAGGAAGCAACCATTTAGGGGTTTGTTTTGCCTTCTGTGCTTCTTACTAAGTGAGTGACTACTAACTCATAATTATGGCAAAAATAATTGTATTTTCCCTTTTCTTTATGAATACCAGCAAATCCAAAATGGTAGTAAATCTTGTTAAAACCTTTAGGCCTTCCTTGGTTTTCATTATCCGATAATTTAGAGGTGACCTTTGTGCAGTACTTTACTCTTTGTTTTCATACCACTGCTCTCTTCTTTTCTCGAATACCTTGCTTGCCCTCATTTCTGATTAACTCTTGATTGGCCTCTCTGTATTCTGAAGTCTATCAAAACTTGATGCTGGGTGAGCTCATTATTCTATTTAGGTCTTTCTCTGAGGCATCTTATGAAGTCACTACATCCCCAAGATTTTAAGCAGCATTCATAAGTTTCTATTTCTGAAATTTATCTTGTCTCTCTGATCTCTGTGTGGTTGTACATTTATATATTAGAATGATCATAGATATCTCCATTTGGATATAAGCCTATCAAGCTTGTAATAGCCAAAGTAGGATGTGTGCTTTCACTTAAGAATAGATCTCTATTCTTCACTATTTTCCAGCTACTCAATGCATTTGAAGTATTGTGAAGTTTCAAAACCATTGGCTTCCATTCTGACTAGCCTGGAAACAACTGACCTTCTTTCTTTCCTGTCTACCAAAGAGACATCGAAACTGGCATTTCACTACCTACTTTTGCCCTTATGTGATCCATTCATTCCAATCATCTGCAACTATCATTTTAAACGATAAGCTATATTCTCCTATGTAAATATTTCCATTACTTTCCCAATGCATTTCCCATTAAGATCCAACTTTGTCACTTTAGACTACAGGCGTGCAGAACTGTCTGTCTCCCCAGACCATTTTTGCCTCCCCTTGGCTACTCACTATGAGGATGGTGTGTTTCACATTCTCACAACTGTCATCGTTGTACCTGTCTTTGTACCCCAAAACTTCTGTTGTCTCTGGCATATGTCCCAGTTTATCACATTCAAATGTGTTTTGACTTTTTTAAAAATTTCAAGTCTCACCTTAAATATTATTTCCAAGAAGGCTTGTCTGATCATTCTATCTGTAGAAGATTTTGGCATGTCTTTAGTTATTTAGCATTATTAATATTTGCTTTATTTACTTGCTTACTTAAGCTCAAGCCTTGTGTTTCTAGAGGTGTGTCATTATATAACCATGTCATATGGGTGTATAGAAGCACCTTATGGGGCTGGGAAGGTGGTTCAGTGGTAGAGTGCTTGCCTTGCATGCCTGAGGCCCTAGGTTCAATTCCTCAGCACCACATAAGAAAAAAGCTGGAAGTGGAGCTGTGGCTCAAGTGTTAGAGCACTAGCCTTGAGCTGAAGAGCTGATGGACAGCACCCAGGCCCAGAGTTCAGGCCACACGACTGGACCCTCCCCCCAAATAAAAGAAGCACCTTATGATCACACTGCCACATACTTCTTAAAGGGAATTTTAGATATTTACATTAAATGGGGGGGGGAAGTCTTCACATCAGTAAGGTGACATTTTGAACAGAATATTTTCCAGATTTGGAGTAGTGGATAAGGGATTGTGAAATGATATGATGGCTAAGTATGGTGGGTATAAAAAGCACCTTCTTTATTTTATCTTTCTCTCTTCCTCCCTCTCCCTTTCTTTCCTCCCATTCTCTCTCTCCATCCCTACTTTCCTTATTTTAAAGATCATATATCACTGAATAGACCTTAAAGAAATTGAGTGAGAATAGTTATTGTATTTTCATTATCTTTTAGGTCCTCTATAGCTTAAAAATAGAATTTTCTCACTTCTATAGCACTGCGCTCTGTTGAGTGACTTGAACTTTATTTCTAAATGCCAAGAATTTACCTCTGGACGTTGAAATCAAGTCCCACGAAAACAAAACAAATTGCCTAAAGGAATACAGATCTTTGCTCATTTGTCATGAGCTGACTGGCCTCTTAGTGGGGTGCAAATTTTCCTAAATATATTATTGTCTGATTCTTCCGCAAGTGAGGGAGGAACTCCAGAGTTACTAAAACCAATTAAGTTAGTTTCAAATGCTCTGTAGATTGTGTGACAGTGGAACATGTTATAGTAGAACAATCAAGTCTTATATGGTTAGCAAATAGCTGCTGAAAACCAGTAGATTTCATGGAATGCAATTATTTCTTCTCAAATCACACAGCAGTTTGTTAGAATTGTGTTTTGGCCCCACCACTAAGGAACTTTGGCATGCAATGTGAGAAAGATTTTATTTCTAACTCTTTGAGTTCTTTACTTGCCTTCTGCCTACTCCCCAAAAGAACCTCTGTGAGAGGTAAATATGTCTTTCATGAAAGTTTTCCAAGGGTGAGCAAACATAAACATTTGCATTTATACTAATATGCTACTTTATACTAATCCAGAACTGTTGTGATGTGCCCATTCTAATTATGGAAATTATCAATTAAAATTTGCTTTCAACATGAATAGTTTTGTTGAAAAAAATTAAAAAGAATTATAGCATGTGCACTTACTGAACACAAGCAATAATTTGTTACATGGAGGCTGAGGTTGATGAGGCACATATATCTTAATATCAACAGCTATCAAACTTCTAGGGCAAAAGAAGATTATAGAGGGTAATGGTGTGTTGAACATGATCAAATCACATTTTACACATGTATGAAAATGTTGCAATGAAGTCAATTATTTTGTACAATTAATATATACCAGAGGAAAAATCATGTAACATTGACACAATCGTTTATTTTATTCTCCCTTGTTATGAATGCAAAAATAATTTTGTTTTTTTATTTTTTATTTTTAAAAAATTATTTATTTATTTTTATTATGAAAATAGTGCACAGAGGGGTTACAATTACATGGGCAAGATAATGAGTACATTTCTCATCAAGCATTGTAGCCTCCTCCTTTGTTTCTCCTTCCCATCCCTTCCCATCCTCCCCCTTCCCCCCTCCCCCCCCACCAAAGTTGTAAAGTTCATTTTTGACATAACGACTTGTACATCTCATTGTTACAATGGGTCCACCTCCAATAAGAATATCAAAGCCTTGTTCTGAGAGTACTACAAGTTCTTAACTTCCCTATAACAGTTGTATTTTATATTATAAGTAAATAATCAATATTAACAGGTATATTTGTCCAAACTAGGAAACTGAGTAAAATGACCTACTTACTTAAAAAAATATTGTAATGATGCTGTAAAGAGTGGTTACAATTATATGAGTACGGTAATGAGTACATTTCTTGTTTAACATTGTTACTTCCTCCTTTGTTTTTCTCCTCCTATCCCTTCCCTCCCCTACCTCCCCCACTCCCCCCCACAAAGTTGTAAGACATAGTGTCTTGTGAGTATCATATAGTATCTTGTATCATTGTTGCAATGGGTCATCCTGTGTCCTTGTTTCAGCATTTTGTTATTCCCTTTCCTCTCCCCAAATTAGATAAATATATATAAAAATGCTGGGTAGCAAAATCAAATACAGTGACAACAGGAGGTATAACACAGGGGGAAGAACATACAAAAGAAACAAATAAATTAGGAAGTGGTGCTGTGGCTCAAGTGGTAGAGCGCTAGCCTTGAGCTGAAGAGCTCAAGCCCTACAACCGACCCCCCCCCCCAAAAAAAAATCACACACTACATTAAAAGCAACACTAACAAAGTAAAACCTCTTGTGTCCATATCTTGGGGTTCATTTAGATTAGCATCACCTTATATAGTCATATGCTTTTTGACAAAGTGATGTACAGAGGGGTTACAGTTACATAAGCAAGGTAATAAGTACATTTCTTGTCAAATTTGTTACCCCTTCCCTCATTTTTCTCTTATTTCCCTTTCCCCCACCATAACCCGCAAGTTGTACAGATCATCTCCAACTTATTGTCTTGTGTCTGAACTTAGAACTTGGGTGCTATCCCTGAGCTTTTTGCCCAGGGCTAGTGCTCTATCACTTTGAGCCACAGTGCCACTTCTGATTTCCTGATTTAGAGACAGCAGTCTCACAGACTTTCCTGGAGCAGTTGGGTTTGAACCATGATTCTCAAATCAGCTCCTCAATAGCTAGGATAATAGGCATGAACCATTGGTGCCCAGCTTCATGTACATTTTTATTTTGTGTCTTCTTGTTCAGGAACTAATTTTCCAACCTGATATTTTGCCAAAACAAACAAAAAAACAGCACAATATAAGCACATTAGTACAGAGTACAAATACATCAACTATGAGCAATAGGATTTCTAGACAAGAGGTTATGTTCCTCCCAGTGCCCCATATTCCTTCATAACTTTTCTGCTATTAGGTATTAGGATAAATAACTTGTAATTGCTTAAATTATGAATATTTATTCCACCCACCTAATTTTTCTATGTTCAAGTATGTATCTTTCCAATGTGAACACCTATAGACACCTGCTCAGTTTTTTATTTTACCTTTAGTTTAGTAAAGATGCAAATGAAAATGTTTCATTTCTCACTGATTCCTCTCTGCTTTGACAACTTTGTACTGCTAAGTAACAAAATAAGTTGCCACACTAGAATTAATGGCAAATATTACAATTCCGTTTTTTTTTTTTTTTGGAGGAGAAGAATATGTTCAACTCAAAGATTTATATTTGCTCAGCTGGGACTCTACCAATTGAGACAAGCTTCCAGCTCTGATTTTTGTTGGATTTATTTGGAGATGAAGCCTAGAAAACTTTACTGTCCTATCTAGCTTCAAATCTTGATCTTTTGGTTATCAGCCTCCTGAGAATATTGGATTATAGCAGCAAACCACTGACATCCAACTACAATTCCTTTTCTAACACTAGTTATTCATTTAACATGTACATCAAGGTATTATAGAGAAATTGAACAAGATAAAATTTCTCCTTCAAGATCAAACTTCTTTAGTGGATAGGAGGCCTGAAGATACATGTATATTGGAGAAATAACACTGTGTATTTCTCTGTAATGGTGGTTGCCAAAATCAGTGGTTTACGATTTGGGGGAAACCTAAGATGTAGATTGCTAAGACACAGCTACAATACTTAGAAAGTGGTCTAGGTATCTATATCTATATCTATATATATTAAAAGGCTAGTATGGGTGATGTTTCTCTTTAGGTGATTCTCAGAAGTTTATTAGAGAAACATCATAGCTAGTTAACTTTATAATAGAGTCATTATGTTTTCCCAGTCTTTATATTTTGCCTTCTTTGTTGACTTTAATGTACTCCAGTAATTTCACTGAATCTGGTTTTTTTCATATATAATGTCTTTGGGTTTTGTCAATAATAATGTTTTTGGAGTCTTTTAATCATCCATTTTAGATCCTTGTAGTCCTTATGTTTGTTTAAATTCTGCTGAAAGTTAAATTAAAATTGTTATTAATAGATATTTAAAAAGTTTTTATCTACATTTTAGGAGTCAGAAGTTAATCCTTAAATTACAAATTAGTTAAAATATCAGGTACTGGTAGACATATAAAACTAAGTTTCCATTCTAAAATAATTTCTTCTTAGCAGTTAAGTAAGATATGTATTTAATCTTTTCAAAGAGGGAGAAACCACAGGGACTTACACATTCACCTCATCATTGAGGCCTTAATTAGCATGTGGGATAGCTCATAATGGAGGTCTTAATTAGCATGTGAGATAGCTCAACTCTGAAAAAAAATTCTGCCAAATGATTTTTTTTGTCAATTCACTCATGCAAGGGAATGAAAACATCAAAGGACCTGTGGTTGGAACTTAATTCACATTTATTTTCCATAATAGTTTTGAAATTTCTATGTCATAACGTCACAACACTTAACATGTTCTTGATAAATAGGTAATAGAATGGCAACAATTTTCAAGAATTTGATGAACTCTTTTATTGAGAATTTGAATAATTATGTAATTTGTTGACATTTTATTAAGTTTTCTCTCATAAACTGTAACAATGGTAGAAGTATTAGAAGAAATGCTTTGAAATATTAGGGCAATTTTATGTCTTGTTAAAACTCACTGCAATAAGATGACATAATTCTTCCTTGTTTTAGGATTTTTCTTAGTTGCTTGTTTGATTTTTGCATTGTTAGTGTTATAAAGTAGTCTGGAATCTATTTGACTTTGCCATGGACAAACCCCTATCCCCAGACCTGAAATACAATCATATTTTGAAATTAAAGTTCCTTCTTTCTATTCAGAGCAAAGGTACAAGAAGAAATGTTACCTTAGGGTTGGATTAAGAGGCGAAGTCTAAGCTGCATCACTCAGTACAAAATTTAACATACTGACTATGAACAATCAAACTCCTAGGTTTGCTAATAATTACTATTATAGAAGTATTTTAATTTCTATGAAAATTTTGTAAATAATATTGTATGTATAAAATGAACTGAATTAAATATCCTTTGGGTTGTTCTCAAATAAATATTCAAGAAGTCATGGTGTTTATAATATTTATTATAATTATTTGAAACAGGATCACAGTATGTAATCCAGGTTAGACTAAAACTAGTATTCTTACTGTCTATAGTTCCTGAGTGGTGGGATTACAATTATCAGCCACAATGCCTAGGTTTAAATGGAAGAATATTTCCTTAGGTATTATTGATATATCCACTTTCAAAGTTGAATGTAGAAGCAATTATTTGTTTATTTCAGTTCAAATTAGCAATCCTGAAGAATCTGTTCTGTGCTGAGCACAAGCACTCTTACATATCATGCTAATTTTCTGACATTGAGCAGACAGATGTTATAGAGGCTGTTCTAAAGTAGGCAGGAGGGTTTATTCTTTCAGAATGAAGGAAAAGGCAATGAAATATTAACATGTCTGAGGAGAAAGCTGTGAAGGTACAGAATAGACAAAGACAATGAGGGAATGGGGCAGGGGGGGGCAGATATCGGTCACCACTAGTGTGAACAGAAAGCAATCACCCAAAGGCAGACCATCTATGTGTATACATAGAAGACCAATAAGGACTTTTCTCAGTTCTAACTCTATCAATACCAAGTCAACACAAAGTTCAAATGGTCCCTGAGAGGTCCTAAAGGTAATTATATTGATGATCAAATATTTCTTTTTTTTTTTCTTTGGGGTCCGGGCATGGGGCCTGGACTCTGGGCCTGGGCACTGTCCCTCAGTTCTTCAGCTCAAGGCTAGTGCTCTACCACTTGAGCCACAGCGCCACTTCCGGCTTTTTTCTTTTTGCTTATGTGATGCTGAGTAATTGAACCCAGGGCCTCAGGCATGCAAGGCAAGTGCTCTACCACTGAGCCACCTTCCCAGCCCCTGATCAAATATTTCTTAAAGTATTTTTAAAAATCTGAGATACCAATTTTAACTTTTGCATGCATAAATAATTAATTGGTAGACACACTAAGTGAACAGGCTCTGTTGCCTAAGTTGGTAGAGCAGTCAGTCTCCTCTCTGCTTATAGAATGAGACAGGAAAGGCTCCTCTGTTAGGAAAATGACAACCTTTGCAGACAAGCAAATAGCATGCTTCTTTTCTGTACAGATTGGAATGGTGATGGAGGACAGATTTGTTGGTCAGTTTTTATTTTCTAATTCCCTAGGATTTCACTATCACTTGATGTCATTTGGCAATTAATTTAAACAGTTTTTCAGAGTTTAATAAGGAAATTAACATAACATATATCCCTCTCAATTTCTATAACATGGGCAGCATTGACCTTTCATTTTGCTGTCTGAGAGCTATCTAAGAGAAATAGGATGAATCTTAAAGAAATGAGATCATCATGCATCTATTTACTTTCTTTGCCCCAGGTTCATTTTAAAGATGCCATTAACTTGAATTGAAGTCTCCTTTAAAATGTCATCCTTTTACCCTAATACACTATTGATGTTTATTGCAACATTATTCACAATTGCTAAGCTATGAAGGCAGCCAAGATGTCCTACCATTGATGAATGGAAAAAGAAAAATGTGACACAAACACATTCACTCTCTCTCTCTCTCTCTCTCTCTCTCTCTCTCTCTCTGTCACACACACACACACACACACACATACATGCAGGAGTGTCAGCATTAGTTGGCCATATTAAAACATAAAACTATGGTGCTTGTAGCAAAATAGACAGAACTGGAGAGCATAATGTTAAGCAAACTAAGCTAGACTCAAAAAGTCAAACAGTACATTTTTTGTAATGTGCAGACTCTAGATTTTTTTTTAAAGCATGGAAAGAGAAGAGAATTTGGGAAAAGTGAGAGTATAGATGGAGAGGAAGAGAGGTAATTCTATACACATATAAAGGCTCATTATTTTATATAATTCATATATGCTAGAGGAAAAAGGAACATGAAAGGTGTCACTCTTTTTAACTGGAATTGTGGACATCTACTGACTTGCTGGATTGCCACTTAGGAAGTCAAGATGATCTTTGGTTCCTCCTTTTTGGGCATAAACTGCTCAAAATTACATGTAACTGCGGAATTGAAGCCAGTTTCTGTCTCTTTCTAGAATATTTTTAGCTGAGAGAATTTTCAAGAACTACCTGATTGCTTCTAAAGGCACTTAGTTATCGAGGGATGGTGGTGGACTTCAGTAGAGAGTATTAAGTACCCAGGCATGTGGGAATGTATGTAAGCAGATATTTTACACCAAGTTATTAACAGTTTTTGAATGGGATGAAGTTCAGCAATATCAAGACAGGAAGGATGACATTCTTTTCATAAAGATGACACTTGGCCCCACATGGGCCTGACAATGCATCTGTTCAAATGGATCTCTATTCTGTTTGAAGGTACAACCACTTTAACTGGCAGTTTTTCCATTTCAATCTTTTAATTGGTATTTTACTGCATGATTATATTCTTTGTAAACACAGTACAGAGATATGTTGAGGAGAGAAATGAGGATAGAATGAAAAGCTCTAGTTTGTTGAATGTCATTCTAAGCTTTGCCTGGAAAGATCAGAGAGAGGTCTAAGTCTGAGAACACTTAACATGAACTGATTTTGATGCTACAATTTTAGATTACTTCCTTTGGGTGGGAAATTAAAAGTTTCCATTGAGCTTTATGCCTATGCAGACCTTGTGTGTAGACTTGAGTGTACCACCATAAAGAACAGAAAAAGAAGCTAATGGAAGCAGAACTGACATGATGTGTTCACAATGTAAATAATGTTCTAAAAATCTAAAGTGCTGTTATTTACCAACAGTCAAAACTATTTTTTTTCTTTGTCTGTCCTGGGGCTTGAACTTAGGGCTTGGGCCTGTCCCTGAGGTTTTTGCTCAAGGCTAGTGCTCTACCACTTAGAGCTATACCTCTACTTCTGGATTTTTGATGGTTAATTGTAGGTAAGAGTTTTATGGCTTTTCCTGCCCGAGCTGGTGTTGAACTGCAATCCTCAGATGTTAGCCTCCCGAGTAATTAGTATTACAAGCATGAGCTACCAACACCTGGCTATGCTATTTCTTTAGGGAAAAGTTTACATTCATCCTGGAAGTAATAAAAGACTACCTCCAAATTAAAAAAATGGACTCCATATTTTTCCAAATAGTCATGAGTAAAATTTTAGTGTTCTCAATGATAAATAACATTTTAATTGCTTCCAGTCATTAGCTAGTGTACATATTCTACCTACTCCTAATTTTGCATATTTTTTAAAATTTTATTTTATTGTAAAGATGTTGTACAGAGGGGTTACAATTACATGAGTAAGGCAATGCGTACATTTCTTGTCATTTTATCTCCTCCTTTGTTTCTATCTACTATCCCTTCCCTTCCTTCCTTCCCCACTTCTCCCCTTCCCCTGGCTGAAGTCATAAAGATCATTCCAACATAGTGTCTTGTGAGTATAATTGTTGCAATGGGTCATCCTGTGTCCTTGTTTCAGCATTTTGTTATTCCCCTTTCTCTTCCCAAATTAGATAAATGTATATACAAGATTCAGGGTAGCAAAATCAAATAGAGTGACAACAGGGGATATACCATAGGAGGAAGAACATACAAAAGAAAAAAAAATCACATAGTACATTAAAAACAACAACAAAGAAAAACCTCTTGATGCTAAGCCAAATGGAATCCATATTTTTTTGAATAGAAAACATTCATTGTTATAAGCAGGGTAACATTGCCTTTAAGGACTGTTAAGAGTTGTTAAGCAGATGGTTTCCTGGGCAGTAATTCATCATATAACTAGAACTGATAAAACATAAATCACAGATTTCCTATCTGTATGTTTTAGTAACATGCTCATTTCTAAAGACCAAATATCTAGGGGAACCTCCCAGGTTAATAGTTTTAACCAGAAAGCACTATAGTGTGGACAAATTTCCTCCTCCACAAAGTTTGTTCTTTATTTTATTTTTTTTTAATTTTGGATTTGGGGCCTGAACTCTGGGCTTGGGCGCTGTCCCTTATTTCTTCAGCTCAAGGCTAGTGCTCTACTACTTGAGCCACTTTCCTAGCCCCCTCCACAAGGTTTTAAGATTTCTTCCTTATTTTTTTTTAAGAATAAGCCTATTTGTTCTTCATTAAACTAATACTTCTGGCCATATCAGCAATAGCTCCAAGGAGTATAACTCTGTAATTTCCACAATTTTCACAAAGTAGTTATTAAAATAAATAGATATTAGGTTTGATGCTACCCTTGATTTGAAATAAAAAAAAATTGGACTATCTTCTTGGGGAAACGAAATTTGTGCCTTAGTTATAACAAGAGAAAGAACTGACTTCATTTGGAGATCTTCCAACACATTTAGTTATTATTCAAAACTGTGTACAGATAAACTGCCTGTGAGAATAATAAGAATATGCAAGGTAAGAAATAGACTTTTATTTTGTTTCTTTCTACTGGTTATAGCAAGCAGAGATAATTATACTATTTGATATTGAATTGGAGAAGCTGTATCAAGTACTTTTTGTAAATCCACAGCAAAAGGTTTAGGCTCAGGTAGATCAATATCTATATTTATATCTATCAATCTATCTATATATCTATAGCATGTCTATAGTCCTTCTCTCTCTTTCTCTCTCTCTCTCTCTCTCTAAATTAGTGCCACAATATATTGGAGACATGCTATATAGCAGGCACAGAATTTGGTTAATATTCACAATAACTGTGAAGGTAGAGACAAATACAATCCTTATTCTCTACATGGAAAAACAATGACCAGGGAAGCTGTTATTTTTCTAAGTTTACCCAGCTAACAAGTCATTCCTCCCGAACAGATTCATGTATACTATTTCACAAATAATTCATATGTGTTTGTCCTTTATTCATCTTATTTTCCCAGTAATCTTGCTTAATATTTCATGACTTATTATGTGAGACATGTAACAGAGAACATATTACTGAGAAGTGTTGGGAAAATATGGAAGAATGGTTCATGGGTTTTTTTTTGTTTGTTTTTGTTTTTGTTTTCCCGACATAATTGCTTTAGGAGTCAGCTACTGTGCCCATGAAATCCCTGCTCTTTGGGAGGTAAAAATAGGAAGCTTGAGGCTTGAGGTTGGTTTGGGAACCACAACACAAGATCTGAAAACAACTAAAGCAAAAAGCGGTGGTGGCATGGCACAAGTTTTATAACACTTGCCACACAAGGGTGAGGAATTGAATTTGGTCCCTTGTACTGGCCAAAAGACAAACATAAGACAATAAAAGCAGCCAAACAGTAACCTATTATTAGTTTAAGAACAGGAAATGTTAACCTTTTATGGTTAAGCCAGAATATTATGGGTCCATGACGTATTATTTGAAATTTGTAGAAACTTGTCTTTCCTCCAGAATTACTTTGTCTCATTTCTGGTAAACAAATTTTTTCTGGAATAATACTTTAAATTATTTTAATAAGAAGCAGAATAAACTATGTCAGGTTCTGTGCTAAGGATGGATCCTTTTATTGTAAGTCCTTTATGGCCTTAGTCACATTAGCTAGACCTCAGATCTGGCTTTGTTCAGATAAAAAAGAGTTTTAATAGCATGTCTCAGGGTTTAATTTACTTATTGATTGTGGGGATTGAACTCTGGGCCAGGACACTGTCCCTGAGCTCTTCAGCTCAAGGCTAGTGCTCTACCACTTGAACACAGTAGCACCTCAGGTTTTCTGGCGGGGAGATAAGAGTCTCATGGACTTTTCCTGCCCTGCGTGGCTTTGAACCACGATCCTCAGATCTCAGCCTCCTGAGTAGCTAGGATTACAAGTGCCTGCCTCATGTGTCAGTTTTCTCCTTACTAGATAATGAAAAAATTATATTTATTACCTGAGTAAGACACAATGCATACATTATAAAATTATTATACTATGAACATATGCAATGTTTTTTGTAATCAAAGAAGGCAAAATAAGAAGGATAGAATATAATTTTTCCATTAATTATACCATCAATATTTAATACCCTAGATCCTGTCTTTGTCAGAAAGATCTTTACACACATTTCCAGTGGGAAAGAAAGGTGATTGTACTGAAAGAAAACTATTTAGGAATGTCTAACAGAATGGGGGGGAAAGTCCATATCTTAGAAGTTACAGATTGTTATAGTATATATTGGCATGAATTCTACTTTGCTCTTTCTCTAACTTGTTCTTTTTTTTTTTTTTGTCAGTCGTGGGGCCTGAACTCTGGGCCTAGGCATTGTACCTCAGCTCTTGAGCTCAAGGCTAGAGCTCTACCACTTGAACCACAGCACCACTTCTGGCTTTTTCTGCTTACGTGGTGCTGAGGAATTGAACCCAGGGCCTCATGCATGCAAGGCAAGCACTCTACCACTGATCCACATTCCCAGCTCTCTAACTTGTTCTTTTAAGTGGTAGCTTATTTGTAATTTCCAGCTATCTCTCTTTGAAATAGGGTTATACATCATCCGTCAGTGACATATATTTTGCAGTACTTCTGGAACGTGTGTGAACCTTTCACCCCCTGGACATCACTCTTCCTTATATGACTTTCTTCAGCCCAGAGATCAAGTAGACATGATGTATATCATAAGAGAGTGGAAGTTTCAAAGGTTATATTGGTGCCACCATTTCTGCTTTTCCTCTAGGAGATAAAAAAAATACAAGGTGCCTCTTCACAGAGTGAAGTGAACTACCAAATGACACATATGGGAGTAAGAAATCTTATTAATGGAAACTACCGGACATACTCTCAGGATACAACCAGGTAAGAGCTAATAAAACATCAATATTTACCTTAAAACATATTGTAAATGTGATGTACAGAGGGGTTACAGTTACACAAGGCAGGGAAGGGTGAATATTTCTTCTTGAACAGTGTTACCTCTCCCTCCTTTTCTCCCACTTTTCTCCACCAACTCTCCTTCCTTCCAACATTGTGTCTAGTGAGTATCACTGTTGAATTGGTTCACCTTTTATGAACAGTGTCACTCCCTCCCCCATTTTCTCCCAGTTTCTCCTCCTGACCCCCTTTCCTGCTCAAGTTGTATAGTTCATTTGTTACATAGTGTCTATTGAATATCTCTGCTGAATTAGTTCACCTTTTGTCCTACCATTACTGTGCTTCCTCTTTCCCTCCCCAAATCCTAGTTGATCTTTCTCCTCTTAAAACTACACAATTATCTCTTGTTTTTAATAGAACTTAATATGTGTATTTTAATTATATGCTTCTATTATGTGTCAGTCCTCTGCTAGATATAGTCCAAAGAGCTTCATGTTATAGTGTATACACATTCATTGTGGCTTAATTCAGATGAAAGTTAATCATTTAAACTGTGAAATTCAGTGGCCATATTACATTCTCCAGGTTGTAAAACCAGCATCTTTGTCTGCTTTCAAAGCATTTTCATCACCTCCAGTAGAAAACCCATCATTTCCTACTTCCCCAGCTCATTTGTCTGGCAACACCCATCTTATTTCTGTCCCTATGATTTTGCCATCTTTGAGTATAAATCATACACTGTTTCATCTTTTGCATCATTTCCTTAACTTAGAGTGATGTTTACATTCATCTAGTACTTCATTCCTTTTTTTATGATGTACTCATCTTTTCTACCTTTTTATCTTTTCTACTATAACTGTTGTGGATAGTGCTGCTATGAACACCTGTGTATCTGTACTTTTTGAAAACCTCGTTTTGACTCTTTTGGATACATATTGAAGAATGGATTGCCGGGTCATATGGTAGTGCTATATCAGACTCTGTGAGACACCTGACTTTCTTATACAAGGCTGCACTGGGTCACATTTGTTCTAACAACATAAGAAGGTCAAACTTCTCCACATCCCCTTTATTACTTGTTGGTTATCAGTTATTTTATTTCTAAGCGTTGTAGTCAATTTTAAATGGGATTTCACTGTGGTTTTGATATGCAGTTTCTTTATAAAATAAAATATTTTTCCATATGCTTATTATATATTTTTATGTGTTCCTTGGGAAATATTTAAGTTATTTGCTCATTTTGAATAGTGACCGTTGTCCTTTTTTGTTATTGCTGCTTGTTAGAAGTTATTTATTTTGAATACCAGATCTTTATCAGCAATGTAACTTGAAAAAAAATTGCTTTTACATTCTCCATAGTTTCTCAAAGTCTTCAGTGATCCTGAAAGAGGATTGTGTGGCTTTAAATTGTATCTTTTGACTCAAAAAGTTTTAAATTTTGATTATTATATTTTATTTTTTTCTTTTCCTTGTGCTTGCTTTCTGAGTTAAATATCATGAAAATTTACTTGATGTTTTATTCAAATGCTATTGTAGTGTGAGCTCTTACATGTAGGTCCTTGTTCCATTGGGATAGTGTTTGCTTATGATAAAAGGTAATGGAACAACTTCATTTATTTGGATATGAATACCAAGATTTCCAGCACCATTTATTGAAGATATTAATCTTTCTCAACTGATGATCTTAACAAACTTCTAAAATATTAATTGGCTACATAGGGGCTTATTTTTGAACTTCTAATTCTGTTGTTTTGCTCTCTTGTTATATATAAGTTTAAACAGATGAAAGGAAGCCAGATCTCCATGGGACATGGGTGAGGAGTTAAATATTATTATATAACAATGCAAAAATTTTGGTACTAATGAAAGTTTGTTGTAAACATTTATTTTGCAGTTTTTCTTTAAATGTATTTGGATGGTAGAGTCTAGGGAGATTTAAATCTTTTATTAACATCTGTTAGACCATTTCTTGATTCTCTGGCTGCCTTGTACAAAAATTTACCAACCATGAAGTCAGACTGTCTTCCTGCCAGTAGCCGCTGCTACTTTGAATCTGATGCAACATTCCAGTTGTCATTCCAAAGTCATTGCTCCAATTAGCAGCTTGAATGAGATTTTTGTCATCAAAACAGCCATTTCCCCACAAACTAGAGAACTGCTTGATTCTTTGGATAGACCTTCCTTTCTTTGGCATTCAAAAAATTTCACTGATAAGAATTGTAATCATTTTCTGAGGAAAGTGAAGTCTGAAGAAATTATGGACTTTTCCACATCTTTTATCTCCACAGTCCACTGTGGAGCTAAAAAGAAAACACCATGGTATTCTTAGTTCCTCTGAAAAGTAGAATTACTTCGTCTTGCTAGGCATTCAAAGGGCCAATGTGCCAACTCATAGCAATAATTCTTTTCTTTAACCTTGGCTAATGTTTCCTATCAATTCATTACACTGGCTGTTAGCTGAGGAAGGGCAAGTGCATCCAAAAATATAGCAAGGTTAACTGTGCAATGATTCAATAAAATGTATTATAATAAATATTATGGGGCTATTGAAAAAATAACACTGATGTTATACAATTGAGTATATTATCGATGTGTAGGCACTTAAAAATAGCTGTAGCCTGTCGATTACTGATGTGTGTAAAATATATGTCTGAGACAAACACTACCTTTATATTAAGCCTCCAAAATGTGTATTTAATATCACAGAAGAGTTTGCAATTAAGGACATATCTAATCAGATAATATACCAGAATAGTCTCCTTTTAAAATAATCTGAAAATCATTTTATACTTAGAACAAGATGCTTTTGTTCTATGTAACTTTTTTAAAAAAAACATGAAATTTATTGTGCCTTATTAAAAACCATAGGGTACACCACATAAGCTAGAGGATCATGTGGCTTCATATATATTTCAAAATATGTTCCTAATTAAGTGAATTAATAAAACTGATGCATAAAACCCGGCCTGGCATAGTACTGTACCCCAGATAAAATGTGACTTCTTTCCTTGAGAAACACAATTAATCATCACTTTTAGTCCTTCATTCAGTAATCTGTAAACACATTTTTTTTTTTTTGGTGAGGATAATCTCCAAGGAAAGACTGAAGATTACATATAAACTCCTTTCTTCTAACAAATAAGTACATGCAACTCATTCATTTATGCTTTAAGAAATGCTTTTTTACCCAGCTTTTTGTAATCATTACTTTTTCCTCTGTTTACAGGGGTATATATTTCTAAAGGAGGCTCTCCTCAAAATGCAGAATGTATTTGAGTTTTGATTTTTGTTATATTTTCCTAATTGTTTATGTGTAATTTGCCTCTGAGAAGAGGCAGATGTATCTTTGTATGTCTTGTCAAAACTTACAGGAAAGAATCTTAGTGTGCTCAAGTGATAGAGTCCCAACTGTGGTTAAGAAATCTGACCAAGTCTTCTTTAGTGACTTTGCTTATACTTGCAATCAGATGATCCATGATGGGAATATTGAAAATATTTCCCACAATAATAAGAATTAAGTTTATATTATAATAAAATTAAGTTTAATGAACAATTAAATAAGTCACGAATAGGGCATGAAATGTGGACTATAGATTGTCACCTTTTAAAACATAGCTCCTTAATTTTTGAGGGCTGTCTGTGCAGGCTATGTTTATTATAATTTTTCTAAATTAAGAGATGAAAATTCCATTTGGGCTAGCAGACAGTTCAAATAGATTGAACAATGGAATACCATCATCCCATTCTTCTCATAATCTTGCTGACAATTATTACTATGAAAAATACCTATTCCACATTGTATACTTTGCTGTTTTTTTTTGTTGGTTTTTTGGGGGCATCTGGTCATGGGGCCTGAACTCTGGGCCTGGGCACTGTCCCTTAGCTCTTCAGTTCAAGGCTAGCACTCTACCACTTGAGCCACAGCGCCACTTCCATTTTTTTTCTTTTTGCTTATATGTTGCTGAGGAATCAAACCCAGGGCCTCAGACATGCAAGGCAAGCGCTCTTCCACTGAGCCACTTTCCCAGCCCCCTTGCTGTTTTTTTTTTTTTTATACATTGCTACATATTATCTTAGTGATGAACAAACAGGTAGAAATCATTATATTTGTTTTTATCCAGGTAATGAAAAATGGAGGGAGCCTCCATTTGACTTGCTTCTCTTAGTAAATCAGAAGCTGGTACTTTTCTGTTGCTTTGGCATCTTCTCATCCCAATAGATCAAATGCTATTGTTCTGTTCTCATTTCAAGGCCTGACTGTTAGAGGAGAGACAAGGTGAGAGAAAATTTGGCTGACAGATATCAATACCTTTCATGAAAGGTGACATTATATTTGGGCTAATTTTGTCTTGGAGCATCTGAGGGAATAAGCTATTATAGCGTGTAGACTTGACTCATTGTGTTTTTCTTAGATCAAGCAAGCATCAAGGAGTCCCAATGGAGTTGTAATTGAATTTCTCTTCCTTTTACTCATTCCTGTTAACACAGGTATGTGAATAGCATCTAAGTGTTTTGGAAGATTATTTAAATTTGGTTGTTTATTCAAGCAACATTTGAGAAATACTGACAGGAGAATATGTACAGGCATTATACAATTTGTAATGTAATGAACCTTAAGTGTTAGGTTGTTTCATATTTTATTATGTTTTTCATCTAGTAAAATGTGTATTATTCTATGGGTGAAATGTTTATTTGCAGCTACTGGTGATGATGTATTTTGGTAATCTTTTTCAAGATGAAGTCACAGATATTTTAAGAAGTAGTTTTTAGATAAATTGAGCTTTGGTTGAAAAAAGAAGCCAATTTGGAAAGCAGCTACTTGCAAAACTCTCTAGACATGAAATAAGTGTTATTTCTAAAACAATCACTTTCGGAAACTGTGAAGCCTGTGATGTTGGGAAAATCACAAGAGACAAAGTGGTATGGAAAAAAGAAACCATCAACTAACAAAACAGAACTTTCTAAGCCAGGAACTAACCATGTGTGTGTGACCTGGAACAAATTATTTTATAGAGTCAGGTTCACTTTTCCTTCTCTGGAAAGTTAGTGCGTTGGTGTGAATGATCATACAGCTGTATTGCGTATACTTTGATTTGAGGTAAATATAGAATCCAAAAATTTGCCATAAAAAATAGTTATTTCTTATTTATCTCCTTATATGTCTTTAAGAACATGAAGGATAACTTTAAGTAGCTCTAAGGATCAAAACAATTTCCAGATGTCGTAGCCAGATTGCCCTCACATCCTCAAAACAATATCCATATGTTCATCTTCTCTTTGGTCATTAGCATTTAGGTTGTATGAATATCTTTACCAATTTATAAAGCTAGGAAAAAGTACCAGCCACTAAAATGACAGTTGCTTTATTGATAGATGATAGAGTTTGGAGCTTATTGACTTACCAGTTGCTATAATATTGACTTTTATTTCCATCCAAATATTTACTATCAGTCTGAAAGGAAAAAAATTTGAGGACAACTTATAGTTCGTAACAGTGCAGATGGAATGAGGACCTAGCACTATGATGTTCTTGATGAACTAGAGCCCACAAGAAACTAGCGGAGTTCACCTGGCTTTGAGTTCGGATTCTAATTCCCTTTCATTTGTTGTCTAATGGGCCATTACTCTAACTTAAGAGAATGATTAGGGATTCATATACCTTGCAGCTTCTCCTCCTCTTTTATTAGATACAGAGCTGCTTCATTAGAATTGAATTCAAATAATTCAGGACATTGTTCATTTCTAATTGTAAGCCTGCTCTGCCATATAAAGCAACAAAGAGAAAATATACAATGAACTGTTTAATAGCAACAGATTTCCCAAATTATATGACTATTCCCAGTAACATCAGTTTTCAGAAATAAAAAGATGCATAGGCTGGTCATTAGAGGCCCATGCTTTCAATCCTAGCTACTCAGGAGGCTGAGATCAGAGGATCATGGTTTGAATAGAGCATGGGCAGAAAAGTCCCAGAGAATCACTCTCCAATTAACCAGCAAAATTCTAGACTCAAGTGGTAGAGTCCCAGCTGTGGTTAGGAAATCTGAGCAAGTCTTCTTTAGTAACTTTGTTTATGAAGATATGGTAGGGATAGCTGTTGTGCTATCCAAGAAAATAGTTTCAATATTCCCCATGAAGGACAATGCTGTAGTTTTATTAGATACATAGACAGACAGACAGATAGACAGACAGACAGACAGACAGATGTTTAGATTTTATTGTGTGTTTTATTTTTTACACTCCTAATTTCTTTAAAGCTTTTATCATGAAGGGATGAAACATTTTGTTAGACTTTTGCTTCATGTATTGAAATGATCATTTTATTTTTCTCCTATATTTTATGGATGCCTTTTATTATTTTAATTGTTGTGGATATGTTGAACCAGTTTTTTTTTTTGTAACCCTGGGATAAAACTATCTTGATCATGCTTAGTGTGTGATTTTAAATGTGCTGTTTAATTATGTTTGTGGGCTTTTGTTTCTGAGGATATTTTATATAAATACTCATTGGGAGTTTGTAAAATCTGTGTCTTGATTTGGTTTTGGTATTAGGGTCATATTTGTTTTATAGAGTGAGCTCATAGGGTTCATTCCCTTTCTGTTTTATGGACTAGCTTGAGGAGCCTTGCTCTCAGGACTTCTTTAAAGGTCTGGTACAATCCAGCAATGAAAACATCCAACCCTGGTCTTCTTTATTGGGAGAAATTTTATGACTATTTGCATTACTTGTTATCACTCTGTTGAAGCAGTAAATATCCTTTTGACTCAGTTTTGGTGGAACATGTCAACATAGAAATTTATCCATTTCATCTAGATTTTGCAGTATATATAATATAGGCTACAAAGTATTTTCTAATTTTCTTCTATATTTCCATCCTTTTTGGTTCAGTGTATCTTTTTTCATCTATAATTCTATTAATTTGGATCTCCTTCATCTTTCTTCTAGCTATTTTGTCTAAGACTTTCCAATTTTGTCTATTTTTTCAAAGAACCAACTTTTTTCGTGGATTCTTTTGGTCTTTTAGTCTCCATTTTGGTCATTACTGCTCTGACCTTATTTATTTCTGTCTCTTGATTTGGAGTTTGATTTGATCTTGTTATTTTCTAAGATCTGGGATATGTCTCAAGCTAAAATATACATTTTTAGATATACATGCCATCATCTTTTCTTAATTTATATTACATTGCTTTATTTTACAGAAATATGTACGTTAAGGTGCACACAATTGTGATATTAATTACTTAAAAAACAGAATAAAATATTTAAAGACATTATTTAAACATAAAACGCAATAGATCTGAATAACTAAATTGAATAGATCTTTATTTCAAAGGACAAGTGTATATTAAAAAGTTTGCTTAAAAGTCATCAATCAGAGACATAGATTATTTAACTGTCAGAGACATATATTATTTAACTAAGTATGAGATTAATTATGACTTCATCTCATACTACAGACCCATTTATTTCCCCTAATCTCTTCACACTTTATATAAAGTTTCTGAATGCCTCATGAATCTTTTATAATCTACTTGAAACTCTTTCAAAATCACACATTTCCATGCAGGGGGAGTTTATGAATGTCAAGCATCATGTAATTTTATTTGGTAGTGAATGATAACAGAAGACAAGAGAAATAGTAAAACAAAGGTTTTCCTGGTTATGTTCTTTCATTAAATAGAATTTCGATGTTTTACTTGCTATACAAATACCATGTTGCTGAGATGTGTGAATGGGTTATAAAGTCTAGAAGACACCTTAGATAGACATTGGGCTCAAGGTCTTAGAGACAGGTGATACGATAGGGTTTCTTCAAACTTTTACTAAGTTAGATAGTTACCATTTGACCAATACTCTCATCTCCCTGAATTGAATTGTCTTGTCTTGTCTTGTCTTGTCTTGTCTTGTCTTTCCTTTCCTTTCCTTTCCTTTCCTTTCCTTTCCCATATTTTGTGCTGCTGGGGATCAAATTCATGACCTTTTAGCAAGCACTTTATATCTGAGCTATATTCCCAGACTGGTATTTGACTTTCTATATCTAGCAAATGGTAGTCATTGCTAGCAGAGGGCACCCTGGTACAGTCAAGAGCAACACTGTAATAGAAAGACACTCCAGGGAAGTGTATCATATGATTTTGTGAGAAATCTTCTAATTAGATGCATAGAATGGAGAAAGTGCTTCTCATACATAGGAAAAATTAATCAGCAAGTTCCTTGTATTAAAGATTATTCTGACTATAAGGTGACCAAATGCCTTATTGTTGAGCAATGAAAACAGACAAAAGCTCATAAATCAGTATATAAAAGAGAATAAAATACTAATAGTAATATTGAATTTTTATTTTAGCTCTGTTTAATTTGATGTAAAAAGGAAAAAAATTCTGCCCATTTAATTAAAAGTCTATGATATTGTCTTACAAAACTAATAATATATTCTAATAGGGAAATGTTGCTACCTTACACAATCCAGCTGGAGCAATAAGTAAATATTAATTACTAGAGCATAAGCAAATGGAGAACAAAAGGTTTAGCACAATGGCATCATTTAGATAAGAAATAAAGACTTATTTTCATGTTGTACTCTTTCATACATTCATGTTTCATTTTTATGATTTTATGTATTTTGTGATAAGATTTTTATGTGACTTTGTTATAATAACTGGTTTTAATAATAACAGTTATTATTCTCTCTCTTCCAGAGAGAGAACCACAAGTCATAGCTAGTAGATTTTTGTTTTCTTTTTGCAAGTTTATGTAAAATGATCAATTTGTTAAATCAGACTGAAAGCAAATTAGAGAGCTTACTCAGTATCAAGTTGCTTTAAGAAGTGGCGCAAAAAGACAGAGAGAGGTCTGTGGCCTCTCTCATGGCTCTGTAGCTTAGTCTTCTGTCACTGGGCATAGACTGGAAGGTAAGAATAAATGATGTGGTCTAAAAGGAGGGCTGTGGCTTGTCTTACAAAGCTTGGAATAGGTAATTATGAAACATTTCCATTTTATATACTGAAAAGTTGGAAGCATTTATGTGACTCACATCAGGGAGCTATGATTCATAAATTTATACTTCACAGTTAAGATTATGAAAAACAAATATTTCCTTTCAAAACATACCAAAGATATAAAATTTCCAGCTAAAGAAATACGACTGTATTTACCCAAAGGATATGTACTACAGAGGCGTAAACCCAACGAGTTACCTGCCTTTTGTTCTCATGATACACTCTCTAGCTACAAACAGGTTGATAGACTTGGAGATGGGACAATTCAGAGCAAATTAGTTTATGAGAGCAGGACTGTAACATGATGGGATTAGTATACATACAGAAAGTCACACCCCAAGTACTCCCATCTCTCTTACCCACTATGCAGTGTACAAGGTTGAGCCATGTTATAGGACCAAAGTGGCTGTTTGCGATTTGTAAGTGTTTAATCTTCTAAAGCTGTATGCCAGAGTATCTGCTTCAACAATGTGCAAATATAATCAAGAACAAGGCAAACACAGAGGGGCTGCCAATGATTTTGGATGCCTAGCATATTCTAAGTTGTATATTCAGAATCCAGATGTAGGATGGAAAAAAAATCACAGAATTACCTGTCTGGCCAGCAAACAAAAAATAAATCTTTGTTCTTTTTCAGTTATTGAACATCTACCTAACATACAAAAAGGATGGACATTTTAATATCTTATTACATCTGTTTAATCTCAGAACAGTAGTTATATGGTTTAAAAAGTTCTTGAAGATAAGAAATTTGTAATTTTTTCCTATGCTCATAAAAATACTGGTGTCAATAGAGAAAATATTTGTTTTATTTTGTTTTAATACAGTGCTGAGTGATCAATCCTAAGTCCTTGGTGATACTCAACAAGACCATTATTACTGAGCATATCTCTCTAGCCCATGAAGCAGAAATACAACTAATGACAAACTAATACTAAAGCAGAATTGTTAATAATCCAAGACTGTATTTGAGAAAAAATTCACTGGAAATCATTGAATCATGGGACAAAATAGTCTTCTTTGTTCAGATTTGGGGGGGGGGCTTGGGGCTTGAACTCAGCTCTTCAGCTCAAGGCAAGCCCTCTACCACTTGAGCTGCAGCACCACTTCCAGTTTTCTGGTGGTTTTATTGGAGATAAGAGTCTCACAGACTTTCCTGCCCAGGCTGGCTTTGAACTGTGATCCTTAGATCTCAGCCTCCTTAGTAGCTAGGATTACAGACATGAGCCACCAGCAGCCATCCAGATATTTCTTATTTGATGACTGTATCCTATTCCTGGAAATAATTGGTACATGTAATCTACATGAAATTATATTTGAAGTGCAGTTGGTAATTCAGAGGCAATTTTCTTATCAAACTGTTCATTATACAACTCCATTGTAATATTTATAGATCAGAGATTTAAAGATGGATTACTCAAGTTACATAGAATGAATATAAAAATATTTTTTGGATCACTTATCAAAGATTGAGGGCTATAGGCCTGTGAGTTCATTTCTGGGTGTTTAGTTCTATTCCATTGGTCCTCAGGTCTGTTCTTGTGCCTGTACCATACCAAGCTGTTTTGATTACTATGGCTTTGTAGTAGTAGAGTTTGGAGTTTGGTATTCATATTCTACCAGCACTCTTCTTTCTGCCAAGGATTGTTTTTGCTATTCAGAGTCTTTCATTGTTCTACATAAATTTTTGGATTGCTTCTTCTATTTCACGGAAGAATGAGGTTGGGATACTGATGGGTATTGTAGATAGCCTTTGGCAGTATTGCCATTTTTATGATGTTAATCCTCCTAATCCTCCCAATCCAGGAGCATGGGAGGTTTTTCTACTTCTAAGTTTTTCTTTAATTTTTTTTCAGGTTTTTAAAGTTTTCATCAAAGAGGTCCTTCACTTCTTTAGTTCATTCCTAGGTATTTCATTTTTGTGGGGCTATTATAAAAGGAGTTGATTTCCTGATTTCAGCTGCACTCTTCTCATTATTGTCATAAGGAAAGCCATTGATTTTTGAGGGTTAATTTTATACCCTCCTATTTTGCTAAAAAAAAAAAAAAAACAACTAAAAAACAAAAAAACAGCCTCTTCAGTAAATGGTGCTGGTAAAATTGATTAAATACCTGTAGAAAACTAAAGCTAGATCCTTTTTTTTTTTTTTTTTTGTTGGTCTTGGAGCTTGAACTTTGGCCTGGGTGCTGTCCCTCAGCTCTTCAGCTCAAGGCTAGCGCCCTACCACTTGAGCAACAGAACCACTTCTGGCTTTTTCTGCTTATGTGGTGCTGGGGAATCAAACGGAGGGCCTCATGCATGGGAGGCCAGCACTCTACCACTGAGCCACCTTCCCAACTCTTAGATCCTTATATATCACCGTGCACCAGAACCAGCTCCAAATGGATCAAAGACCTCGAAGTAAAATCAGACACCCTGAAAATATTACAGGAAAGAATAGGAGAAACTCTAGGGCTCCTTGGCACAAGCTAAATTTTCTTAATAAAAACCCAGAAACACAACAAATCAAAGAAAGGTTGGACAAATGGAATTGCATGAAACTGCAAAGCTTGTGCATGGCAGTGAACATATCTGGTATGATCAATAGAAAGCCCACAGATCGGGAGAAGATCTTCAATAGACAGGGCCTCATATTGAAAATATACTTAGAGCTGAAAAAAATTAAATCCTCCAAAAACAAATTATCAAGGAAACAACTGCCCCATTAATAAGTGGGCTAAAGATTTAAAGAGCGCCTTCTCTGAAGAAGAAATAAGAATGACAATAGACACAATGAAGAAATGTTCAACTTCTCTGGCCATAAAAGAAATGCAAATCAAAACAACATTGAGATTTCACCTCACTCCAATTAGAATGGCTATAATCAAGAAATCTAATAACAACAGATGTCGGAGGGATGTGGTCAAAAAGGAACCCTACTGCACTGTTTGTGGAAGTGTAAACTTGTTCAACTACTCCACAAGGAAGTATGAAGGTTCCTAAAAAGACTATACATATAATACTATGTGAGATATATATATATATATATATATATATATATATATATATATATATATATATATGAATTCTATGCTTCTATCAGAAAGAATGACACTGTTCCATTTGTTAGGAAATGGAAGGACTTGGAAAACATCATATTAAGTGAAGTAAGCCAGACCCAAAATAACATAGGTCCCATGGTTTGCCTCATTTACAATTATAACTATACATCTAGAATAATTTTTTTTGGTTAGTCATGGGCTTGAAGTCTGGGCCTGAGCGCTCTTCAGCTCAAGGCTAACACCCTACCACTTGAGCCATAGCACCACTTCCAGCTTTTTCTGCTTATGTGGTGCTGAGGAATTGAACCCAAGGCCTCATACATGCAAGGCAATCCTTCTCCCCCTGAGCCACCTTCCCAGCCCTGTATCTAGGATAATTTTATCAGATGAGCAGAAAAGGTCAAAAGGTATGTACATATGGCCACATAAGAAGATGCTAATTGAAATGAACCCCAAGATCTGGGCATAAGAGGTCTTTCTTTGCTGTTTTTTTTTATATACTATGTCATTTTTTGTTTTCTTTGTATGTCCTTCCCCTTTATGGTACATACCTGTTGTTACTATTCTTGATTTTTGTACCCTGCAACTTGTATGTACATGTGTCTAATTTGGGGAGTGGAAAGGGAATAATAAAACTCTGAAACAGGAAAACAGGATGACCTATTGCAACCATGATACCCCTAAGACACTATGTTGGAAATTAACTTTACAACTTTGGGGTGGGGGTCGGGGGAGGAGAGAGGGAGGTAGGGGAAGAAAGGGATAGTGGATGAACAACAAAGGAGAGGGTAACAATGTTGGACCAGAAATGTGCTCATTACCTTACTCATGTAACTGTAACCCCTCTGTGCAGCATCTTTACACTAAAATAAAATTAAAAAAATAAAGTAATAAATAAAATGTAGAATGTGAGTCCTAAATCTGATTCTGTGAAAATTCAGAAAACAACTTCTCCAAGTTATCCACAAAACTTTAGTTTGTGGAAGCACGTCAATGGATTTGCAATGCTATCAGCACCCAAATCTTCAAGAGTAATAGTTAAGGTGATATCTTTATTGCTGTCAGAGATAAGGGAAATCAGAATGATGAAAACATGGCCCTTCCTTTTAGTTTAACTGAACCAAATTTACTTTATCTCCAATAATCTCAACCAGAAATGAACATTTAGTTTAGTTTATCTATATTCAGTTTTATATCAGAAGAACTAATTAGCAAGTGTCAGTGTTCAGAAATAATTTTTTTCTTTAATTTCAAGAAAATAGCAAAGGGATCTTGACTTTACCCTTTAGAGATAATTGTTAGCCTGGGTTGTGGCTTAGTGGCTCAGTAAAAACAGCCCAGGAGTAAAGCATATAAACACATCACCACACACATCCACACATGTGGAGAGACTATGGCAGAATTTTGTGTATGTTTGGCAATAATTGAATATATTTTAACTATTCATTTTATTATAATTTTATTCTAATAATTCTAATATTCAACCTGTACTCTGGGGAAAACTTGTGATTTTAATATTTGTCTATTTATCATTTATCTATAAGTCTATAAGGCATATGTATTCCAGTTTTAATACGTTCTTTTCATTGTGGAACTGCTTCCCCATCTCCATTAAATTCATGACCTTGCTCTATCACTTGAGTCATGATCCTTGACCTTTTATTTGTATTTTGTTTCTGAGATAGGTTCTTGCTAACTTTGCTTTTGCTGGCCTCCTCCTAGTCTCACCTCTCGAGTAGCTGGTATTTTAGATATGAGCCAATGTGCGCATCTTATCCATTTCTCTCCTGAAGAACCAGAACACTTTTATAAAGGACTTGCATTCTAAGAAGTTAAAAATGCAGCAAGTGTGGTCTTATCTTAGATCAGGAGATGAATCCCCTATGAACTTCCCTTCACTAAACACCTAGGTTTCTTGACATTTGGCTAACATGGATTTCCTAAGAAGTCCCTTCACTGAAAAGCTTAAATCCGCCACATATTAAGAGTGCTTGCTTCCTGGCTTCTTTTGACTTCTCCTTTATGCTCTGCTAGGTTCTATGGCACAACCCCAAGATAAATGCACAAATCCTCCCAGGCTTTCAATTTGAGGTGTTTTTGGAAGTATCCTAAGTACAGCGATGTGCTGTAGATGGATCCTTATTGCCAGGGGTCAGGCAACACGCTTTGGCCCAACTTTTCTCTTCAATATTCTATTCAAGGGTAACTGCTTGGATGCTGGCACTTTGGTATTACATAATACATAATTCCCCATTTGATAAGTACCTCTTTCCCAAGGACAAACATTAATATTTTAAGAGACAATGTACTTTTAGTTCATATTTAGAAATAATATTTCCTACATTAACAATGTTTCTGCCCTGCCCTTGGAGTATATGATTCCCAAATGTTGCTCTGAGGGGCTTTTAAATTTCTCTTCTACATTTTCCTATGGCTCAGAGAAATCATAAAAATTTACATTAGCCTTTAATGTCCAACTTTATTGGGGCCTAGGGACAGACTTTCTATTCTATCCCACTCTTCAGAGTCAGACTGTCTCTTTGATTTACGGGAAATGGAAGCCAATGGTTGCCAATGTGTCCTACAACTGACCCACAAATAAATAAAAACTTAAATTGCTATTAGTATATGCGCAGCAAATAGATATGTTATATATTAATAGATACACATAGGAAAGCTAGAATCTAAGTATAATCATGCTGCACTTAGTGATGGGACTGCTTTTGAGAAATGCAGTTAAGCAACTCTACCGCTACCCAAACATGATGGTTTGCATTTACAATTTTAGATAACATATATCAGTCAATCGTCCGATATGTTCCTTTGAATGTAATAATATGATTAATAAACACAGGATGTGTGAGAACTGATACAACATAATAATGTAGGCTGATTTACAATAAACCTTTTTTGTAGTAGGAATATACTCTAAACAATGATTTAAAGTTGTAGGAAACGACATAACAAATTACCTGTTTATGATGATTATTATTCTATCAATTATCACATATTGTACAGAATTGTATGATCTGTAGTTTTGTATGACTGTCACCACCGAAGATTTTCTTACACTTATACCCCTACAAATACAAGAATAAGAGGACTATGATATCATTGGATGATGGATTCCCAGCTCCATTATAAATTTATAGTACCATGGTTGTCTATGGAGTCCATTTTGTTGACTGAAACTCATTTGAATAGTAAATAATATCCTAATTAATAACAGCAATTCAACTATTCTGTTGGAAGAGAAATAAAATTTTATCTTACCTTATTCACCAAAGGCAAAATGGCTATTTTGAGACATCTTTGGTAGTTTGTGGAAACTCATGTTAGCTATCCCTCTGAAATGATGAGCAAAATGAACTTTTTCTCCCTTGCATTGTTTCTGATAGGTATCTGGTCATATAAACAAGAATAACTCATAACCTGACAAATGTATAAAAGTATTACTGTAACTGCTTTACTAAGAACAGTTTAAATGGTAGAGTGAATAAAAGTAGAGACACTGTTTGGAATAGATTTAAATAAGCCAGTCAATATGTCATGATGGCTTACAATGAGAATAAATAAGCAGACATATAAATATATATATAAACATGTATAGTATTTCTGATATATCTGAATGCAGCAATGACTATCTTCTTGTTTGTTGTATAACTAACCCATGTGGTCAAACATTATAAGCCAAGGAAAATAATTGTTCCATATTCAGAAGATTTAAGTCAATTTTCTTCATCATGTTATCTTTCCCAGATAGTCTAAGTTTTCAACAGATTAACTAGTCATGTTTTCCCATTTACCTGATACTTATAAAACCTCTTTTAAAGTCTAATAATTATACTGCATATTTATAAAATATATGACACTTTAACTTCTGAACGTAGGATCTGGAAAGGATATGTTTGCCCCAGAAAGTTGCAGCCACCCATGGAAGAAAAAAACATTTAAAAAAACATTTTTCAGATCACATTTACTACCATCAAAACTGGTGAATTTAAACTGATTCATTGAAGCCGTCAATGCATTTTACCTCTCCACCTGGCTTAGCAGCTCTTTTTTTTTATATTTATTTTTTTTAATTGTGAAAAAACTGTACAGAGGGGTTACAATTATATGGGCAAGATAATGAGTACATTTCTTATCAAGCATTGTAGCCTCCTTCTTTGTTTCCCCTTCTGGCTTAGCAGCTCTGAGGATTAACAGAAAAGTTTTCTTCACGTCTGAGTTGTTCTTCCTCTTGGCAATACCAAATCACTGAACTTCTGTTTCTTCCATGATTAGATTATGGACAAATTTGTAAATGTTGCATCTGAGTTTAGTAGAAATATCAAAATATAACAAGGAGGGAGGAGAAATATAATAATGCATTCTTGGTCCCAATCTCTAGCTCAATATGGTATGAATGTATTTCTCTCTCATGCTATCTGTTGGTTTTATTCAAAGTATAGTTGTTGCAGATGAGTTCTCAGAATCGTGAGTGATGACAGCTGTTCACTCTTGTTGTTTCACTACTGAAAACATGAAGTGATTTAAAAACTGTAGTTGGCATTTGGTATATTTTTTTTACAACTAGTCACACATGATGAAGCTTACTAGAAAAGGGTCTGGGAAATGAATCCTCTGTGTTCCTGGAAAGGAAAAAATAGGCTGAGTATTACTGAGTACTTCTAACAGTTGAGTACCTAATTATGGTGAATTCAGTCATAGAATACTTGTACATCTTTCATATACTTCTTATAATGACTGTATGGCCTAATAACATGATTTATTCAAACTCTATGGATCATATCATTAGCCAGTTATATTTTCTCATATTATTTTTTTTGTTTGTTTGTTTATTTTGTCAGTCATAGGGCTTGAATTCTGGGCCTGGGCACTATCCTTCAGCTCTTAAGCTCAAGGCTAGCACTCTACCACTTGAGCCACAGCACCACTTCCAGTTTTCAGAGTGGTTTATTGGAGATAAGAGTCTCACGGACTTTCCTGCCCCGGCTGGCTTTGAACCATGATCCTCAGATATCAGCCTCCTGAGTAGCTAGGATTACAGACATGAGCCATCAGTGCCCAGCTTTAGATATTTTCTTAAATTTTGGTTTGATACCCAGACAGAAATCCTCAGAAATAGTGAGAAAATCATTACTTTCTCTGTGACACTTAGTAGTGTTTTAAGTAATATTGGCTGATTTTGCATTCGCTCTTTTGGCTTATTATTATTATTCCTTTTTAACTTTTTATATGCTTGATTATGCATACTCGACATTGAAATTGATTTTAATTATTATTATGAGAAAAGCTATTATAGATATGATAAAGTTGTAATTTTTTTTCTTTTAAAAGAATTTTTCTCAGGGTAGACTCAAATCTACAACTCTTCTAATTCATCCTCCTTGAGTGCTAAATTGTAGGTATATCCCACAATGCCTAGCATATTCTGGTTACATGAAGAATATTTGGTGCCTAGGTTGATAGTAACAAAATTGAACCTTTATGTGAAATTCTTTTTCATTGTTTGTGAATACTGGAGGAAGATCCTTTTCAGAGTACTGTTTAAGAAAAAACCTTTCACGTTAAATATTGGTAATCATGTTTTCTTTTTTATTTGATCAGGAAGGTAGAGTAACTGCAAATATTTTAGATGTGTAGTGTGATATTTTGGTAGCTAATAGGTACTATAGTGATTACTATAGTCAAGAAAATTAGCATAGCTATATCTTCTCACAGCTACTTTGTGTATGTGTGCATAATGTTTTAAAATCTGTTCACAGTAATAATTTTATGCTAGCTAAGAAAAAAAATCTATGAAACTGACATTTCTACTAATTATCTAAGAATGAAAGTGTATTGTTTGTAACAGCTGTTATTTTCAAAGTTGTGCCTCAACAAGGAGATGTGTTGTGAGGCACCTGCTTCTCATAGTACAATTTGTAAAGACAAAGTCTGTCATGTTTTTTCTTCACCCTCTGCGGCTTCTTCACTTTGTTCAGACAGTATTGACTCAACAAAGTGAAAGAAGTCTTACATAGTGAACAAGCTGCCAGTACCATTTAGTAAGATTATCTTTTATCTCTGTACATTTTTAAATTGAGAAACATCAGAGAGTACAATGAATGCAGCACATACCTTTCCACAAGGAAACAAACATTGCAATTACTCAATCTAGTCACAACTATAATTACAAGCTGGAGAACACATCAAACCATCTTTAAAAAAATGTTTTAGTAAAGCTCTCACAAATCCTTATAGAGTATGTTTCTGAGATTCAGTCAATGCAGTCAACAGGATGCTATCCTGCAATAGCAGTCTCTGAAGAAAAAATAAATCATTCATCCATGCCTCTTCTTTCCAGTGCAAACATTTGAGGAAGTCAAATTAGTGACTTAAGTTTAAATTATATGTGTTCCTTTGTAAACATGCAACTCTGGGTAGATCATTTATTTCCCCTTGGTCCACTTTTGTTTTGAAATTGACTCCAGAAACACAGGCAGGAGAAGCAAATATAAATAAATGAGATGGCATTAAACTATCAAGCTTGACATCAAGCTTTTGCAGAGCAAAGGAAGCTCCCAAGGAAATGAAACAGGCACACAAAGAGAAAATATTTGAAAACCATATAATTGGTAAGGATGAATACCTGAAATACATATGGAGAACATACAACTCAGAAGCAAGGCATTAAATAGCCCAGTTTTAAAGAAGGCAAAGGATATGAATAGGCATTTTTCTAAAGCAAAAAAAAAAATGCCAATACATACACTTGCTCAATACCAAAGATCATTAGGGAAATCTTTGTGAAAAAACCACAGTACCACCTTACAGATGATCTGCTGATCTTCAGCATGGTTCTCAGAGCCAGGTGTTCAGAGATGGATTAGGGATTGATTGGCAGACTTGTGTTAGCCTGGTCTTAAAGTAACGCTGCTGTTGATTGCTGACACTTCAGAATCATGGTAACTTAACTAAATCACTTGCTGATTAGTTGTCCAGAAATGTGGTTCTGTCACTGATTGGCTGACTTTTAGATGTTTGGGACTGTCACTGATTTTCTAACCTTTTAAAGTGCATTCAGTATTGCTCATTTTTTTTTTTACTGTCAAGGTGATATACGGAGGGGTTTCAGTTATATAAGTAAGGTAATGAGTACATTTCTTGCCAACATTGTTACCCCTTTCTTCAATTTTATCCTACTTTCCCTCCCCTCCCCCTTCAGTAGTACAGTTAGTTTCCAACATATTGTTTTTTGTGTATGGCTGTTGCATTGGTTTCTCCCTTGTTTGTTCTCTCACCATTCTATTGTTGTATTGCTGACTCTTTAAGTTTTAGAGCATGTTTACTGATCTAAAGTTTGCTCTAAAGATAGTTACTTGGTTCACACCTGGTATTTTAGCCAAAGTACAGTCTTACTTCTTTTATCATCATGAAAAATTAATTCTTATTTCTCCACTGTGTTCTAACTTTAGACAAATCTTATGGGATTTTCCAAATTTTTTATCTGTGATGGTAAAATTTTACCTACTATGGTCATTATTTAATTTCTTAAATCTGATTGGAGTAACCTAAAAAATAACTTTTATGAGGAATTTTTAAAATAGGTGTTGTGAAAGTTTAGGACAAGATATTGAAGGCATCCTGATATAGTTAGAAAATGATTTAGAATTTTAGAACATGCATTTAATAAATAGAAATGTTTCCTAATACAACTTCCCAGCTATTTTATATTTTTAATCTCAATATCACAAATACAGTTGTAAGAATTCTACTTTTTCAAGAGATAAGCTCATAAACAAAAGAAGAAGCTAACTCAGAACATTGTTAATGTCTGAGTTATTTTACATTTTCTAATCCTGGGTAAGAATTACAGAAGTGTTACCACTAGAAAGGACATTAGAAGTTTGTAGTCCAAATAAACAGACTCCTGTGTTTAGGATTACAGTTAACATTAGTGTTGGTGTTACATTTAGATTCCTGTATTCCTGAGAGTGATTGCAGATTTTATCTTGATGCTGTAGTTCAGTGAGTTGATTTACTGGATGGATTCAGTTGTTGCATAGATCTTGCTTGAAAGTTTCCACTGGATTTAAAGATGAGCAAATTGTTGAATGGCCTTGAGTTCCAATTTCAAATCAGTAAAATAGTAATAATAATAAGATAATCCACATCAATTTGATATATTAATGGCAATCAATTATTCTATCTACATGGTATATAATCTATGTCCAGCAAATGTTAGATAATATCTCATGATATCCCATTCAACTATTATAAAATTAGTTTTCCTAGACTTGTACTCTTGATATCAGTTGTGTCTGCACTTGCAATCATCTTTGTATTTATGATAGTCGTGTCTGTTGCATACACACCCTTGGAAACCATGTGAATCTGTGAAGTAGTATGTCCTCTTAGACTAATAATGTTGACCAATGGCTGTTATAATTTCCTTATTTCAGTCCCTAGACAAAAGACAACCTTACTTCTGGAATTTGGACTTGCAGGTGACTCATCTTCCTACAGTCACTGAGAAATTAAATGACCTTTTATTTGCTTGCTTCAACATCCCCTAAAACTTAAGCTCACCATGAAGTTCACATTTTATAGTGTCCAATGAAGAAAGATAGAAGTTATAAGTGGTTCTGCAGGTTAGAAAGGCCATTTCTGGGACCAAGGCATAGTTCTTTCAACATTGATCCCAAGCTATGAGGCCTGTAATGGCAGAGAAATCAAGTTTAGAAAAAATGGACAAAACTAAAGACTGAAACACGAAGATTCATGTGAGGGAAAATGAAGATCTTAGGAGCCCTATTATAGATAATTAGCACTTCATAACATGCCAATTAATTGCCTATGTATTGTCATTCTACATAATTGAAAAATACCTGGGAGACACAGATGAGTACCCAAGCGTGCCTGCTCACTGAAATGAAGGTTTCTAAAAATACTTTTCCAGGTAATAAGAATCAATAGTAAAGATTTTTTTATTAACAAGTTTTTTTATTGTGAAAATACTGTACAGAGGAGTTACAATTACATGAGCAAGGTAATGAGTACATTTCTTATCCAGCATTGTTGCCTCCTCCTTTGTTTCTCCTTCCCATCCCCCTCCCCCAACAAAGTTGTAAAGTTCATTTTCCCACATAACGTCTTGTATATCTCATTGTTGCAATGGGTCCACCTGTATCCCTATTTAAACAATTGTTTTTTTCCCTTTCCTGCCCTAAATTATACCTACATCAAATACAGTGAAATCAGGGGTTATACTGTGGGGGAGGGACATACAAAACAAGAAAAAATCATCTTATAAATATGTTAAAAACAATAGCAAGAAAGAAAAACCATTTGAGTTCTTATCTTGGGGTTCATTGCGCCTAACATCAACTTATCTGACCTTCTCTGCTTGTCTCAGATATACTAGTTATTGCAAATAAGGGAAAACATGGGACCTATGTTTCCTGGGCCCTGGCTTACTTCACTTAATATAATTTTTTCCAAGTCTTTCCATTTCCTAACAAATGGGGCAATGCCATTCTTTCTGATGGAGGCATAGAATTCCATTGTGTATATATACAACATTTTCTTCATCAATTCATCTACTGAGGTGCATCTGGGTTGGTTCCATATCTTAGCTATAGTAAATAATGCTGCTATAAACATAGTCGTGCTGGTAGCTTCAGTGTGGTCTTGTTTGTGATCATTTGGGTAAATGTCCAAAAGTGGGATTGCTGGGTCATAGGGGAGCTCTATGTGGAGTCTTTGGAGGAACCTCCATACTACTTTGCAAAGTGGCTGAACAAGTTTACACTCCCACCAACAATGCAATAGGGGTCCCTTCTGTCCACATCCCCTCCAGCATCTGTTGTTATTAGAGTTCTTGATTATAGCCATTCTAACTGGGGTGAGGTGGTATCTCACTGTTGTTTTGATTTTCATTTTTTTTATGTCTAGGGAGGTTGAGCATTTCATGTGTCTATTGGCCATCCTTCTTTCCTCTTCAGAGAAGTTTCTCTTTAAGTCTTTAGCCCAATTATTTATTGGGCAGTTGTTTCTTTGAGTATTCGTTGTGGGGAATTTAATTTTTTGAGTTCCAGGCATATCTTACATATGAGACCCGTTTCTGTTGTATGGCTAGTGAAGTTAGTAAAGATTTTTTTGATTTTATATTAATCTATTTTTTAATTTAATTTTATTTTGGTAGAATATTTGATTGTTGTTTTATTCAACAGATAGAGTAACTACCATGCCAGTCATGTATATTTTGTCAACATTTTAATGATTTCATATTTGAAATTTAATCCTATTAGTTTCTGAAAGTAAAATGGATTTGATGGATCTAGCATTTTCTAGAATATTCTTCACTGTGTTCTCTACACTAAATGGATTAATTTGTTTTGTTTAATTAAATAAATTTTACTTTTATTATCAAACTGTCTTTTCTATTGGCTGGGAAGTTGGCTCAGTGGTAAAGTGCTTGCCTTGAATTCATGAGGCCCTGAGTTCAATTCCTCAGCACCACATTAGCAGAAATGGCCGTAAGTGGTGCTGTGGCTCTAGTGGTAGAGTGCTAGCTTTGAGCTGTAGAACTGAGGGACAGCTCCCAGGCCCAGAGTTCAGGCCCCACGACTGACCCTTTCCCCCACCTCCCAAAAAAGTCTTTTCTAAACTTAACTATGTGATTGCCTTATGTACTTTGACACTTTTTAAAATTTTGTGTGTACTTAATTAAACAGCATATTTTTTGATGAGTCTCCTGAAACAAGTTAATACTGTTTAAAAATTAATGAATTTTAAGAAAATACTTTGAATGGTTGAAAAATTCAAGTTATTAAGTATGTAAAGTTAGATTAAAAATAGCATTCACATTTGATATACAGAAACAACTGTTTCCTAAATGTGATATTGGAAACTTTAATGAATAATGGCAGTGATGCACTTAATAAATAAAACTTAGAATTACTGAGCAAAGCATGTAGGAGTTATTTAACTTTTAATTTTCCTCTACTAGCATTGGCTAGCTGTTAACTAACATATATCTAAGTAGAGTTTTTGAAAGGCATTCAAGACAAGGTCCTTTTCTTAAACGCTATTGACATCAATTTCATTTCTGGAAAAGTTCTGGTTTACATTTTTGTAGAAAAAAGTCTTCTTTATTAACTATAAATCAACCTATTGGAATCAGTCATAATTTCCAAGGACAGTCTACTTTTTATGATATTATTAAACAAAGAAATATTTACTATTGAAATATTCACTATTGAAGCACACTTTAACTCTCTTTATTCCGAACCATCTCACTAAAATAACAATGGAATTCTGCAGAAGGGGAGGTAGATTGAGATCAAATCTGATTACAGCAATTAAGAACATTTCAAGCCATGTTATAAATGGGATCATTACTGAAAGGCAAAAACAGAACAAAGCACAGAGTAAGCAGATCATATGAGACCAACAGGATTGTTCCTGATGGACCTTAAAGGATATTCAGATATCTTGGATGATGGAGGATAAGAAGCCCACTTCATTCTCAAGGGAAGCCTCTTGCTAAAGTGACCTAGAATTCCTATAAGGAATTGCAAAGATGAGCCAAGAAGTTTCATGGAAATTTGGTGAAGCAAAGAACTTTTGTTGTTCTCTCACAATGCAATTTCAATTTGCACTTATCTTTTGGTATTTGTTATCGGCTAAGCTAGTTGTTTCTTTCATGAATGTTATCATCCAGCTTCACTTAGAGAATTAGATTTCTAAGTCCTTTAATGGTTTCTAAAGCATTTTCCCACATAACTTGTGGGAATTTTATGGTTCAGTGTTGCAGAGTTGAAATATCTATAGAGATTAAAGAATGATAAAATAACTTGTTGATTTAAAAGTCTAGATGTGGAGGTTTATTCAGCTATTCATGACTTGAACACAGATGTTTATACTAATTTGCTTTGTTTACATTTTGAATTAGAGTATTTTTAAGAGGTAAATCTTAGTTACCATTTTAATATCTGCAGAGTTCATATAAAGAGTAAAAAGAAATAAAATTTCTTTTTGTATTGTTGTCCATTTCCTAACTTGATATGTTCTAAAATCATCAAAGGATGCCATATCTTTTAGTTAAAATATAGGGCACACAAGGATATTTATATTTCCATATACATGTTGAAATATATTTAATAATGTGCTGACAATTAGTTGCCAGGAATAGAAATTCCAATTTAACTGACAGCCTATATTTTTATTTGTTAAATCTGGCATACTTAAAATAGATTCATAACCATTTCTCAATCCCTCCTCTGCACAGTTTATATCATCTGCTCTTGCTGAGCTGCAAGGCCAGTATCAGGAATAGGAGTCATACACTTTTAGAGCAATGATAACTAGTTGCTCTGGCAGAGAGAACAGTGAATGAAAAGTTACATTCAGAGTTACTTTTAAAGTTGGGTATATACAGAAGGCAGATACATGTTTAGAGTTGGGATTTCTACCTTATTGTTATGTCTCAGTTCTATTGTACTTTCTGTCTTTCTTTCTTTTCTTTTTTTTTTTTTTTTTTTGTCTGTTGGGGCTTGAACTCTGGGCCTGGGTGCTGTCCCTTAGCTAGAGTTTTACCACTTGAGCCACAGCACCACTTCCAGCTTTTTCTGCTTATGTGATGCTAAGGAATCGACCTCAGGGCCTCATGCAGGTAAGGCAAGCACTCTACCACTGAGCCACCTTCCCAGCCCTCCATTGTTCTATCTATGATTATTTTTTAACATTTCAATATTAATTCCTTAAAGCAGTCTCAAACAGATAAAATCTGAATCCAAAATACCTCAACTGCATTATTTTTAAAAGCAATTTTAGCTACTGTTGAGAAACTTATTGCAAGAACTGATGACAATATTACTTGTTATTATTTCACATCAAATAGGATATTAGAGCTTATCACTGCTCTGTGTGATCCTTCACCTATCCAGTCAAAGATTTGGGATTTATTAATCACAGGAAAAACTATATATCTTCATAATTTGTTATTCTTTGATACAGGACATAGCTTTGTCTCAGTGAGCTGAAGGGCATGTTTAACATTCTGTCTAAAACTGGTTCCATTACAGAAAAAGAAATACATTCCAACATAATATATGTGTTCTATCCGGAATATTTAGAAAGCAAAATCATCATATATAGTATAGTTTTCTGTGTGTTTTGGAGCTATAAATCAAGAGGAAGTAAGATTCTGTTTTTCTGATATAAAAAATGCTCTGTGATGTGATATTTTTAAAGCTTTGCCTTTTATACACTTCATGAATTTAAAATCCAGGTCCTGACCACCAAGTATATCATTTCACAAGACGATTAGAGAGTGAGTGAATATATTTTCTGTTCTGACAAGAAGGTGTAATTCACTCAGTTGGAACTGAGAGAGATAGTCTTTGTGGATACTTTACATTTAATACTCCATAATATGAAGTTATACACTTCAAGCTTGCATACTGAAAATGCTATTATAGAAAATTTATGGTTCAACTGTTGTTTTCATGAATGAAATAAGTAAAAATGTGTTCATCCTGTACTAGCCACTACTTTGTTTTTAGTCAAAGAAAGAAGAATCACAGCAGAGATACATTGTAATTGTTTTACAATCAGTGCAATTAGAAATTGATTTACAAGTGATTCTTATTTTTACTAACAGAAAATTGAATCTACAAACTCATTTGAAGTAGAACTAAATTCACTGAATGTACTTTTTTTTAATTTAATTTAATTTAATTTGTGAACATACTGTACAGAGGAGTCAATTACATGGGCAGGATAATGCGTACATTTCTTACCAAGCATTGCAGCCTCCTCCTTTGTTTACCCTTCACATCCCTTCCCAGCCTCCCCCCTCCCCCCCCAATCACAATCTTCCCCCCCCCCCCCAACGTTGTAAAGCTCGTTTTGGGCATGACAACTTGTACTTCTCACTTTTTTTGTATTATCTTTCAGGTACTAGGATGTAAAATCAGAGGTTTTATGCAGATTCAACTTGCTTAGTCATAACCTGTACTCTACCACTTGAGCTAGACCTATAGTAACTTTTGCCTGGTTAATTGGCAATGGAGTATCACAGAATTGTCTTCATGAGTTGGCTTTTAGGTATGGTATCTGGAGCTCAGCTCTGGATACCATGGATAAGGATCATAGGCCTGAGCCACAGGGAGCCTAGTTGTATAAAATTATTTTTATTCTACTGTTTCAACAAGAGATAAGATAAATTTTGCTTTCAGGTTTTTACCAATAGTAATGGTTCACTATATAAAATTTAGACTTCAACATTGTAAATTTGATTTGTGTTATTTCTTAAAAAGTACTAATCTTGGGCTTCCATGGAATCTCAAATTTTAAATTGTAAACCTTTAAAGGCCAAACTGAAATTCTAGGTGGGATGTCACTATCTTATTCTGAAAGTAACCTGTGAAAATCAGAGGAGGAGATGTTGCTTGGATGTAGAACATTGCTCAGCCACAGTGTAAGGTGCTGAATTCAAAATATAGTACCTTCTCATGCCCCCCACCAAGCCCCACTGGAATTTAATATTTATTTTTAAACTGACAGAAATATGTAGATAAACTTTCAGTGAACACTAAAAGAAATTTCTTTAAAGTAACATCCAGTGGATTGTTGAAGTGTGGAGAGGGTTTGAAGATAAAGTAGAAAACAAAATATCTGAGGATTTTGGACTTAGGTTGGCTAAGCAGTCACTGCTGAAGAAATAAGAAGAAATGAGAAGAGAAACTTCTGTCACTTATATTACTTCATATACATTTTATTTGAAACCCACACACATATGCATTTAGAAGAATTTTAGAAGTATATGATCTTGAAACTTTCTCATTTATTTTAATATCACTCATATATAGGAAGGTAGTTTAGTTTATATTTGACAGATAGAGTCACAGATTCAAATAAAGGCCCCAGGTCCCACAACAGTTAATGTTGGAATGCATAAGCCCACATTTTCAATAACATGATGGAAATTTAATCTAATTTCCTACTCTATTTTTTTCTTTTCTGAGTTTTGGCAATCATATTTGATCTTGCTTGTATGAATGAATTACTAATGTTCAAAATTTGTTTGTCCTTGTAGACTGGGAATATTAGACTCTGGTATTTTCTGCCTAATGCTTTCGGGTTAGACTATTATTAGCAGAAATGATAACATTTCTTAAACTCATATGCTCAAACTGAAATACTTTGCACAATCATATACTTCACATTGATTTGATATTAAATAGATATGGTGACATCGTTATAAATTTTCAATTCAAGAACCTTGAATATTTATATTCTGTAGCTCCAAAATTATGTATTGAATTATGTGAAAGCCTTGTTGAAATTTTCTTCAACCTATAAAATAAATTCTATAAAAGTGGGGTTGGAGGCATGGTTAGTTGGTACAGTGATAGCCAATAAACAAAAGTGTCAGATATCAAGTTTGAGAACTGACTTAGCCCTAAAAAAATAAGAAAATAAATTCCATAAAAACTAGAAAATATCTATAACATTCTGGAAAATTATTCAATAAGATTGAATTGTGAAAGTTCAATATACTACTTTATCAGTAAAAATAATTATAAATGAGTGTTCCAAGCAACATTGTTTTAAGTTTATCACATTATAATGGAAAGTAAATAATTGCAGAAATTGTAGGTGACATTTTAGGAAAATTTTCTACAAATTATTACCTAATATGCTTAATAACAGCTGGAAAATCTGAGCAATAGTCAAAAATGCTAACATAATTCTTACACAATTGCAAGTTCTTATTTGGCTCAGTTCAATTAGCATTTCCCACATGTAAAACAATTCACAGTAAAAATAAAGTGATAATATCACGAGAAATTATAATATAAGGTTGGGATATCTTAGAGAACATTCTGGTGTATATTGTTTTGTATTTTGTATTTAGACTGATTTATTGATTTGACATAAAATCCTTTTTTCAATCTTGTTATTTTGGAACATATTTAACCTTTTGTCTTAAAAATGCATATTAAGCCAGGAGCCTGTGGCTCACACCTATAATCCTAGCTACTCAAAAGTCTGAGATCTGAGGATCACAGTTCGAAGCCAGTCTGGGCAGGCTTTGTGAGACTCTTATCTCCAATACAAACTACTCAAAAAAGCTGGAAATGATGCTGTGACTCACTGGCAGAGTGCTTACCTTAAAAGGTAGCTCAGGGATGGTGCCCAGGTCCAGAGTTCAAGCTCCAAGACCAGCACATACACATAAAAAATCATATTATATAAGTCTCTAGTCTTTTTGCTCAACAGTGACTTAATAATAACCTTTAAAATATTTTCTTTTTAAAAAAATTTTAATAAGTTTTTTATATTGTGAAAATACCGTACAGAGGGGTTACAATTATATGAGCAAGATAATAAATACATTTCTTATCAAGCATTGTTGCCTCCTCCTTTGTTTTTCCCCCACCATCCCTGCCCTCCCATCTCCACTACTACTCTCCCCCCCCAAAGTTGTAAAACATTTTTTTAAAGTAGTTGTGCAAAGGAGTTGCCACACAATAGAATAGTTTAAGAATATAGTGCTTCTTGATCAATACCACTTTTTTAAAATAAATTTTAATCTTACCTTTTTATTTAGAAACTGATCTATGAATAATTTTAGTTCCTTTTATTTTTAGAAGTACATTTTAGCAATTCTGAATAGTTGTATCAGAACTGAAAGCTCTTCTTCCAAAGCATGAAGCTTAGCTACATTTTCTAGTCTCTTTGTAAGCTCTAACCATTTGACTGAGTGATCTATACCTTTAAAACCTCTTACTTTGTGCTGTTTGAGGAGACAGCATCATGGTGAGACTCATGAACTGAGGATGATGAAATTAGAAGATGTATTGACCCTGAGTCTTTCACATGGCGCTAGAAAGAAAAGAAAAAGGGCCCATAATTCAGAAACACTGATTTAGATTTGAGGAAGTATGGAAAAATATTCTGTTAAATTACTGACTCTTCAGATTTTGTATATTAGAACAGCCAAAGTTACCTTCAGAAGAAGTGTCTTTCATACTTTAATATTACACTATTCACTACATTGAAATGTTAAAGGATCTTTACTTTTTAAATAAATTGTCCATACTGTGATCGTAAGCCATAGCAGTAGAAAATGGACTAAGATAGGAACTTTTGGTTTTACTGACTTTTCTCTGTCATTTTCATTGTCGCTATTTCATCTTTCATACTTTCAGACTTTCTTTCCTATGCTTTTTTTGCACTAATTCATGTTTCCAATCTCATAAGGTGAAGCTTACTAATTTGAGACATTTCTTCTTTCTTACTCTGCAAGATTTAGTATTGTATTTCATTTTCTGTACTCTTAAAAATATCTTCTAATGTCTCTGGTAACTTACCTTTTGACACATAGGATATTTAGCACTGTGTTTAATTTTCCTCTCTAAGGAATTCAAATTTATCATCCCACTGTCTTCTGGGCTTTGTAGTTTCTCATGACTTCCTTTTTAGATGTGCTTCACTCCTCAAATAAATTTAAGTATTTTGGATCATCTAGGTATGAAAAAAATGACAGATACCTGGTAACCAGCTAGTAAGTTGCTTGAGACATTCCATTTCATTACACTGTGTGTTATTTGATGTCTTGAAATGCACTGGTATCGAAATCCCTAAACAAGCTGTTGACTGATTAGCTGTCAAATATACGGTACTGAAATAGCCAAGATAAGAATGCTATGTTATTATGTTTCCAAATATAATAAAATACTGTTTTATTTGGCCATAAAATCTTTACTCCCTAAAAGACTATTAAATTAATGCATGCATTTAAAATAAATAAGTACATATGATTTTGACAAGTATACAGACTCAGTTGGTAAATTGGGAGTAATTAAATAAAAATGACAAAATCTAAAATAAAGAAAAGGATGCCTTTAGTATTATGATTACACATAATCCTATATTTTGTTGTTATAATACCATTTAATGAATGGTGCAATGTCAAATTACTTAAGGAAACAGGTGAGAATCAGTGTACAGGACAGTCATCAAAGCTTTAGAACCATTGTGGCAAGAAGGGACATCATCATTACGTGAATTACCTCCTTATGGACCTCCCTCAAAGTTCTTCATAATAGAGTATTTTGGTATAGCTTCTCAGCAGAGTCTTGTCTTAAATAAACATCTAGGATGTACTTATTTTTCACTCTTTATTAAGACTTTTGTTTGTTTACTATGCAACTGAAGGAAAATTTTATCTCTAGGGATTGGAAGAAATGATATTGCATATATTTTATTCATAACCATGTCAGCATAGAAATCTCTAAGGTATTCAGAAAATTTTATATTTTAACACTTAGAATCCACAGTATTTCAGTCATCAAATAAACAGAAACTTTCTGCACAGTGATTGAACAGTATAATGTAAAAACAAAAAGAAAAACCATCAACATTTAAATTTTGCAAGGGTGGTGCCTGAAATAGATTATTAAATTATATTAGAGTATGTTTTCATCTTCTTGTTAATGAGGTTACATAATTGGAAGTGGTATTTTGCCTTTAATTGCCTATTACTAGCTCTGGGACATTGGGCAAGTTGCAGAATCACAAACACTGGAGAATTAGAGGGATTTAAAAGGTTATAGAATCCTGTAATTTCTAGAACATATCATGCCTTTCTGAGCATTCCCACAGAGCATTTATTCTGCTTTTGCTTCAATATTTTTTTAGCAACAGGGAACTCAGTATGACCTAATGAACTCCGATTGGTTTCTGACAACTCTGACTAATAAACCTCTTGATCTTTTTATTTTTATTCAGTTTCCAAACACTGAAAAGGCTTACCAAGAGTTAAATTACAGAATTATTTGAAGATGAAATACATGCGTACAGCAAATAAAATGGATGATGGAGTATACCCAAAAGGTACTTTTATTGTTTCAAGTGAAATAAAATTATATGATTGTTGCCAAATACCTGCTTCTGCTCCCTGGAGAAGTTGCACATCATCCATTGATAAAGATCTTAGCTATCCTACCTAATTAGAGCAGTAGAAAAAAAATCATAGTGAGAGGTATAGCTTCAGCTAAAAACTGCTAGCCAACAAGCAGATCCCAAAGAGAAGGTTATATGATTTAAGATATGGTGAATGGAAGAAATGATAGTGCATATATTTAACTCATAGCCATGTCAACATAGTAATCTTTAAGCTATCTGGAAAATTGGATGTTTTTAACACTTATAATGTACAGCATTTCAGTCATTAAATAAACAAAAACTACCTATATAGTGATTGAATAGTAAGATGTAAAAAATTCCACACTTAAATTTTGCTATAATGAAAATACATTATCTTCATTATATAGATTGTTAAATAGATTATTTATTATATAATTATATAATTAATTATATAATTATAATTATAATAATTATAATTATATTATTTTAAGTAGAGTACTTCATTATATGGATTATTAGAATATGAAATAGATTATTAAATCACTTAAATTAAATAAATTATTAAGTTATTATTCCAAAGAGTAGAAATCTGACATAAGATGTACTTTTCATGTTCTTCACTGAGGTTATTTGACTTTTCTAATACACACTATCCCTTTCTACGTAAAAAAACCTGCCTTCCAGAGTGTAGGCACAGACTTTTGATCACTGTAAGGAGGCTCTCTTTTCCTGGAGATGTGGTATGGGTTTAGTTTTCTATACTGGTGCAGGTAGGGAAACTCTCTTTCCTGGATTGACAACATTAGATTTTAATAGCATTTTGAAATCAAGTATTTATTTTAAATTGTGAAATCTTTCTCTGGTTAATGATCTTTTATGGTATATTTTTCGCAAAAATTCATTTAGTTTTACAGTGATTTTCCTTTAACTGAAGAGGAACAGATAAGGAAATCCTTTGGTTTCCATAGGAAATGCTACAATGTATAGTGCCATGGTTTTGGCACAAGGAGGTTAATTTCCTCAAAATAAATTAGCGACATTTGCAAGTATAGATTATACTAAAATGATGAGATGCTTAAAATTCATTGTGAGAAATATATGCTTATTTTTTAAAACAACATTATCTTCCTGGAAATAAAAACAAGGCATTATAGATAAACATCTTTCATTTATTAAGCATTTGTGATGTGCCTAAACATTACACACGTTGTTTATTTCTATCTCAAAAAATATTTGATGCATGGATTATTATCAAGCTTGTTGTACATGTAAAATTTAGGCTTGGAGAAAATTGTAAAATTTGCTCATTATTACATGGCAGGTATCAGTCAGACTAGGTGCCCAATTTGAAACGATCATTTTGAGGAAGTGCCACACTGGCGATTCTCCGTTGAAAATTGTTTCTATTTGATTACTGAATCATAAGGTCACTATTACACTCTGGTAGAGTTTGAATTGGGCATGTCCCCAAGAGCCCCTGTTTAAAGGGTTTGCCTTGAGGCTGGCACTATTGGGAAGTGGTGGAACCTTCAAAAATGGGGCCTTTTGAGAGGAAGGAGGGTGGTTCTTCAGAAGTCTATTCTTGAAGTAGATTTGGGGACTTTTCCCCTTCCTCTCAGCTTCCCAGCTGAATGAAATGGGCAGCTTCTCCCATTTCACAGTCCCACTATGCATTTTTGTCTTGATAGAGGCCAGAAAGCAATGAATCACTGAACAAAGACTGAAAGCTACCTGAACTGTGAGACAAGCTACATCTCTTAAGAGCTATCATTTGTGTTAATATCTTTATAATTTGTGTAGTTTTAAGAACACCCATTCCAAATGAACATAATGTTAATGTTATTGTTTTTACTATATAAATATTCACTAAAAGATCCCTTAAATACATATTTGATCTATTCATAAAAGCCTACCCTGAAGAAATTAGTTTGAGGGAATCTAATAATTGGCTAACAGTTACTTTTTATTTGTTCATTTCTTTGGGTGTCTTTGGACATAGCCAGTAATAGCATGGATAAGTGTCCAAGATATTACTATAGTTTCTATGTCAATGGCCAGTAACAAAGGATTTTAGTGAAACTGAAAGTGGTCTTAATTCTCAAGTCAATGGAAGTAGAATAGTTTGAAACAGAAACCCACACGTTGCTGACTTTAGTGGACGTCAGTAATCTATTGCCCTAAAATCTGCCTTGTGATTTGAAGATAATAGTATGATATTTTTAGCCAAGCAATTATTCATCAGTAAAGGAGATATTTTGTTTCATATGTTTGAAAACCTTGGATGTGAGAAGATATATTTTTGTAAGACTTTGTGTAAGGACAAAATGTGTAAGGACAAAAATAGCTATGAAAATTCAATTCCAAATGAAATTGTTTGCAACTGCTTTTCAGCTTGCTAAATAAATACTGATTTCACCTTCTCATAAAATGAAAAGTTAATGAACAAAATCACAGAGCTTTTATTTCTAGAAGAATGACATTCATGAATTCATGCACATGTACATATATACACACACACACATATATATATATATACATGAACACACATACGCTGATATCCTCTTGCACAAAATAATCTCATAGTGTTTACATATCAAATTCATGAACTTTTATTAGGAAAACTGATGTTCATTCAGTCTATTCAATTAATATTGGTTGCTCTTTTGCATTCTAGGTAAACATTACTTAATATAAGAGATCACTTACAATGTGATAAATTGAGAAAAATTTTCTCAATAAGTTGATATGTCCTGGCTGAGAAAATGATAGAGGAAACATTGTTCCCTTTGCTATCAGGGACTGATTTAGAAATTATTTGGGCAAATTGAAGTGCATGATACTACAATCTTTGTGACTGTATCAATAACTGAAAAGATTCTACTAGCTCAAAGTAGAAACTCCTTATAAATTACTATTTTGCAATAAGATTACTGAGAATAGAGGCTTGTTTGGAGGATTCTGGATGGTATTAGAAAGAAACACTATTTCTTTAATAGGTAAAACACCATTATTGAAACATTTTTCTAAGAATACCATCACTAATATTTTTACCATGATTATTGAACATTGTATAATTATTTAACATGCCATTTCAAGTCCCATAGAGATACAGAACTATTATTTCTCCTTAAAAGCCTGTTCATATTATCTTTTAAATAAAAGTTTGTGAAAATTCACATGAGAAGTAGAATGTAAGACAAAGTGGGAAACTTTGATAAGAATCATTTCATCTCCAAAATTCCAAGGAAATTGTCCAGAAAATTGAGAATTATTTTGTTTGTTTCAGATAAGATCTCAGATTTTAACATGGGCTAGACTTAGTTTTTGATTCTCTTGCCTCCACCAGAAGAAATTGACTACTTTGCCAATGTACATAAAACTGAGGTGACTGGTCTGCTTTCTGAGGTGAATTCTTTCTAATATTTTTTTCCTCGTTGCCCTGAACTACAATCCTTTTATTGCTTCCTCTCAAGTAGTTGGGATTATAATTTCTTCAATTCTTTTTGTTACTCAGAATTTGAATTCATGTCCTTATGCTTGCTAGAATGCTGCATTATCACTTGCACCTTTACTCTAACCATTTGTTGGTTTAATTTTTATTTTTCCAGTCAGGGTCACACACTTTCATTCAGAGATCAAGCATGGACTGCAATCCTCCAACTGTACAGAACAGGTGTGAAATATCACATCTGGTTTGTTTGTTGAGATAAGCACCACATCTGGTTTGTTTGTTGAGATAACGCTTCACTATTTTTTTTTTTTACCCTAGGCTGCTGCACATTATAATCTCCAAATATTTACCCCAGAGTAGCTTGGATTAAAGTTGTGGAACATTATACCTGACCTCATTCCTTCATCCCTATTCATAATTTAAGAAAAAAAAATTCTATCTAGTTTTAGTTACTTGTAACACTCCCATCTTATGTGATAAGTTCACTGTTGTATTAATTAAAGAAATAAGATTAATAATTAAAGAAATAAGCCATTCGTAGGTTCTGAAATTACCTAAAAATTGGTCATGTAAAGCCTGGCTAGAAAAATGTAGTCATTCTTGTTGTTGACCAACTAGAAAGTTGCCTGGAGAAACTAAATTTAACAAAAGAACTTTCAATTTCCTTAGCACAGCATGTAAATGTGAGGAAGTTAATACTAGAAATAGATGACAACTAACATTTGTTTGATCCTAGAAATGTTTCAAGTGTAGTTAATTGTTCTACAAGTATCTCATTTCATTCATTTTCATTACTGAGAGAGGAAATTCGACATGTTTTGCAGGTGAGGAAAACAATTTAAACATAAGTAATGTTGATAGCCTCACTATAGGTTAAACTTTGGGTTGTCCAAATGAATTTCTTAACTGCAAACAATATAGTGTCTAGGATCTGTTTTCTTTCTTTCTTTTTTTAAATCTAGATTTGTGGTCTTTCTTGAATAAGCCATTTCATCTGCTTTCAGTTCTTATCCTGTTGCATGACTTTCTTCTTTATTCACAATTGCACTGGCTCCCATAATACTTTAGAGCTGAGAAGTACACTCTTCAAATCAGCCATAGTTTCTATCTCGCTCTGTTCCCATCTCTTTCAACCTCCATTTCATTTAAATAAGAAACTCATGGGGATGGATGTACACTCAAGATACTCACAAAAATTTCACATATACATGTAGGAAAGCTAGCATCATAATGGTGTGGTTATTCTTTGAAATATATTAATTATGAATCAGTAGGACTGAAGGAGGCCCTAAATGCAGACCAGAAATCAGACCTGTCCTGACACTGTACTATGATCATCAAAAAAAAGCCACAGTGGCATTTGTAGGCCTAAAGGTGGCTACTGTGCATCTACACTTTAGCATGTGTTGATCAGAGATGATATATTTCAGATTGAGAAAGCCTGGCATTTGTGGCAGGTAGGTTGAATTTAATACTATAGCCCAAGTGTCTAGGAATTGAGCAGATTCAATTTTTAGAGAAGATTATAAAGGGAAACAATATAAATTACACGGTGGTGATTTGTGGCAAATAGGAAGAAAGTAAAGAAAATCTTATAATAATTTAATACTGGGACAACAGTCTATAACAATGTATAAGACAAAAATGTATAAGCTATAAATCACTGAAGTACCAAAATTTTCAGCAATACTCATGAAGGACAAAAAAAATAATTCTGTAAAACTGGAAAAGACGATGTCTCTGCTTATAAATTTATCCTTTAGAATAAATAAAAGTCTGTTATAAGTTAATGTAAAATAAGAGATATTGGGAAGTAGAACTAAAAATAAAGGTTACAAATAAATAAAAATGAATTTAAGAAATGAAAAGAGTAGCTAAAGTAATTTTACTCAGGCCATATTATATTACTAGAAAGTTGTATTATAGTTCATTAAAGCATAGGGTATTTATAAGTTAAGTGTGGGCAGGTATAGAGAATGAGATTTATGAGGCTGTATGGAAAAGGAATAAAATAGATGGATAGAAATGGAACAAAATTTGCTGAAGGTTGCTCTTATGAAATTGGTAGCAAAACACTGGAAAAAATAACCTAAATAGATTAAAATGAACTAGAGATTGTATAGTAAGCTTTTGATTCTTCACTTTCAGGAGACTGTGAAGTTCCAAAGAGGATTCTTTTTCAGGTAACTCAGAATACACAAATAAAGTAATTTCCAAACATCAATCTATGCATCTTCTGGCACGAAATAACATCTTAAATAAATTTAGACTGCAGGAATGAATCTGTCATCCTTTGCTGGGTCAGGTAATTCTCCATAATGTGGTTCAGAAAACACTAATCACTTATTATCTCATAGTTTTTTTGCAGATTTGAAATCTAGGTGTAACATAGCTTGTTCTCTGCCTTATGATTGCTCCGATGCTCAAGTCTAGAGGTCAGCTGGAAGAAGAGATTTGTAAGTGGAGGATGATCTGTTTTCAAGCTTATTTGGATGGGCTGCTACCAAGTTCAGAGATTCACTTTCAAGTCTAGTCTTGTGGTTGTCAGCATGTCAGGGGTCTTCAATGGCTATTGGCATGAGACACTACTCCTGTGTTCCTAGACCTTTCCATAGAAACAAATCACAGTTTAATAGTAATTTTCACTGTGGAAATGACAGTGAAAAATCATTTCCAAAGTGAAAATGACTTTCAAGTAAAGAAATTTATTACTGAGTTAGAAATAGAAGCTACTGTTCTTAACACTTTCTAGTTGGGCGAGCATCCTTGGCATCTAAAATATTTATATTCTTTATAAATCCTAATATAAATCCTAACATAAATTTTGATGTTTTCTCTAGTGTAGGTCTAATAAAGTAAAATAGTAAATAAAGAAATAAAATAGTAGAAATAAAGGAATAAAGTAAAATAGTAAAAGCCTGAAATTTTAGAGGATTCCTGTTTATTTTCCTCTCTTCATCTTTTAATGCTTCTTTAGAAGAATGTGTCTTGCTTATACTTCTTATCTTCAGGTGAGTTAAACTCAAATAAAATTTAAAAACAAATCATAAATCATCTCCAGTAGCTTTTTTTTCTTGAGAGAAATTCTTTGGTACTGATAAGATGGATTCCAGATTTCTAGATTTTTTAAAATTTGTACCATGTCCTTTGGTTATCCTTGTCTACTTCCTCTTTTCATTATAATGAAATATTTAATTAGAGGTCTTTTAAATACTAAGCTTTTACTTCAAAGTGGATGGTCTGAATTTCTATGAATTATTAAAATAATTTCCCTTAAAAATAAAAATAAAGTATTATTGACTTCAAATATCCAATAAATAACAAGATTATCTTGTATGATTATAGCTATTTCTCCTCAAATTTTTAGTTCATTTTTAGACAATGAATTCTAAACAACCTTACATCTCTGAAGAATGTCTTTATTACTGGTGCCTTTTCAATTCAGAGACTACCCAGCATGAAATGTTTTCACTATTTTAGGTTAGAACTACTTTCAAAATTCCAAGTCCATTTATATCTTGATAGAAATAATAGACATCATTTCTCAAAGGCTCAATTAGAACACTGAATTCATTTTTATTGTTACAATTTAGTAATAGTCTTGCTTTGTAGAATAATCTATTGTATTTATGCTCAAATACTTTTTCTTTCCTGCTGGCAGACTATTAAACGCAAATGAAAACTGTCATATTTACTGATTATACAGTTGAAAATTCCCGTTCATTTGATCATCTGCAATACACACAAAAGTTTGAAAATGTTATCAATGAACATTATGTTTGTGTGAAATTTATAATAGACAAGATAAAAATGGTCCTTCATAGAGAGCAGAATATAAGAGAAGGCAGAGTAAAAGAAAATGATTTTTTTTGAAAGGCAAGTTAAGTATCAGTTCATTTTCTTTGTGAGTACTTAAAAATGTCACTCCTAGTGTGACGAACAGAGTGACATTTAATTACTGTCAGAGATAAAAGTAAAGTCAGTCACATAGTGAGTAAGAGTGTGTTCTAAAGTTCCTCTTCTGTTTACCTTGAACTGAACAACTCTTCAGTAATGCAAAGTTGATAGAACTATACATAAGAAGTCTTATTTTTCTGGTTTATAATGACAATCAAAAGTTATCCCCTCCTCCATTCATGGTGGTTATTAGTATTAAATGAGAAATTTCTGTTTGTGGAATTTTATCAGGATGTTATTTAAATATACTTACTTCAAAGTTAGGAGCATAATATCATCTGTTTCTTATAGGAAAACTGACATGTACCCATAGGATGAATTAAAAGCCAAAATTAACATTGGACATTAGAGTATGTGGAGAACTATATCATAGATGATAGATAGATAGATAGATAGATAGATAGATAGACATTGTATATGATATATATCATTTGTAAGCTACATTTTATACATCATATAAAAGTCTGTCTTATGGCTGCATTTAAACCAAAACAGGAGAAGAGGAAATGAAATATAAAAGAGAAATTGTTAAAAGAATTTTCTCCATAGTCACATGTAAAACTGTATAGTCTTTTTGTTGTTTAGAAATCTGTTAACAATTCACACATAATATCCAAATATACTTTTCTACCATAAACTCATGGGTAAATTTATGATTTGTGATTAGATTATGATATCTCAATCTGGAAGAAAATAGGTAGAAGAAAATACTTGCATACATCTACACCCAATATTCCAAGGGTTATCTAAGTAACACTCAATTAACTCACTATTCTTGGCAAGAATTATGAACTCAATTAAAGGTAACATAGGAGAAAAATAAATGAACTTACCAGAAGCCTCAGGCTTACCTATTCTTTGTCAGATCTTAAATTACTTATTCCTGCTGGGATTTGTTTTTTACTTATTTCCACTGGTAAGAGGATTTGGTTAATAAACAGATAGTTTACAGTAGTTAAATGCCTACATATAAGGAATAGATTTTCTTATTGAAAGGAGACGCTATAGTTCATTTTTAGTAACTTCAATTGCTTTTACATCATACTGATCAGAAACAGTGGTCTTTTAAAAGTAGTTGATAATGAAATACCTGAGACTCTTTGAAGAAGTTGAACACAGATCATCAATGAGTAGCTTCAAAAGAAAAATGTATGGAGTGGTTCCAATTATTTTTCAACTCTTGCTAGATTTAGAGAAAAGAGAAGCACTCAAAATTGAGGGCTGAAACTGCACAGACTTGAGGGGGTTGAGAAGCTGTTTGCATGTTAGCAATTTCCTGCAATTAGACTATTCAGACTGAGATCTCTGGGTTTTCCTATCTATTGTTAGTGATATATTTGGGTAAATCTGATAATTATCTTAAAAAAATACAACTATTTGTATTGTTGTCAGTCATACCTATTTTGCTCTGTTTTGGGATAGATGCGTTCTTTTAATAAAGTCACCTTAGGAAGATCTTTTCTAGAACTGATTTACTGACTTTTCTGGTGCTTCTAGACTATGGATTTGCTTTGTGCTCTTCATGTAAGTATTGATTGTATTTGTTTATTATTCCTACTGCAATTAACCATATGATTAAAAGTAATTTAAACAACAACTTACTTACTTTCTAGTTCGGGGAACCAGACATATAGACTAGGTCTCATCGAGGTAACATGTAAGTGTGGCTAGGGTCATAATCAGGGAAGGTTCCAAGAGAAAACCCATTTTCTTACCTTAGCAGCTCCTTGCATTCCTTGATATTTTATTTTATTTTAGTCCTGTAGCTTGACCTTTGGGCTTGGGAGTTGTTTCTGAGCAATTTTTTGCTAGAGGTTAGAGTTCTACTACTTTGAGCAACAGCTCCACTTCCAGTTTTCTCGTGGTTAATTGGTGATTAGTCTCATGAACTTTCCTGCCCAGGGTGGCTTTGCACTGCGATACTCAGGTCTCAACATTCTGAGTAGCCAGGATTACAAGTGTGAGGTGATCATTTATTCCCCCCACCTTTTTTTTTTTTTTTGCCAGTTATGGGGCTTGAACTTTGGGCTTGAATGCTGTCCCTCAGCTCTTCAGCTCAAGGTTAGCGCTCTACCACTTGAGCAACTGTGCTACTTCCATTTTTCTGAGTGGTTTATTGGGATAAAAGCCTCATGGACTTTCCTGCCTGGGCTGGCTTTGAACTGAAATCCTCAGATCTCAGCCTCCTGAGTAGCTAGGATTACAGGCATAAGACTGGCACCCAGCTTCATTTTTCCCCATTTTTAAAGCCTGGCACTTTTGAATCTCTCTCTGGCTCTGGATCTCTTCTTAGGCTAAGTGTAACTGATTAGGTTAAAGTCTGTTGACTTATAGTTTCTAACGTATTTGATAATGAATATCATTAAAATTATGTCTTATTGGGAATATCGACACAAAAGGATCAAGTGAAGATTCAAACCATGGCCTACTTAGGAAATAACTTCATTGGCAGTAAACTGTTATATGAAGATAGCACTATTGTGATTTTAAGGTACTTAAACTTTTAAAAATTTCTATGCATTTTCTCTGAGCATGAAAGAATTCTTATTAGTGCAAAACTGTACTTCGAAAAGATTAGTCTTGAAGAAACAATGGACATGCACACAGAAATACTGAGAGTAAATGGAATGGAATTAATAAAGAACAACATTTGTGCTAACCAGGATAAAAAACAACATCATAAGTGAGAACTGTTAAAGATCTTTTATCTTTTGAGTGAATTGATAAAAACCCTGCCATGGTGGCAGCATCTGTGAGAGAAATTCCAAAGAATATGATATAGGTACTCATGTCAGATTCTCTTATGAAGATATAGTAGGTCAATCATATGTAATAAAATTTTCCTTCCACATATTAAGCCTAGAAAGAAACTCCATAAATATTCAGCTCTAAGAAATACCCATGAGACCATAATTCCTGCAGTAAAGACTTGAGAAGGAAATAGTTATAGGTCTGACTTGTGGGGGAAGAAAACTCATCATTAAGAAAAAACTTTCAAGATCTAATAGGTTTACAGATTATGTTCAGTTGCATTATCCTGTGATAAGATAATGGAAATGTAGGAATGAATACTACTTTGAGTATATAGACCAAAAAGTTTTAAAAAGGTCTTGAACTCTCTGTCCAGTATAACTTATTTTCAAAGATGTCTATTGCCTTTATAGGTAAAGTTAAAATATATAAACATTTATAAATAAATTTCAGGTTTTTTCTATATTAAAAGAATGGCATATTGTATACAAAAAGCCATGATTTTCAAGTTAGATACACATTTCTTTGTACAAAGCAGCCTGATATACACCAGAGGTAAACATGGGTCAGCTCAGAAAGTTTCCCTTCTAGCCATTTGCATATTTTGTTGTGAAACTGAGTCCTGCCACACTGTACATTTCTTAGTGAAAGAAAATCAAGAATGGGGCTGGGAAGGTGGCTCAGTGGTAGAGCGCTTGCTTTGCATGCTTGATGCCCTGGGTTCGATTCCTTGGCACCACATAAGCAAAAAGAAAAAAGCTGGAAGTAGCGCTGTGGCTCAAGTGGTAGAGCACTAGCCTTGAGCTGAAGAGTTGAGGGACAGCGCCCAGGCCCAGAGTTCAGGCCCCATGACTGGACCCCCCCCTCCCACCAAAAAAAAGAAAGAAAATCAAGAATGACTTGAGGATATTGTTTTGAGGTGTATGTATGTATGTATGTGTGTGTGTGTGAGTGTGTGTGTGTGTGTGTGTGTGTGTGTGTGTGTGTGTGTGTGTGTGTGTGTGTGTTTGGATGAGAGAGAGAGACAGAGTTTAAATTACTTGCTATGGTTATTGATTTCTAGTTTTAAAGTTGCTTACTGGATCTAGAAGTGTTTACTTATGTGGGTTTTATACACAGATTAAACTGGAATACAGATGGTAAATAAAAGTAACACTGAGGTTTCTCGCTGCAAAGAAATATATGCTCCACAAATTTCAAAATAGCGAACTTTCTTTTTCTCTCTGATTTTGACTGTTAAACGTCAAACTACAAACTCATGGATTGGCTTGGTGATATAAGAAATCTGTAGGATGTTGAGGTTTAGAAGAAATAGGGTTAGTGCTTCAACACATGGTGGCAGAAGGTACACTTGAAGAAATCTGAAAGGCATACTGTACTAGTGTCGAATGGCAGCAGCTGCGGCCTTTCTCACTTGCTGCCTGGCATGTGGTTTCATTACCGGTTATGGAAGATTTCTTGACACTAGCCTGTCTTAGTCAAGACATCCTGTAGGTCTTTATTGTCAATTCAAATTGGTTCTTTAGGCTTCAGACACCAACACAGAGTAGTAGAATGGGGACATTTTTTCTAATGTAATTCACACTTATTAAATAAATTCTGAGCTGGATCTTGGTCTATTTTATTCTGGCTACAGATTGCATGAACCATTTTTTGTCTTAGTTCTTGATTTTTGTCTTATGAATTGAAGATACATGATTAGAATTCTAAGTGTCAACTTGTCTGCCCAGTGCTTCAATATTTAAGAAATAATTTGGGGATGAACATTCAGGTAAACACCTGCTTCATATCTTCTTTCACTACAAGTAAGTCAGGTGCTTTATGAATGCAATGGGGTGAGTATTAGCTTTGCAATGTTTATACTCCATTGGTGAATTTGACATATTAAAATGCTCTTTCATCTCAAGACATTGAACAGAGACTTTAGAATATGTGGGTTTGCAGATCCTTGTTGCTATTATCTGGCTGCACGGCAAGTTACTTAACCCCTCCATTACTCAGTTCCCCCATTATACAAGATAACAATGCCATCTATCTTAATTAGCTTTTCTGGGAACACTATAGGCATGTAGTATATATTTTTAATATGTTGTCCTTGAGCAAGTTATTTTTTATTTTGTACCTTTTAAAGAAACTCATACTGGCTCTAGGAACCCATTTGGATCTAACTGTTTCATTTTCAGAAAATTGTAAAGCCAACCCTAGTTGCAGTTTTTATTTTAAAAAATACACACTTATTATTAAATAAATTATATATAAGTTTATAAATACTCAGAACTCATCATTTTTTACTATTTTATTATGCCAATTATGCCCAAGTTATTTCTATCTACAAAACTGACTGGGGTAAATAGCACATACTCATGACCTACTGTGTGCATTTCATCCTCAGTACTCAGTGACATATTGAAAATGCATGTAAGGGTATATGTTCTAGAAGGTAATCTTTATGCTATTTAAGTAACAATTTTTTCACATTTTAAAATACTTACACAAGGATCTTTCCTCTAACAGATTCTGGTAATCCTGTAGTGGCAAATATACCAGTCATTTGATTATACATTTATATCTTTTCTTACATTAATTATGTATTATGAGGGGCAAGATTTTTCATTATTGGAAACCTCACTTTTTTGTTGTTTTGTTTTGTTTTTTGTTTTTCTTTTACTGGAGCTTGAACTCAGGTCTTGGAATTTTCCTTGCTTTTGTTTTTGTTTTTTTTTCTTCTTCTACTCAAGCCTAGTGCTCTACCACTTGAGCAACAGATCCATTTCTGCAGTTTTTGCTGCCCTTGAAACATGATCCTCAGATCTCAGCCTCCTGAGTAGCTAGGGCTATAGGCATTAGCCACCAGAACCCAGCCAAGCTTCACATTTTTATTAAACTATTTGTTTCAATTTATGGAGCCAGTTACTATTTTTAAAAAGGTCTATATCATGGATTTCCTTATGCTGCATTTATGTTCCATGTCTCATGATTGAGTCTTGGATAGCATATAATTTTTGGCCCTGTCAAGGGTCTGGGTCAGGTTCTCTTATGTGTATGGATATCCAAGTCTATTCACTGACAGCACATTATTAAGCAGGAGCTCCACAGCACCCTGTGTGATCTCAATCTTTTCACAGGTCCTCAAGTTAACCTTGCTCGTGGCTTCTTTTGTACCAGAGTTACAAAAAGAATCTTTTCCTTCCATTGTGTTAATGTTATCCTATAACTTTCGAGAGATTTCAACTTTAGAGAGATTCAGGATGCTGACGCTGAGATTTTTACAGAGATTCAAGATGGTGATGCTCTCACAGGTAGTCCCACTATGTGTCTCTTACCAAACTCAGATCTAGGGTCACAGCACACACTTTACCTCAAGTGACCCACTCTAATCAAACTCCACATATCTAAAGCCTTTTCCTCCTACAAGAGGAATATCCCAACAGGCAAGCAAGGAAGGTGAACAGAGAAACAGTGAGCGGGACCCCTGCTGAGCGCAGCACCACGTGCCTCACTGAGACTTTCTGCAGATTTTAAGAACAGAAGCATCCAAAACCTGAAGAATCATTCAACACCAGACCCGGGGAAAATTAGGAGGGAAACCAGCGAAGACCCGGGGGTCCGCAAGTGATCTTGGCTCCAACCCGCCCACTGGGTGGCTACAGAGGAGGAGCAGACTCAGCAAACACCGCCCTTGCAACCGCCCAAATCCCCACTGGAATTACCACTGGGTAATCACTCCGAAGTCGCGGCTGGAACCAATGCAAGGTCCCGTGCCGGTAGTGCCAGTGGGATCCCCATGGACCCCAGTGACCTCCATACATGGCCCCCAGGACACCACAGCCACAGCCACCTCCCCACCCCACTGGCTGACCACTCCACAGACTGGGTGCTCTGCTGGGACCCATTCCCTCCCTGCCGCCCCTGGGAGCCAACCCCATAGTCACCACAGCATCACTCTGCCAGCTGTGCCCACCCTGTAGAAGCCCAGCCCACGCCTTCACCACTGCTGCCAGCAAAGTCCAGAGCTGCTGTGGATGGCACCACCGCCTGAACTACATAGTCTTGCTGTGCCACCACTGACACAGCCTGCAGTAGCCCAGCACCAGGCCCACACCAGCCCAAGCTCCACCTGGTCCTCCCAGCGCCTGGACTCACCACCGCACAGAGCGAGACCCTTAAGCTGCTACAGACACCAACCATCCTACCTAATCCTGCCAACGCTCAGACCCTCCCACTGAGAGCCCACCAACACCATCCTGGCCCCCACTACACATGCTCTGTGGTCCAGCTTACCACCAGTTACAGATCTTGTGAGTAACCCAATTGGGGCCACTCCCTGGGGGTGGCAATTCTCTGTAGGGTCCCAAAGCCCTCCGACCCAAGCTCCGCCCAAAAGGGAGGGATCACATCAGAAGTGAACACAGATCTAAGTTCTGTTCCTAAACCTCCTGTGCCTACCTGGGAAAACCTGGGAACATAGCTTCATGCCTGTGATAGCAGACTACAAATCCCAATCCCCCCAATTTCCTACCATTAGGCCCGAGGGTGGGATTCTAGGTAGGGGTCACTTCCCTTGCCAAAAGGCCAGTCTGGATCCAACCAAGCCACAGGGGAAGTGTACTATTTCAAAGCATACAAGATTTTATCAGGAACTGGCTTAGAAGACTATGTGGAGACTCGAGCTCCCCCAAACAAGCTGAAAAACTCACTCTTTAGACTTTTTATGTGTGATTGTTTGTTGTTTGTTTTTGTTTGTGTTATTTTTGTTGAGTTCTTAAGATTTGCTCTTTTAGTTAAATCTGTTTTTTCACTATTTAGTTCTTTGTTCCCCTTTTCAATTTCCATATTTTTAATTTTTTCCCTCTCACTCTTTCCTCTTTCTTTCTCCCCACAGCCAACTACTACTCTGTCAGAGCTAGCCTGTTTAGTTCTATACACAGAGTAAGGCCTTCTATGTTTATAAATATAATAATTACAGGGGTTATTTTAGATTAATTAACTTTCCAATGCTCTTTCAACAAAACTTTTTCTAATATCAGCAATTCTCCCAAATATACCTATATATAATGTCCTTTCTTATTTTCATCTAGATTTCTAAGCTATTCCTTACATAATCTTTCTTCAAATTATTTTCTACCTCTCACACTCTAAAGCTGTCTCTATTCTATTCCTGCTACACATATCTCTCCTCTAAGCTGTTCTTACCCCTCTACTATCATTATACCCAATATTTCTTCTTAATTTAAACATATCTCTCTAATCCTAACCCTTCTCTTTTCCATTTTCTTCAGTCCATTGATCCCTAACAGTTTATATCTGAGCTAAATTACAGTTGGTTCCATTTTGACTGAGTACAAGGGCCCATCTTGTTAACCCTAAGGTGAAGACTACTTAATAGCCAAACCTAGATTATTTCACACATTACAACTATATGTAATCTCCATCCCAGAACCACAATATTCTTCTCCAAACAAAGATAAAGAGAGCTAAATAGGGAAACACCTGCCCACAATTTTGAAACCCTAAGTTCTATACCTCTACACAATACTGGGTTGGCTCCTGCCCTAAAAGACTGTCCTATTGTCAAATTGGAGTGGCATTTGTCTCCAAATGGGTAGAGCTAACCACAAAAATGCAAGAAACAAGGCCAATCAACTAACCCAAATCCATTTCCACATAAACAAGCTATAAAGCAATCCCAGAATGACCTAGAGGATGCTCAAGACATTTTATTTTTTTTTTTAATTGTATTTTATTTTATTTGAGAACATACTGTACAGGGGGGCTACAATTACATGGGCTGGATAATGCATACATTTCTTACCAAGCATTGCAGCCTCCTCCTTTGTTTACCCTTCACTTCCCTTCCCCGCCTCCCCCCTCCCCCCACCCAATTTTACCCCCCTCCCCCCACCCAATTATACCCCCCTCCCCCCCACACACACCGACATTGTAAAGCTGGTTTTGACATGACATTTTGTACTTCTCATTGTTGCAACAGGTCCACATTTTAAAAGCATGGCTGGTAAATCTGCTGAATGAAAAGTTGGACACCCTGCATAGAGAAAATGACAAGGCCAACCAGAAACTAATAGACAACTTCATGACCTCCACAAATAAAAAGATAAAGGAATTCCAACAGAAGGAGACAGAGTCCAATGAAAAGATAGAAACCTAGTTAAAGGAATGGAAAGACAAGTCCAAAAACCAACTACAGGAGGTAAGGCAATCTGTTCAAGACTTAAAAGAAAACCTCAATAAAAAGCTGTCTACCATTAAGAAACACCAACAAGAAGGAAGGGAGATAAATAGCGAAGTAAAAAGTCTTGAAAGACTGTATTGGAAGACAGAATCTCTGAGGCAGAAGATAGTTTAGACTCCATAGAGAAAGAACACACAGATATTCATAACAAAATCAAGAAACATGACAGATCATTCTACAAGATACAATCAGAAAGCCTAATTTGAGACTAATAGGTATTGAGGAGTGCCTGGATAGGGAAGTCAATGGATTAAGAAATATATTCAGCAGAATCCTATCAGAGCACTTCCCAAATACACAAAAGGAAAGGCCCATTCAGGTACAAGAAACTTTTAGAAGTCCAAATAGACCAGACCAGAATAGGACATCCCACCACCACATTATAGTCAACACAGGATCAATAGAAACCAAGGAAAGAATTCTTAAAGCGGCCAGGGAGAAGAGAACAATCACCTCTATAAAAGGAAACCAATCAGAATAATCTCAGACTTCTCAGCAGAGACCATGAAAGCAAGGATGGCCTGGAAAGAAGTATGCCATGCTGTAAAGACAAATAACTACCAACCAAGAATAATATACCCAGCTAAGCTCCCATTCATAGCAGAAGGACAAATAAAAACCTTCCACGGAAAGAAAAAACTGAAGCAATATAACAGTAGCAAACCAGCTTTACCAAAAATCCTCAGAGACATTTCTACATATAGAAAACCAACAAGAATGGGATATTGGCAGTAAAATGGTCCACTAACCCCAGAACTATGTAATCACAGCAACAATAGCCAAGGCAAAGCTCCCTAAAAATAGACAAAAAGGCAGGAACAGATAAATACCTCTCAGTCCTAACTCTCAATGTTAGTGGACTTAACTCTCCAATTAAATGACAGATTGTCTAGTTGGATCAAAAAGCAAGGTCTTTCTATCTGCTGCCTTCAAGAGACACACCTTGCCCACAAAAACAAACATATTCTGAAAGTGAAAGTCTGGAATAAAATCTATCAAGCAAATGGCTTCCATGGGCAGTTGCAATCTTAATATCAGATAAAATAGACTTTCAATTAAAATCAATGAGAAGAGATAAAGGAGGTCATTACATACTAAATAAGGGATCTCTCCTTCAGGAAGATATTACAATTCTAAATATCTACTCACCAAATAACAGAGCACTCAAATTTATCCAAAAACACTACATTCCCTCAAATCATACATAGATACACAGAAAATAATTGTTGGGGATTTTAACACACCACTATCCCCACTGGACAGATCAACCTGGCAAAAACTTAACAGAGAAACCTCATATCTAAAGGGACTTTTTTTTTTTTTTGCCAGTTGGAGGTTCCTCAAAAGACTATACATAGAGCACCCCTATGACCCATCAGTCCCACTTATGGGCATTTACCCAACCTACCACACACAAGGCCACACTAAAGCTACCAGCACAACTATGTTCACTGCAGCATTATTTACCATTGTTAAGATATGGAGTCAACCCTGATGACTCTCAATAGGTGAATAGATCAAGAAAATGTTGTATACATACAAAATGTAGTTCTACGCTTCCATCATAAAGAATGGCATTGCCCCATTTGTAAGAAAATTGAAAGACTTGGGGGAAAAATCATATTAAGTGAAGTAAGCAATACCCAAAGAAACATAGGCTCCATGGTTTCCCTTATTTGTAACAATTAGTATATGCCTAGGATAGCCCTAGCAGAGGATCATAATAGCTCAATGGCTATGTACATATGACCATATAAAATGGTGTTAGTAGAACTGAACTACAGAATATGGAAACAATGAAAATAAGATTGTTGTTGTTGCTGTAGTTTTGTTTTGTTTTAGCATACTATTTTCAGTCCTTGCTTTCTTTTTTCTTTCTTCTTCTTTTCCCCCCTCTATTTTACTCCCTGTTGTCACTGTCTTTGATTTTGATATCCTTTGTCTGGCATATAAGTTTACCTGATTTGGGGAGAGGAAGGAGAACTACCAATGCAACAGTGATACTCAGTAAGTATTATTTTGGAAATGAACCTTATAACTTGGTGGAGGTAGGGGAGTTGGGGGAGGACAGAAAGCAGGAGAAAATGAGGGAGAGGGTAACACTGTTTGAAAAGAAATACACTCATTAGCTACTTATGTAACTGTAACTTCTCTGTGCATCACCTTTACAATAAAAAACAGCTTGAAGAAGACATTATAAAACCAGTATTTTTTGCATTGTCATTGAAATTTCCATCTTTTTTATTTTATATTCTCATCTATCCTAATCTAAACAACGTCCACTATCAATTTATGCTTTAGTCTGAGGAACCTTCTTTTCCACATTTTTGTTTTTTAGAAAGTTTTCTTTTAAAAAAAATTTCTTTAAAGCCTAACTCCACATCTCACCAGTTCTGAGAAGTCTCTTAAAATAATTTATTGTCAAGGATAGGACCTGATTTCCATCGGATAAAGTATTATATTTATGTAGGTAAAGAATGATATTTATTGTTCATGGCTTACACTTAAGGCCTGGTTGAATGTTTTCTTTTGCGTAGGTTTGTGTAGATTGTTTACTTGCTATTTTAGAAACTCATGCATCTACATTTACTCCTATAGTAGGTAACATATGACAGTTGCTTGCTAAATGTAGCAATTGGTTGCTACAAGGTAGAAATGATCATTTTTATTGGAAATGTTCAATATCCAAGCTAAGGGAAAGTCAGACAACTTTTTGCATAACATTTAAATATAGAAGTTGCTTCTACATAAAGCTATTTTTGTTAAAGAGTTCTGTTTTCCACCATTCAAGGTAGTGAACTGAAAGTGGTATAAGATATAGTACTAAACGAGTAAAAATAACTTTAGTCATTGTATGATTTCAGTGGATACTTTAAATAATAAGCTAGTGGTTATTTCTAGGCAAAACTGAATAGCTTCAGTGATACTCAAAATTATGGAAAATGCATAGCAACAATATATATATATATATTCAAGTATATTAAAATCAGTACCGAATTCATCAATGTGGGTATAAAATCTCTGCCAGACATTCTCTCTGAGAAGGCACTTTCAGTGAAATAATTTCCATAGTTTGTTCTACTTATCTCCCTTTCTGATGTAATTCTGCAATCAACCCACATACCTTTTCAAGGGCATTTTAAGGGATAGATTATATAGAATCCTGGAGCAAGCTAATCTTGCAAGCTAATAGACAATAAGGTTGAAAATTACTAACATTAAAGTGAGCTATTCTCCCTAGATTCTAATTTAGGGATACTAAGCCCTTTTGAACTTAGTTTCTACTTACGAGATCAATGATTTTTTGCTCTCAGCGTAACCTGATTCTTTTATACAAATTAAGGTAATGTGAATCTTTTCTAAAATTTTCTTTTTGGAACAGATCAGAAGCCTTAAAGCTGACCCATCAGGGAGCTTGCTTATCAGGGCTGGCACAGATGTTGGCCAGTAGGAAACGGGGGAAGGGTGATTTTTGCTTCATCCATAAGCTCTCTCCTCTTGTTTCAGACTCTGAAGATTACGATGTACTTTAGTTCCAGCCATTACACCCTGTGTTTGTTTGGATAATGAACCTGACTGAGAACTGATGTAATTCTGTGATACTAAGCCAAGGTCTATTTGTTCTTGACCAGTAAGGAGTCTCACCTTGAATATATTTTAAAACACGACTCCTCTTCTAAGTAAGTAGTCACCACAAACTCTTGCTCTGAAAAGTCAAGTGGAAGACAAACTTTATTTGCCTATCTTGGAAAGGTTGTTTGTTTGGTAGGGAGATCATGGACTATAGGTTTTTTGGGACATTAGTTCATGTGCTATAAATTTACACATTTTGTTAATTGTTTTTTCAGAAAGCAATGGCCACTTTTAATGAATTTCTGAAAAGTCTGATGGCTACAATGCTTTCTTTTGAATTCCTAATATTTTTGCCGACATGAAATCCACAGTTCTTCTTCCTCATGCTTCACTAAAGTATTCAGTATTTCAGTAAATGTGTATACAGTTTTCATACATTTACATTAAAGAAAACTAATACATTACAAAATTTAAATAATAATGATCACTTTTTCCTGAATACAAAATAAATTAAAATTAACCATTAGGCTTCCAGAATAAGAGCCTAATTCTGTATTACAAATCATCCATCTATTGAGACACTGTGTCCCATATTACTGTTTTGTTTCCACTATTGACTGCTTATGCAACTTTGAAAATATGAGGTTGCCTAGAAAGATTTATTTAAGTTATTCAAAGGGATAACATTTTCCTTCTTCATTAAGCATATATGAGAAATAAATATGATGGACTTTTGAGGCAAAAGGAAGGAAGGGTATGAAAGTGAATGGGAGTCAACTTGAGAGGAAATGACTGAATCTGCACCTAATTCAATAGAATCAGTTTCTTCATCCTGCTCAGTCATTTCAAGTATTTCACACTAGAAATGGTTAGAAACAAATTCAAAAGATAACAGCTACTAGATGAAATATGTTTTTCAATACTTTCGTGAAGGTAACAATAGAAATAACTATGTGGAAATCCAAGGAATTTTGTCCTGGATTAAAGGCTCTGAAGCCAATTAACATGAAGTTAAAACTCATCAACTCAAGAAAATCGTTGGTTATACCATGGGGGAAGAATGTACAAAAGAAACAAACAAAAAAACGCACATAGTACATTAAAAACAACAACAAGAAAGATAAAACCTCTTGTGTCTCTATTTGGGGTTCATTTCTCTTAGCATCATCTTATATGGTCATATGTACATAGCTTTTGATCTTTTCTTCTTGTCCTGAATAAGGATTCAGGTTGACCCATTGTAACAATGAGATGTACAAGACACTATGTTGAAAATGAACTTTACAACTTTGGGGACTGGGGAGGTGTTGGGGGGGTATATAGGGAAGGGATGGTAGGGGAAAAACAAAGGAAGGGGTTAACAATGCTTGATAGGAAATGTATTCATTACCTTACTCATGTACTGTAACCCCTCTCTACAGTACTTTACTATTATATAATATATATAATACAGTACTTTGCTATTATATAATATATATACAATATATAATATATCTAATATAATATATATACAATATAATAAATAATATATATTATAATATGTTATATACATTATATGGGTGTATATATATATATATATATATATATATATATATATATATATAATAAGATCTTTGGCCTTTGCCATTTCTGCAAAGGTAAAAGCATGAGAGTTTAAATCAACAGCTTAGTGTGAGATTAAATTTCAGTTTTAACCCGGCCTCTGTTGCAGAGGTCTTCTGAAATAATAAAACATTTCCCACTTAGCTGAGAATACCATTTACAGCAAAGAAAAGGCTCAAGAAATAATGTCTTGGCAAGAATGTGAACCACAGAAGGAAAAGCAGTAATTTGCAACAAGAATAGTCGAACACAATTCTATCTTGCTGAGGGTCAATAATCTCAGCAAAACTATATGGTGAATTAATTAGGTCACTATCATTGGCTCTCTCCCAGTTTTCTGGAACTTGGCTTGAATTTAGGACTTCACTGCTTTCTTTGAGCTTTTTTTGCTCAAGGCTACCATGGTACATCTTTAGCCACATCCTACTTCTGTTTTTTGTTGTTGTTTTTTCCTTTTTTTTTTTTTTTTTTTTTGGTCGGTCGTGGGGCTTGAACTCTGGGCTTGGGCGCTGTCCCTCAGCTCTTCAGCTCAAGGTGAGTGCGCTACTGCTTGAGCCACAGCACCACTTCTGGTTTTCTAGTTGTTTATTGGAGATAAGAGTCTCATGGACTTTCCTGCCCGGGCTGGTTTTGAACCGCAATCCTCAGATCTCAGCCTCCTGAGTAGCTAGGATCACAGGCGTGAGCCACCTGCACCCCACTCCTCTTTTTCTTTTATGATTAACTTGGAAATAAGATCCTGGTCTGACTATGAGCCATCATCCTCAGATCTCAGCCTCCTGAATGACTAAGATTACAGGTGTGAGCCACCAGCACCTGGCTTAAATCCTAATTTTAATGGAAAGCAATGAATATGATTTTTTTAAAATAGCTAATTCATTATGCGTACAGGAACTCAATTTTTCTTCTAACATCGAGTTTGACTTTTTTAAACTTGATTTTAAAACATTTCAAATTTTAATCTATGTGTATAGAACAGGAAGGGTTTTGTTTTTGGTTGCTTTTTACTATTTCATAGATATACAGGCCATATATAATCCAAATGTTTTATACACAAACATTTAAAATGTCAAAATATAGCACCAGGTTAAAATTCTAAGAAGTAGAATGACTATGATGGGCCAGTACTATCAGTGGATATGGCTCCAAAATTACCACTGTTTAAATATCACAATATAGACAAAAATCTTGGAGACTTCAATTACTTTCTCCTTTTAAAAAGTAAGCACTGTCTTATGTATTGAGCTAATGCTCATCATGAAAGGCAATAAAAATCAAAGCCTAAAAAATGAGAATAATTTACTAACGAATCTCACAGCTTGGTAGACATAGTTTTGTTTGATATTAACTAGTGGAGAGTAGCATATGAAGTGGAATGAATAATATGAACCCAGTGTGTTATCTATAATGAGATCTTTAGTTGTGATATAGGGTTGTTGAGTTCATGACTCTCATTAGATATTTCCTCTGAAACATTTCAAGTATAGAGTTGGAGAAGGAAAAATTTCGAAGATGTTCAAAGACTTCATGACATGATAATTGAGTAAATTGTTTGTTACATTTTATAGGGGCAGAGGTGAAGAGTATGTAGTTCTTGATTTCAAAGTTATCATGATCTAGTCATGTAGGAATTTTTCTTAAATAACAAGTAACACCATGCAAATACATAAAGCATGAAATGAGAACACAATTCTATGGTATTTATGGAACAGGCTCACTAGTGGTGTCAGGGAAGATTGGGACACCTTCATAGGATAAAATATCAAATGAATGATACTGGATGTAATGGTAATTCTCTAAAGAAGAGAAAGAGTGACTTTAAGAGAAAAGAAGAGAGGGAAGGAATTATTGTGTGTGTGAAAATCATGTCACTCTACATGATAAACAATAAGTTTTATACATAGAAATAGTGGAAAAATACAGGGTTGGATGAATTCAGTAATCACTGAATGAGAGATCAGTATTTCTTGAGTAAATAGTGATGGGGTTTATGTTTTCCTTCAGAGCAACATGATTGGAGAGTGTAAAAGAAAAAATACACACAACAAAAATTACCATTAGAAAGATTATAAAAAGAAATATATAATAGTAACCATACAAATTTGTCTGGATTTGAGTGAGAATATGCCATTTTGTAAAATTATTTCAGATTAAATATTTCTTAAATTTCTAATCTCATTGATGTAGCATATGACTTCACCTTATAAACATTGCCTAAAATTGTAATACCTCATATAAATACTATATAAAGAATTGATACGTAGATACATATAACTTCTGATGTGTTTTTAACTGTTATAAACATGTAAAGGACAGCTACTTCTAATTGCTTATTTTTGCAATATCTTAAGCCTTAAATTTTACTTGTGGATTTGTATGTAACAGAACAACTTTATCCCACTGTAATATTTTCTGTAATTTAAAGAATACTCAGAGCACAAACTTCTTGCCCTAGACATTGCATTTTTCACAGACTCAGTGCCTAAAGCACAAATGCACTGTTTCCAAAGTGCAACAAACACTACAGAGAAGAAAGCAAAGGTCATTAATGGAGGTCATATGATCATAGAGTTTTAATACAAGATTAATAATTTTAATACAAGTTTTAATACAGTTTTAATACAAGATTAGATATAAAGCGTTGCTTTTGTATTTGTCCACAGTGAAATTTGTCTAGCACATAAGGGAACATCCACAAATAAAAGGAAACAACCCCTCAAAAAGTAAATGATCAGTGATTAGTGAATGCCATTCAGATAAGAAAAGATAAAGACAGACCCCAGAAAAAAATATATCATGTATTCATCTTTTAAATCTTAGCTCAGCCTGTAAATAAACCTACTGTTTATTTATAAGTTACCACAGAAAGTGGTAACAGTGATGTGCTCAGAGGATACTATTAGACATTTACAAGAGAATTTAATTCAATAACTTTAAAAAGCACTTGCTGTATTATTTTCCTATTTCAGTTATAGCAATTTCCCACAAACTTACAGCTAAGACAATTCAGATTCACATCTGTTTCTATCTATCTATCTATCTATCTATCTATCTATCTATCTATCTATCTATCTATCTATCTATCCATCTATCCATCTATCTATCTATCATCTATCTATCTATCTATCTATCTATCTATCTATCTATCTATCTATCTATCTATCTATCTATCTATCTATCTATCTATCTATCTATCTATCTATCTATCCATCCATCCATCCATCCATCCATCCATCTATCTATCTATCTATCTATCTATCTATCTATCTATCTATCTATCTATCTATCTATCTATCTATCTATCTATCTATCCATCTTGCCAGTCTTAGGGATTGAAGTCAGAGCCTGGGCACTGTTCCTGAGCTTCTTTTACTCATAGCTTTAGCACTCAACCACTTGAGCCATAGTGCCACTTCCAGCTTTTTCTGTTTATGTGGTTCTGAGGAATCAAATCCAGGGCTTCATGCATGCTGGGAAGCATTCTACCGCTAAGCCACATTCTCAGCCTCACATCTGTTCTTGAAAGGCTAAGAAAGAAAATGAGCTACTATCTAGAGGAAAACATTTGCAAAATATCTGATAAAGTGCTGCTAATCCAAGACATCCAAAAAACTCTAAAATTTAGCAATAATATGGCTAGTTACTTCATTAGATCTGGGCAAAAATACCAATAGCCATTGCACCAAAGAAGATATGCATGTAATGTAAAATATGTAAAAATAGCCAGAATCATATGTGCTAATCAATGAAAATGATATAACATTGCACACATATTACGGTGGGAAAATTCAAAACCCTGTCCTGGCATGATGAGAGTTGCATTCATTCCTGGAGGAAATGCAAAAGGACACAGCTGCTATAGCAGACAGGCTTTAAAAAAGCAAACAAACACAAAACCAAATATTCTCTTACCATATAATACATTCTTCATGTCTCTTGCTATTTAACCAAATAATAAAAAATCTCCATCCATATCTATAATTGATGTGGATATTGATAGCCACTTTGTTCATAGTTGACAAAAGTTGAAAACGATGAAGATAATTTTTGTTGCTAAAAAGATAGATAAATTACAGTATATTTGATGTGCACTGGAATATTGTATTGTCTTAAAAATAACTATGAATCCATAAAGAATCATGACACAACCTTAAGTGCATGTTACTGAATGAAATAAGCTAATCTCACAAGGTCATATAGTATGTGATTTCAACTGCATGACATTGTAAAAAAGGTAAAAGTATAGAGATAGTTAAAATGTCTATAGTTGCTTTTGGCAAGACAGAACTCAAACTGATTCTCCTATCTTCCTTTCCCCAAAAAGCTATCCTTTTTATTGATTTTAGTTTATTTTTCAGACAGGCTCTGGTCTTAGAGTGTGATCTTCTTCCCTTTGTCTCCTACCTCTTGGGTTATGATCTTTACCATCATACCCAATCTTTAAGTTATTTTTGGTTCATTGAAATGGTTCTGGTAAGAAGAAGAATTATGGTCAAGTCTGAAACACTTTCAGGATGTTTTAGGCATTTGAACTATCTTACAATTGGTTATGAGTTTGGACGAGTCTTTGTAATTTTTGAGTCTATCAAGTTGTTTATGTATTGGTATGATTGCAGTTGATTTTCATGAATTTTGACAAGTTAATTTTGTTGTTAAGATTCAGTTTTATCCTTTCAATCATGTAATATCCATAGCAGATTATAGAAGTCTGGGGGAAAATGGCAATTAATGCACATAAAACATTATTGACATGTTGAGATGCCTCCAAAACATTATTATTGCAACATCATATCTCTGTTAATTTATTTCTAAGAATTTGTCACCTATCTGACACTATCTGTTAGAAAAATTCTGGTCTCAGAAGTACGGCAGACAAGGTCTCCATTGTATTTCATCATTAGATAGCCTCCAACTTAAATTTAAAAATTTATGTCATTCATCTGCTCAAAATTTGGCAACTTTAGGGCTGGGAAGTTGGCTCAGTGGTAGCGTACTTGCCATGCATGAATGAGGCTCTGGATTCAATTCCTTAGCACCACATAAGCAGAAAAAAGCCAGAAGTGGTGTTGTGGCTCAAGTGGTAGAGTGCTAGCCTTGAGCTGAAGAGCTGAGGGACAGTTCCCAGACTGAGAGTTCAAGTCCCACTACAGACAAAACAAAAAAAAAAGCAACTTCAGCTAGGTGTACAGCTATATCACTTAAAATAATCAACATGGTTATACTTGCATGCCAGGATTTTATTTCTAGGCTGCATTTCCATTCTAGCCAGTCTTGTTTAAAAAGAATTATGGCAGTCAAAATGGTATATAACAAAGCTATAATAAATAGGTGTTAAAGTGCACATTGACCTTTGACAAGAAGCAGTCACAAAAGAAGCTTGCCCATATATGTCTGCATTTGTCTGAGTGATATAGGTTGAAAATTTACTTTTGTATTCCTTGAATAATTTTTGCCATTTTCCTTGCAAATGGTTTGGACCTACCAGCTTATATGGAAGGCAGCCCACATTAAATGTCATACTAATGTACTTCTGGCTCATTTAGTAACTGAAGTAAGTTATTGCCTTCCCAAAACATTTTAAAGCTGGTCCAGTGATACAATATATGATTTTGAATCCTACTAATTGACATTCTATACACATAGAAAATCTTGCTAAACAACAGTAGATATGTAAAAAGTGTAGATAGATCGACTGAAGAAATTTAGAGTCAAATGAATTTTCATAGTATGAATTTGTGATAGTGTCTGCCAATCTAAAGTATGTCTTTCATGAGCTTCAGAGGATAGAAACATTTGAGTGGCTTTTATCTTCATTCTACAGTTTGTGATACAATCAACAACAACAACTTTGCTTCCCTTCTGGATTATTCTATTCTTTTTCTCATCTTCTGCTTATCTTCCCTTTTCTGTTATTTCAATTATTATTATTCTCCTTTTGATGATCTTATCTGTCCATCTACTTGAGAACACTCAGTACCAGCATATTTAAAACTATAATTTGAAGTTATATTTTAATATTAGTCTTCATTTCTAATATTTTAATAATATTACTTTTAATATTCAGTCTGGTATATGACTTCTTTCTATAAACAAACAATTTCATCATAAAATATACACTGAAAAAGTCTTCCACTTTGGTTGTAGGTCTTTTGAAGATACTGAAAATAAACAACAAAATCAGAGTTTACTTTCCAACCAAAGATAGCTGAAGACAAAAAGAAATCATATAAACTGAATGTAATGAAAAATCTATTTCAGTTCTCAATTTCAAACTGCACAAGATAAGGACTCAAATGATTTTTCTTTCTTGCGATTGTTTCTTTTTTTTTTTTTTTTTTTAAATTGTATTTTATTTTATTTGAGAACATACTGTACAGAGGGGCTACAATTACATGGGTAGGATAATGCATACATTTCTTACCAAGCATTGCAGCCTCCTCCTTTGTTTACCCTTCACTTCCCTTCCCCGCCTCCCCCCTCCCCCCACCCAATTATACCCCCCTCCCCCCACCCAATTATACCCCCCTCCCCCCCACACACACCGACATTGTAAAGCTGGTTTTGACATGACATTTTGTACTTCTCATTGTTGCAACAGGTCCACCTGAATCCTTAAACGACTTGTTTGTCCCCATCTCCTCCACATGTTATACTGACATCAAATATAGTGAAAGCGGGGGTTACACTGTGGGGGAGGGACATACAAAGCAACAAAGAAATAATCTTATAAATGCATTAGAAACACATGCATGAAAGAAACGAAAACATTAAAATACATATTTAAGGGTTCATTTTCCTAACTTGCGATTGTTTCTAACATATTTATAAGACGATTTCTTTGTCCCTCCCCCAGGGTATAAGCCCTGTTTTCACTGTATTGTATGTTGGTATAATTTGGGGAGGGAAGGTAAAAAACAAATTGTTTAAATAGGGATATAGGTGGACCCATTGCAACAATGAGCTATACAAGAAGTTATGTCTTGTATATCTTTACAACTTTGGCGGGGTGGGGGGCAGACAGGGAGATGGGAAGGGACGGGAAGGGGAAACAAAGGAAGAGGCAACAATGCTTGATAAGAAATGTACTCATTACCTTGCCCATGTAATTGTAACCCCTCTGTACAGTATTTTCACAATAAAACAAAGAAAGCACACTGCACAAAGTAAGGTGTCCTCAATAGTCAAGATAAAGAGAAATCAGTTTATGTAAGGTTTTTTTGAAAGGATCTAATGGAGAAAAGACAAAGAGTAACAGAATACTACCCCTTAACGAGGAAAGGAAATGAGATCTGAGAGAAACTCCCTTAGGTACTCTGAACTTTAAGTTAAGAAAGACAAAATGAAAAACTATTAGGAAGGAAGGAACTACTCTGAAAAAATTTCTACTGTCATAGTGAGTGATCTGCTTTAAAAATCCAAACATGTTTTGGGGCCAAATTTGAACAGCAGGATTGCAAAATAACACTCGTATAATGGAAAGTATGAGCACAGAGATCAAAAAGGATGAAAATGTTGTGTGATGGGACTGGGAAGATGGCTCAGTGGTAGAGTACTTGCCTTGCATGCATGAGGCCCTGGGTTCGATTCCTCAGCACCACATAAGCAAAAAGAGAAAAAGGCGGGAAGTGGCGCTGTGGCTCAAGTGACAGAGCGCTAGCCTTGAGCTGAAGAGTTGAGGGACAGCGCCCAGGCCCAGAGTTCAGGCCCCACGACCGGACCTCCCCAAAATAAAAGAAAATGTTGTGTGACCTAAAAATATTGCTAATCATATTGAAGCAGGCAGAATCCTATAATAATCCATGGTGTATATATATTCTATTTTCTTGTTTCATTAATTTGTTGTTTGATATCTTGGCAGATTCCCCAATTAGGCTATTGCAAACAGTACTGCATGGGTGTGAACTTGTCTTTTCTGTTTTTATAATTGTAAAGGTGATTTACAGAGGGGTTATAGTTACATAAGTAGGGAAATGAGTACAATTCTTGTCAAACATTGTTTCCTCTCCCTCATTTTCTGCCACTATCCTTCCTCCCCTAAATACCCTCCACTCAAACGTATAAAGTGTATTTCCAACATAGTGTCTTCTGAGTATCACTGTTTTATTGGTTCACTCATTGCCCTTTGTCTCTCACCATCTCTAGGGCTGGCAGAACTGTCTATACACATGCAGAACATTGAAATCGGCTCCTTATGTATCACCTTGCATCAGAATCAACTCCAAATGGATCAAAGACCTCAATGTAAAATGAAATACCTTTAAAATACTACAGATAGGAAAAGAGGGAACACTAGGGCTCCTTAGTGTAGGTTGAAACTTCCTCAATAAAGACCCAGAAACACAACAAATCAAAGAAAGTTTGAATACATGGGATTGCATTAAACTGCAGAGTTTCTGCATGGCAAAGGACATAGCTAGCAAGATCAATAGAAAGCCCACAGGTGGCCATGTTTAATAAATATACAACAGACAAGGCCCTCATATCTAAACTATACTTAGATCTCAAAAAATTTATTCCCCTCCCCCCAAAAAACCCCACAAATCCTCAAAGAAACAACAACTCCCTTAATAAATGTGCTAAAGGCTTAAAGACAGACTTATCTGAAGAAGAAATCAGAAAGGCCAAAAGACACATGAAGAAATGTTCATCAACTCTGACCATAAAAGAAATGCAAATCAAAACAACATTGTGATTCCACCTCACCCCAGTTAGAATGGCCATTATCAAGAAAAAAAAATAACAGATATTGGTAAAGATGCAGCCAAAAGGAACATTACTACACTGCTGGTGGGAATATAAACTTGTTCGACCACTCTGGAAAGTAGTATGGACATTCTTTAACAGGCTAACCATAGAGATCCCCTATGACCCAGCTATTTTACAAGTTCATTTGTCCAAATGATCCTGTCTTTCTTGAACTTTAATTTATATCCCTTAAGAGATATGCTTGATTTCCAGAATATACAAAGAGCTCAAAAGTTAAACAGCAAAAGAATAAATAATCCAAATAATAAATGAACAAGTAAAGCCGGTGGTCATCTCTAGGAAATATAAATGGCTAATAGACACATGATAAAAAATCTACATTCCTAGATATAAATTTGGAATTCACATCAAAACTACTGTATGCTAAAGTTCTATATCAGTCCAGTCAGAATGTCAGTTATCAAAGAAACAACAAATGCAGATGAGGATGAGTGGGAAAATGGCGCCCTCATACATGGTTAGTGGAAATGAAAACTAGTGTGAACATTATGGAAATCAATATGGAGGCTCCTCATAGAAACTACACAGGGATTTACCTTGGGATTATACTCTACTTATTTTTAATCTACCCTCCAGCATCAATATAGTTACTTCTCTAACATGCAGAAATAAAATGCCATTTAATTTATTTGTAAATGTCTATAATCTTGGCCATTTAAAAAAAGCAAAGTTTTAAAAAGGTCATTGGATATTATATTTTCTATAAAAGTAAGTTTAGAAAATGTATAATTTTTTTCTATTAAAAGTGGAAACCCTACAATACTGATGATTGTACATATGTATCTTTTCATATATCCTTCAAGAAAATGAAACATAAGACACAAAACATCTTGAATTTGCCTCTCAAAAATCTGGTGATAGTTTCATCCATGGTTGTTCCCTGTTGTTTTTTGATGATATTTTGTTCTATTCTTTTACTTTTTTGGCAATAACTACAAAACTCACTCTTCATAAAACATAGTTTGAGTTACACTAAAAAATACACAACTCATCACAGTAAGGCAAATGTCTCGACCTGATGCAATTCACTGGTATTTATTATCTGTAGATGGGAAACTATTATTGGTTCTGACAGATTAGCTGACCCCTTGTAAAATTTAAATTCAAACTATAGGTTTGAAATCCGAATGAGTTGTCCAAACATTAATCACTGTAGTTCTACCAAGGCTGTTGTCTTAGTATTCAGCACTTTGCCTTAAGATGAAAGCAGAGTAGCAACCTCCTTGAGTGGAGAGGAAATAGAAAGAATCCTTTTTTAAAAAAATTAATTAATTAATTAATTTTTATTTTTATTAATTTTATTTTTTATTGTGAAAATACTGTACAGAGGGATTACAATTACATGGGCAAGATAATGAGTACATTTGTTATCAAGCATTGTAGCCTCCTCCTTTGTTTTCCCTTCCCATCCCTTCCCATCCTTCACCCCGCCCCCCCACCCAATTCTCCCTGCCCCCCAACCCCCACCAAAGTTGTAAAGTTCGTTTTCAACATAACGACTTGTACATTTCATTATTGCAATAGGTCCACCTGTATCCTTAAACGACTTGTTTTTCCCCATCTCCTCCACAAATTATACCAACATCAAATATAGTGAAAGAGGGGGTTATACTGTGGGGGAGGGACATACAAAGCAACAAAGAAATAATCTTATAAATGAGTTAGAAACAAATGCATGAAAGAAAAAAAATTTAAATACATATCTAAGGGTTCATTTTCCTAACATCACATTATCTGACCTTTTTTGCTTGACTCATACATTTACTAGATATTGCAAATAAGGGAAACCATGGGGCCTATGTTTCTTTGGGCTTGGCTTACTTCACTTAATATATTTTTTCCAAGCCTTTCCATTTCCTAACAAATGGGGCAATGTCATTCTTTCTGATGGAGACATAGAATTCCTTTGTGTATATATACCACATTTTCTTGATCCATTCATCTACTGAGGGGCATCTGGGTTATCAGAGGCCAAACACTCACATTTTTTCAAATATCCGGGTCTTACTGACTGCAATGTTCTTCTTACCAGGAACAATTTTGTTGCAGGAAAATTTTTTTGAACTTCATTACTAGTATTATAAGTGGATCAGGGCCTATAAGTTTAATATTTTGGATGAAGAAGAAATACTTGAATTCTTTTGTTTTTTTAATACTTGGATTCTTGCAAGAACTTAAACATTATTAAAATCAATCAGTCAAACAATCTATCTACCTATCTATCTATCTATCTATGTTAATTCAAAACATTGTATATAAAAATTTTGAAGTGTCACAAATAAGGTTTCAATTTTTTGCCTTTAAATATTCTTTATCAAAGTAATGAATATGTATTATGACTAATTTAGACATAATAATAGCTCCAGGTTCTAAAATTTTGTTCTCTCATCTGTTTTTGCTTTTTTTAATCTACGATTTCTTTTTCAAGCCCTAAAATCATAAAAAAACGGCAATAATATTTCATATAGTATTCACTGTGGGCAAATGTAAATTTAGTGGCATTTTTACATTATCCTTCTCTAACCAAAACACTTTCCAGAGCACACATCCAGAAAGAATAAACACAGGCAATCAAACTCAGATCAATGAGTATACATTAGTGGGCTACATTAATTTGCATAAAGGAATTCCTCTATTCTTTCAGATTTAGAACAGAGTAAAATTTTCTGGCTTGTCATATTAATTACTTGTATCAAAGCAGATCAGCAAAAAGGCACAATTATTTGTAACAAAGAATTACTGTGTTCTATGATATATATAAGTAACAATGTTTAAATGTGATTTGTGAATAAAATTACATAGGCCTGTAGAAACACCCTTGTTGTCCAAGAATTTTAATTTTTTAAGAAAAAAGGCTACTGATTTTGACATGTCCTGGACCCAAACTTTTATTCCTTTCTTTTAAAATTTCTATTAGTTAGATACAATGAGGATTGCATATATAGCTGTTATACATTGACTATCATTAACCAAACATTCAAATTTCAAAATATTCTGAAACCTATGACAAGGTACAGTTCTAAGAAGTTAAAATTCCTTGGAATGATAATTATAAATTCCAGACTTCAATTATGTATGCTGCAGCAATAAAATCTTCGTGAATATTCTGAAATCCTCCCTAATGAAATCCTGTGAATTATGAAATATTTTGTATTCTAATATTTGAGGAAACTGTTACTCAGATCTTGTTGTTTTAAATAATGCTGAAACACAATATACTTACTTTCTCTTAAGTTAAACATTACCTAGAGTATTTTAAATTAACTTAGGTTCATACTTTAAGAAATAGTTGACACTGAAAGATAAACCTATGGTCTATCAAAGTGTATTAAACAGTTTGCCTTCAAGTCTTTTTCTGAGATCTCCTTTGGTTATACCCATTCTTCCACACAAACTTGTGGTCAGATTCAGATTCAGCCCAAATGAAAAGGAGGACAAATAATTTCTTAGTTGGATCAAAGGCTCTAGGCTTATTCAAACAAGTAGGATGTCTAGACAGTAACTGAAGGGAAAAAAAACATAAAAAATACTGATTTATGGGATTTTTCCAGCTGGCTCAATCCTGGTTGTTCAGGGTTATGGTTATAGCTGGTCTTAATTCTATGCTAGAGAGTTGCTTTAATTAAATTCTAATAATAAGATTGAGCATATCTGGCTATACCGTTTGTCATTCATTTCAATGACAATAACCCTTCTAACAGTATACTGACTGGAAAATTTTCTGAATGCCAAGACAGTAGACAAATAAGTGGAGGTGACAGGGAGAAAATATTATATATACTTTCACATGACTTGTGAGCAAAATAAGGAAAATCTACAATCAAGAAATGGACCTGGAAGTGATGCTGTGGCTCAAAGTGGTAGAGCTCTAGGATTGAGCAAAACAGCTCAGGGACAGCACCCAGGCCTGGAGTTTAAGTGCCACAGCTGACAAATAAATTAAAAAATAAATAAATAAATAAATAAATGACCTAAAAGACTTATGGACACAGCCAACATTAAGTTTATCTTTTGCCTTTATAAATACATTTTTAGAAGCATTTTATAAATCTGATTGGTGGGCCCCTTTTCTTCCACTACAATTAATGTCATTAAGTGCTAAGAAGGGTATTTCCCTAATAACTATAGATTTCTGAAAGTAATTAATTAAAAGTGCTTTGGACTTCATGTTCAAGTTAGCAAACAAAATAAATGAGTAATCTATTATGTTCGATAGCATGGAGGTTTATGGTGAAATAAATCAGTTTAATAAAATAGTGTTATAGTCTGCAAGATACAGTGGTCTTAGATGAGATCACAGGCTCACAACTACAATTCTAGCTACTAAGAAGGAGATCTGGAGATTGTGTTCAAAGCCAGCCTGTGCAGGAAAGTCTGAGTCTTCTCTCCAATTAGACACCAACAAAGATAAAAGTGAGCTTGGTTCAAGTGGTAGAACAGTAGCCTTGAGCAAAATGCTCAGGGACCACATACAGGCTCTGAGTTCAAGTCCCAGGGCCAGCACATATGAAGGAAACAAGGGAACAATGATGCAGATACATAGAAAAAGAGCAGTTCAGATATAGAAAATATGAAATGCAAATATTTGATATTGGGAGCTGTGTCTAGTATCTTTAAAGAATGCTGGAGTTTGGCACTACTGTAGCAAGTGAATGAACAATGGGTAGAAAAACAGAAGATGACCTCAAAGAGCTAATGGCAGTGAGATTGTGTACACTGTTAGCAGTAAAGACTTTGCTTTCATGCTGAGTTAGACAGCAATTGCTAGAGAGGTGTCAGTACAGTGATGGCTTTGTTTTTTAACAAGGCAATTTTGATGTCAAGAAAAGGCTCTAAGGACAACAGAAGAAGAAAACAGCTCTCTTTCTGACTGGTGTTAAGACAAATGTTTCTGCAACTGGGAAGCCACTTACAAATCAAACCTGTAGTGGTGTTGTTAAGAATCCAAAGCACTTCTTTGATCAACATGTACATGTTCTGAGATGGGTGTGAAGATTGAGAAAGGTACCACAATCATTGCTTTCCAAGTTCATGAAGATCATTTCTCTGAAATGATGCCAATTTTGGGATATGGACATAAATTCTCTGGAGAGGAAGAGTGTATTTAAGGGTTGGGAGAAATTTTCAGGGATGGGTGAGAATGTTGAAAGGGGTGACATTGATATGTTATATTCATGAACTGCTTTGTCAAATGGCAATTCCTTTATACAACTATTTAAAAATAATAATTAAAAAAAGACTTCCAAGGAACCAAACAAATACTCATATGTAAGATTTTAGCCAGGAATGATCATTATCTTTTTAATCAGAACATTAAAGAGAGAGATGGAAGTAATCAATAGTTCAGGTAGACAAAAATCTTTTTTTTTGACAAAAATCTTAAAAGATATTAAAATATTCCCACATTGACATTAAAAGCTAAGTCATTAGAATCAAATAAATCTTTTGTTTCTAGGTAATGACTTGTTATTTCATATTTCAAACATCATACATCAGTGTTCTGGTCAAATTAAAAGTTCTTCAAAACTAGTAGTCACCTTGGATCTGGTGGCTTACATCCGTCATCTTAGCTGCTTGGGAGTATGAAATCAGGAGGATTGTACACACAGTCAGCAACATTTAATAAATTCCAAAGCACATTTAATTGAGATTGAGATGACCATGTTTGAAGTAATGGTAAACATAAGGGGTACTCAATTTTGTCATACTGATTTGATCAAAGTAATCCATCAAATGAGACATAGGTGTAGAAAAATGGACTTTACTTGTTGATAGAATAGCAATATTTCCTTATTTTCTATTGTCCTCATTTATTTTATTCTGGGTTGGCCATATCTTCAAAATCCTGTTATTTCTCTTGACTGTAAAAACTTTTTACAAAGATCATGATCAGATCATGATCATTCTCCCCACTTACCAAAGTGAATCAACTCATTTATCTCTTGTTTCTTTCTACATTAAGGATATAGCTTTCATTTTCATATCTCTTATGGCATGCAAATTCTCTCCCTAATGAAGGCATCTCCATCACTGATGAGACACTTAGGTTTCGATGATTACACTCAAATGATCCTTCAAAGCTTTAAGGCAGACTCCTATGCGAATGAAGAGATGAGAATGGTTTAAGGTGGAGTTATTATTATTGCTCTAGTTGTTTTATTTTAATAGGGCTTTAAATAGTTTTTTTCAAAACTAGAGAACACAAATATCAGACAGAATATTCTTTATAAATAAATATTGTCTTTTAAAAAATTGGTTTTGCTTGATGTCAATAAGAACTGCTTTCAGTAAAATTTCACTGAACAATAATTCAAAAGTACTGTTTATAAATTGACAAGGGATTGGTAGGAGCTGGTGGCTCACGCCTATAATCCACTCAGAAAACTGGAAGTGATGGCTCAAGTGGTAGAGTGCTCACCATAAGCTGAAGAGCTGAGGGACACTTTCCAGACCCAGAGTTCAAGCCCCAGGACCTAAAAAAACAAAACAACAATAACAACAAAAAACCTGAAAGAATTGATAAGGTATAACTGTGCATATTACCATTTCCTTTTCTGAAAACAATAACTGTCTTCCTTTCTGGAAAAATAACATAAATATTGAAGTTAGAATTCAACAACTACTCATTTAATTTCAATACTATTCAAATAAGAATCATCATTGAAATATGCTTTTGTTTCTGTAAATGGGATATAACATAGTCTATGGAGTTAAAGTTTGGTCTTTTGGAGAGTGAATTTGAATTTAGAATTTTAAACCTACTAACTTTATGATGAATTACCAAATCATCAAAGACCCCATTTTCTTCAACTCTACTATGTAAATTATAATTGATAGTTGTTCAGGATAGCATTTAATGATTTTAAATATGGCAATAGTTGAAGGCAGAATGTCCATGGTTTTCTTTAATTTTCAGAGAGATGATAATTTCTGGAAGCTCTTCCAAGCACTTATTATACATGTCAGACAAGTTGCCCTTTAGGTCTCTCAGAATTTCTCATCATAAGTAAATCCAAATACATCAAACAACGATGATGGTAAATCAGATGGTTTTTGAATTCTCCTTTGTATATGATTTATTCTCAACTTGTTCTGATAGTTGTATAGCATTCTTAACTCATTCTCACTAAGAATATAATAAATGAGAATGATACCATATGAATGATACTACCATTTGAGGAGATTTAGAATTATAAATGGTTTCTTCTAGGAAATTGAAGGAAGAACCTCTGATTGTTATGTTTCAGACATACTATTCTATTTGTTTTTAATGTTATCTTTTTCAACACTACTGTTTTAGCAGTGTATATGAGTGTTTTAAAACAGCTGGGTACCAGTGGCTGATGTCTGTAATCCCAGCTACTGAAGATCTTGAGATCTGAGGATTGCCTTTTGAAGCCAGCCAGGGCAGGAAAAGTCTGAGAGATTCTGATCTCTAGATAACCACAAAAAGCTGAAAGTGGAGCTGAGATTGAGCAATAGCTTTGAGCACAAAAGCTCAGGGACAGTGCCCAGGTCCTGAGTTCAATCCTCAGAACCCCGCCCACTCAAAAAAACCCAAAACAACAACCACAACAAAAAGAAATAAAAAGAGAAAAATCACCATCACCACAACAAAAACCATGTAGCTACAGCTTAAGAATGTTGAGAAAAGATGGGTGATCATAAAATTTTCTTAAAGAAATAATTTTAATAGAGAATTCTTAATTTTCTGACTTCTGTAGGTAGAATGCTGCATCTGAGAAAGTGTGTGCATGTGCATATGTGCATTAGTGCCTGGGCTAAAATGTGGAGTGGACAGAAAAGATGAGTTAACTGCTTTTATTGAAAGATGTATTTTGCAACTTACTCTTACATTATGTTATGGTGTATGTTATTTTGAAATCATATGAAACGATTGATATCCATCTGTCTGTTTATATGTTTCCACGGATGATCAGATCATTAAGCAACTCCACCCTTCCACATGGCTCATTGGTCAGGCTGTGAAACTTGCACCTCGGCAGCTGCATTATAGGTACTATTGAAATATCAAGATGAGAGCCCCTTTAAAACATTGTTATACAATTCTGAAGTGTATATTAAAATAAATAAAATAGCTATTTTATTAATTCTATAACTACCTATGTAAAACATCTGGATTATACATATCAAATGTTCTATTTTTGAGTTACATATAGAATTGGGGTATTGTAAGACAAAATTGTAAATCTTTCAAAAAGCGAGAAACTTATGTTATTATATTATAAGTTATAGTATAAGATATACTACTATAGTGTAAGTTTTCTCCCCATGGATTTATTTTTAAGACATTTTTCTTTCCACAGATTTATTTTGATTTGGCTGTAGAAAATTTTATATAAATAATGATTTGCATTCATTGAGCACCTAGATGCTTTCTCAGTGCACTCTGATGTAAAAATTCAACAAAAACTTCTTTTTGCAAAGGAGAGACCTAAAACACAGGGTATTATATTTTGCAAGGTCACATATGTAGTATAAATAAGAGGAAACAAGATGAGATAGCATTTGTAGCTTCCCTAGAAACAATAGCATTTGAAATTTAACTATTAGCTGTGTGGTCCCCATAAAGAACAAATGTACAAGCTCTCTCTGGGTGCTTCTTTATCAGTCACTCTTAGTTTACATCACAAAGAAAACATTTTAAAACCTCCGATGAAGCAATTATACCTATATTTAGCTCCTATTTAGATCCTAAAGTGAAAGTCAAAGAAATAATCAAACAGAATCTACTGCCTTTCTGGTTCAATTAAATGACTGAATTATGTAAGACAAAGCTGGCCTTTCTTTAAATGTATAGTTAAGAACAGATGCTTATTTATAATCAGGTTGATTATCATCAAGATGCAAACTTAACTGTTGGGATATTATGCATAATTTAGTGGTTTGAATTTTCAGTGGCTGTAATAACTTTATAAAACATTCTTCTAAAGTACAAATTACCGTTTTGTTGGCAGGCAGTCTGGTAAGGAAAGGAAATTCCTTAATACAGTCCTTTGCATATTGATCAGGTCTTTAGTTGTTGGAAAAACTGAAACTTTAAGAAAATGATTTTGTTCAATTTGAATGCAAATTTTAAAAATTAAACCTCTGGCTACTAAACAGTTTTGAATTTAGGTTTTGGTGCTTTTCTATTTTCACAAATATGGCTCTGTTTATACCCAGCTTTGCATTTGTATTTACTTTGGTCAGCTCTATTCCAGATAAATATTTTGATGCTTGTCAGTAAGGAAGTAAGGAGAATATGAAACATTAAGGACAATAGAATTGTGTAGTGACTTTAGATTTAAATGTTGTCTTGATTAGATAATAAGGCTTGGGACTCACTACTGGATTCAGTCCTAAGGGGTGATAAGATTGTGTCACTCTGGAGGTAGAACATAAAGAATGATTGCCTTTTCTCCTAAGTTTCAACTCTCCTTCATCCATCAAGCAGAGAATGAGGAGACTGATGTGAATGAGGTGATTTCTAAAGTCCAATTCCACTACAAAGTTGTATTACTTTATATGGCTCTGTCTTCAGATGTTACTTTCCTTTTTAAAAAGTGAGAATTGAGACTGTCTATATCCATACACCTTATCTATGAGACTAACAATTGGAAAACCTTCATCAGTGTGACTTTATTTTTGTTTCAGGAAATTCTTCTCCAGGAAGATAAGACTATAAACCAGTAAATGTATTGATTGCTACAATAACTTGCTAAAAAATCAATTTATATTAATAATAGCCTGCTCAAATTGTTCTCTCTATATACAACTTTTTTTCTTTCTTTCTTTCTTTCTTTTTTTTTTTACTGGGCATGTATCCTTTTTCTCAGAACAATAAATTGCTCTACTAGGGAAGTTGCTTACCAATCAAGCAGCTATGTTAAGATTCACTTGTATTTTTTTTTTTTTAAGATTCACTTGTATTAAGAACCTCACCTCCCTGGCGCCGGTGGCTCACACCTGTAATCCTAGCTACTCAGGAGGCTGAGATCTGAGGATTGCGGTTCAAAGCCAGCTCAGGCAGGAAAGTCTGTGTTGCTTTTATCTCCAATAAACCACTAGAAAACCAGAAGGGTGCTGTGGCTCAAGCGGTGGAGCGCTTGCCTTGAGCTGAAGAGCGCAGGGATAGAACCCAAGCCCAGAGTTCAAAAAGAATCTCACCTGCCTAAACTAAGCATTGTATCATGGATTTTGTCAAATCCTATTCACATAGCCCTTAAAATATCTATCCCTGCTTCATCTTTATCTTTTTTAAAAGTTAAAATTCCATTCAAATAGTATTGTGTTTTACTATAGTAAATAATAATCCTCACTTTATTTGATTGCCAAATTATTTTGATGGTCTGATGAGAAGTTGGTACAAAATTATTCCTATTTCTAATCCTTAGTTCTAGTTCTAAACCCTATTTCTGGTCTTGTCATTCTTAGTCGACTACTATTTAGAAGAATTGAGAACTATATTTCTTTATGATATTTAACAATTCAGTTAAAAATGGCTTTGATGGAGTATTTCACATAATGGGGTTATATAGACTTTGGTTTATGTAGACTTAAAAATAATAAAAGTCATATATTGCCCAAGTATATACTAAGATTCCTGCTAGTTGTGTTAAATAACTCAATTGATGTTTTGACTACCACTTACAAAACATTATTCCAAGTTCTTTACAAATATAATCTCAGTTAATCCTTGTTATTTATGATGAGGTATATACCTTGTCATTTATTCTACCCTTACTGATGAAAAAAACTCTGGATCAGATCAAGTGCCACGGGTAATAGACACCAGCAACAGACCAAAACTCACAAACAAGCCATGTATGACAGAGGTCTTTAGTCACTACCCTAAACTACTCATCTAGTGGTAAAGGCAAATTTTGTTGTTGTTGTTGTTTTGTTGTTGGTGGTGGTCATGGTGCTTGAACTCCTGGCCTGGGCGCTGTCCCTCAACTCTTCAGCTCAAGGCGAGTGCTCTACCACTTGAGCTACAGCGCCACTTGTTTTTTTCTGGTGGTTTATTGGAGATAGGAGTCTCATGGTCTTTCCTGCCCGGGCTGGCTTTGAACCTCGATCCTCAGATCTCAGCCTCCTGAGTAGTTAGGATTACAGGCGTGAGCCACCAGCACCCAGCAAGGCAAATGTTTTTTTGAAAAGTTTCAGATGCTGATTTTTTTTCTTCCTTTTAGTATTTATTGAAGATTTAGTTCTCCATTCAGGAGGATTTTATATTTAGTTAACACCTTGTCAAAGATGATATTTAATTAAAAAATAGCATCTATATTGCTGCCAGAAATTCTACTTGGATTTTTTCTCTCTAGCATATTTATCAGATAAATTGACTCTGTGTAATGCAGCCAATGAGAATTATTTAAGGGGAAGTATCCTACAGAGAAAAGAACATTGGAAGAAAATAGCTCTCTCTCCCTCATCAGATTCTTGAGAACTTTCCTGCTTCTTTGGCAACATTCTCCAACTTGACATTTTTCCAGTGCCTGGCTTTCTATCCATGTTTCTAAATCAGTAGGATGTTAGCTTCCAAATCAAGCACTGGAACCAAAGAACACGTTAGTGACCTGATCCCAGCTTTATTCTTTTGGCTTGTAGAGAAGTGGTAATGAGCTTCTCAACAATCACTTCTGAGTCTGTTTGACTACAGTAGACTACACAGCAAGAGGATTTCTGGATCAAGTTTAAGACATATTCAAACATGGTGCAGCAGAAAAATCTGTAGATCTACACATTCGATATCACATTTACTCTACAAGACTATTGGTATACTGTATATCTAGCCTAGTTATGATCTTTTCTGTAGAAATCTGTATACAAAAGAGAACATCTTGCTGATGATAGTTGTGGTTTTGGAACAGTTCTTTGTCTGACCCTTAGCCATTCATATTTTGGGATTCATGGAGTTGGTTTATCACAAATCTGAGGAAGTGGTTTATCTTGGTCACTTAGATTTTACTCTTGCCTGTGTTTGCTTCAGTTCTCACTTTTGTTTTCAAGGTGAGGGCTGGTTGAGAGATAAGGAAAAGAAATAAGAAAGCCCAAACTACTGTTTCCCTTTGTCCTGCTTTTGCTGTCTCATACTCAGAAAAACAACATTCAGTGGAGTTTGTAAAGCAAGCTGTTACTTCTTATTGGCCTTTCATTTCCCTACAGGACACAGAAGCTACATCAAAGACAGCATCCTTGTAGCAGCCTGGCTTTATTCCAGTCACACTCATTTCTTTCTCTCTTTGTTGAGGGCTGAAAGTCTAACTTGCTTCCAGCCTCTGCTGCTATTTTCCTCCCTATATACTTTTTTCACTTTCTCCTCTAACTCTCCACTTGGTGAAATACCTGGGGTCATTTTTCCTGGATTCTTCCTTCTCATTGACAATTGCACAGGAACCTGCTGGCAATAAACCACAAACACATCACACAAGATAGCATTTGCTTCTCTGACTATTTTGGCAACCACTGAGAAAGTCCCTCAAATCGAGAAAGGAATGGCTACCTTCAAACACCACAGAAATATTTATTCTAAAAGGCAAATAAAGACTGAAATGGATTGAGCGAAGATCACAAAAAATGTTTTAAAAATTACATAGATAACGAGAATAATGAGAAGATTGACAATATTTTAAAATCATCATGCTACACTAATGAAGAGGGAAAAAGTCACAATGTAGTGGGTGCTGTCTAGCCTGAAGGCTCTTCTTTACTTTTCCATGCTTTGTCACCTATACATGTTTTCAACTTCAGCAATTCTTAAAATTTCCCCTTAAAGTCTGATTAGATAGCTTAGTGCAGGCTGATTTTATAAATATGTACCTCTGCCTCAGACTATTTAGTGCTGGGATTACAGAAAGCCAGCACCAGGCCTAGTTTCCAGTTTCTGCTTTTAATAAATTGCCTCTTAATGTATTGATTATCGCTTAGACTATCCTAAGAGATACTGTTTCTGCTTCTCTGTGTATTAACTCAATTATTCAAGCTCATACAAAAATGTTCTCCAATTTTTTAAATCAAAATCTTTAGTGTGAATGAATTTTAGTTTGTCCAAGTGCTCCATAAAGCTACACAGAAATGTGGGTTGAGGCCCAAGAATATTCCTTTTTGGCATATTGTATACAATAACAGAGACATGTTTTAGATAGCCTCAAGTTAGAGAAATCAAGGATTTCTAACAAGGTAAAATTTATATTTTAATTGACAAATGGAGTTCTTTTTCATGGGTCCAAACTGAATAAAAGGTAGAGAAAATCATATGGCTTCAATTGACCAACTTCACTGTTTTTTTTTTTTTTTTTTCAGGAAATAGAAAGAAAGTAACTTGCCATTAACAGCATTTCTTGTCAAATATTCTCTTATTTGATTCAATTTTGAACTGACCAAAAGAAAAATTGACCACTGCTCTGGTTTTTGTGGGTTCTGATTTTCTGGAAAACATGTTTTAAAAATTGTTATTATAAATTAGTCTTGCTTCAATAAAATAAAAGTTAACTTTTTAGAAAAATAATAGATATAGAAATCTGAACAAACACTAATACAGAAGACAGAACTACAAGTCTAGAAAGTAGGGTAAGATAAATTCAAATTTTCATTTGGCTCTGTTTTTTGGGGGGAGGGTTATATAATTCTATTATCTTAGAACTAGACTTTTGTTTCTTGTTTTGTTTCTTAGTAATCTTTGTTTTTACCTTTAATCATAACAAAGCAGATCACAATGAGTTTTTCCTTTCTATGTCATTTTTCTACTTTTTTATTGACTAGATAATTCAATCAGGGAAAACAACAGGCTTTTGTTTTTAGTTGAGCCATATTCTTTTCCATTAATTTTGGACCTGTAGACCTAAACCTAATCTTCCCTTGTTTCCTGCCAATTGTTTTGCTTTCTTTTATATTTAATTCTTCACATTGCTGAATTGATTTCTTTGCTTTGTCTGCTAGTTGCATCCCTTTTTGAGCCTTTATTTCTCAAAAATAAATTATGACAACAATGGAAGATCATGATTTATATCTCTTCCCATAGTTTTCCCTAGTACACTTCACAGTGGCATTGTTGGTTATTCATCTAGGTTTTTATATCCCGTATTGTTCAGCCTGGTATTTGTTCCAGTCATCTCTAGACCAAGAACTAAACCATTACCCAGTATTCTTCACTATTATGCTCTCTCTCTTTTCTTCTTTCCCTCCCTCCCTCTGTCTGTCTCTCTGTCTCTCTTTCTTCCAGTGTTGGGGCTTGAACTCAGGAACGTGCTGCTGTCCTTGAGCTTCTTTTCTCAAGGGTAGTATTCTATCACTTGAGCCACAACTTCTCTTCCAGATCTTAGGTGGTTAATTGGAGGTAAGTGTCTCACAGTGTTTCCTGCCCAGACTGGCTCCAACTATCATTCTCAGATCACAACCTCCTGAGTAGCTAAGATTACAGCGGTGGGCTATTGGTGTCCTGCTTACTGGGGACAACTTGAGTGTGAATGTGATTAATTTGCTGAGTTTGAATTCCAAATTTCAACACAGTTTTATTGTTTTCTAAGGCTCACAATTATAGTTTCTAGCAAAATAACTCACAGACTACTGCAGAGTCTCTGAGAATGTGGTTTCTGTTTAGCTATGTTGAGACATTGTAAAACACTGCACAGTTGAAGGACCATATGAGGATCATCCATGTGCTACTTCTTACACTCATCTATATCTATATCTATAACTATATCTATATCTATATATCACATATTATATATACACATATTCATTGGATTGCTGTTTTATGATTACAACCAAATTTAGATATGCCAGTGAAAATTATAATGTTTACATTTTGGTATTTCCTGTTTTGCAAAAGAAACTAACTAGTGTAAATATTTATAGACATTAAAATATAAAATTTATTTAGTGTTTCAAAAATACTAGACCTATTTAGGTCTCACTGTAAAATCCTTACTAGAATATCATACTCATTAGTTCAATTTGTGTACTTGTAATATTACTATGGAATATTATATGCATATGTAGGGCAAATCTGGTTTTATGTTTGATTTCTTAATGGGAAGTACTGAGAATGAAAATCAGCATGGTGTAATTCTACTATTGTATTGTCCAGGAATCAACAGACAGTAGGACTCCAAAACCACTGATGAGTTGTGGTTTAAACAAACTTTGAGTGAAAGAACAAAGCACTGAAGCATCAGGACCATGCCCAAGGTCAGAATCCTAGGGCAAAACCATGAATGCCAGCCTGCATCAGCTTTTAAGCATTCTTGACTGGAAGGACGTGAGGGAAAGGACTTAAGCCTGCGCAGTTGGGCTCTCTGTCCATTTTGGCCAATGGTCACTGCAGAAGAGTTTACAATTTCCGCCAGGGCCTTCTGCCTAGGGACTGTTGACTGAAAGCTTGGGGAGTAGAACAAAAGATGGGAGTGATGCATTTAATTAGTAGCAGAAGCAGAGTTACAGTTCGATTCTACAACCATAAAAACAAGGTTACAAAAATTATCCATTATTGATAAGCAGAGACTTCTAATTTCTACATGGCCTCAGTACCTAAATCAAATATTATATCTTTAATTTTCATACCACAACACTACAATTCTTTTTCTTTTTTTTTCTTTGTTGCTGCTTTTGTTTTCATGTCCTTTGTCTTCATTTATCTGTCTTTGGGAGGATAAGGGGCACAGAAATGGTGTGACAAAGTGTGAACAAATGCAACAGTGGTACTCACTAGAAACTATGCCAAAACTGAATTATACAACTTGTGGGTGGGGACAGGAGGGAAAAATGGGGCGGGGGGATGGTGAGAGAAGGACTATTATTCAGAAAGAAATGTACTATTTACCTGACTAATGTCAGGTATATAATCTTTTCAATAACAATGAATAAAGTTTTTAAAAAGATGTAATTTCTTTTTCTTTCTTTCTTTCATCTTTTTTTTGGGGGGTGTTGGTTGTGAGTTCTGAGCTCTGGGCCAGGGCACTATCCTTCAGCTCTTCAGCTCAAGGCTAGGGCTCTACCACTTAAGCCACAGGTCCACTTCCAGCTATTTCCGCTTATGTGGTACTGAGGAATCAAACCCAGGGCCTCATGCATGCAAGGCAAGCACTCTACCACTGAGACACTTTCCCAGACCAAAAGATGTAATTTCAAACTAAATTGATCCAAATATATGACAATTGTACTACATGGGAGGTTTCTCTTATCAGTGAAATAAATGCTCAAAAACCATGCTAATTCTTTGCTACAGTTGGTATGACTTAACAATGCAGGGTTAGGAATACATGCTTTTCTGTTTTATGAGAAATTAAACTGGAAATACTAGCTGGTGTCTCATAATCTCATTTCACAGACAGTAACATTGGATGGTTACCACTCATACCTCAAACTTTTCTCTCTAATCTCTTTACTGTTGCTGGTGTGAAGAGACTAAGTACCTGTATTTATCAGACCTTTATGAGATCATTCATACAAGTAGATGATGAGTTTGAGAGAATAATTTACATTTTACAAATGACCCCAGTTCTATATTTTTTGTTTGAGAAAGTTGGAAAGTTTTCTGAGTCACCCTGATATAGTATTTAAAATTTAGAAAAAAATCCTTTGCAAATATTTTGAGGGTGTTTACTCTACCTTTTTGGATAAACGTGACATAATAAACAGATACTTCCTCCATAGGTGTCTCCTGACATTTCACTGCTCTAAGGAATGGGCTTCTTCATGGGACATGTGTTAACCAAGACATAAAGAACTGAAGATAGAAAGAGTGAGACCAATTTGGAATAATGAAGCAAATGTAGGAGTTCACTAGATGAACTTGTGTAATAAAGTTTAATCTTACGATGGTAGTGGGTAAAGCAAAATAGGTTAGTTGTACATTCTCTAGAAGGCACAGGAATAATTGACACCAGGCCTTAAATAGAAGAGGGTTGACGTCTGATTAAAGACCACAGGAAATCAGCCACCTGAGAGCTCTTCACTTGCCTTAGCAGAGATGGAGGTTTTCTTTTCTAGAGTTTATAAAAGACACAGTAGACGTTGCAAGATGCTGCTGAAAACAGGAAAAACTGTGAACATGATATACAAAATACTGAATTTCTCTCTTGCACACATTTACCATTTTTTCTTCTTAGTTGGCAGCCAAATGCTGTCATGCAAACTTTATCTTCTATGTAGGGAAATGAGAAATATTGCTGGTTGTAGTTGGCTTAGGAAATCTAAATATGTCGGAGAAATAGAGTAAATGGTACTGAATTCCTAGGAGAAACAATATTCAGTGTAGCTTTCAGTCATCTCCAGTTAGGGCACAGACATTTCAAACTACTTTCCATGAACTGTCTTTAAATAGGACGAGTTAGCAAAAATCACAAGATATTTATAAAATAAAAAATACATGTAATTGAAATGCATATAATTTGGAGAGAACTGATATCATATATAGAAAGACTGTTTACAATGTTGGTATAAATAATACATTTGTACAAACTGAAATAGGAAAGGATTGCATAGATAAGATTCATTCACATAAAAAGAAAATAGAACCCTTCATTTAAAATTTGGAACACATTTAAAGAACTAATCTCAATAATGCAGATGGAAAAAGGAATCTCTCTCTCTCTCTCTCTCTCTCACACACACACACACACATACACACACACACACACACATATACACACATACACACGTACATATATCCTAGATATCTAGAAACATGAAGTAAGAGACAAAAGAAAATAAGAACTCTAGTTATATGTAGAATTGCAAAATAGAGAGAAGAAATCATCAAATTCTTATTTTAGCAAAATTCTAAAAATTGAGGGAATGGTGCTTCAACCTGAACAGCTCTTTTTATCCAGTACATTGGTAGAAATATAGATTTACAGTAAAAAGACCATTGTGAAACTTAAGATCCTTAGGCACAGAAAAAATTGTACTCCCTTTCAATAAGAAAGAAAGACACATAAAATTGTTTCTGAATCAGAACAGTATCTGATTTCTCAAAAGGAAAATTGTCAGAAGACAATGGAAAAATTCTTCAGTGTTTTAAGAAAAAAAATGATTTCTAACATGTAATTCTCTACTGTTAGGTGAGTATTCGATTGTCCAGGACTAATCTGAAGACTTTACACCTTAGGAAGAAATTGGCTTCTTGTAAAGACCCTTTGCCCAAGATTAGGATCTGTAGCTTAGCCCAAAAGTTTGGTCTCAAACTTCCAATTACATCATGGGCAGCATTGGGACTTCCTTAGCAGGAAGTGCCTTAGTTAATGTCTGCCTACATCACCTTGCTATTGTGTCTTAGCATCTGGTCACATTAGGTGAGGGTCTGGGCTATAGCTTTAAGTACCACATCCCAAAGAAATGGTTCACTTCCCATGGGCAATGTCAAGGCTAAGTAGGCAGCGTAACTTACACTTACATTTCTCTTGGCGTCATGATTTTTCCCCATAAACATGTTAAGTATGTGTGTGTGTTGGTCTGCTGTTTACTCTTTTTTTGCATTACATTTGACTACATGAACAAAGGGTTCTTGCTACTACCTCTGTGTGGACTTCCAAAACAAACTTAAGAGATTTAAAATAAATCTCTTTGTATAATGGAAATGTCTGTAAGATGCTAAGTGCAAAACCATTAGAATATAGTGTTTGGTTGTTCATAGAAATTAAGCTCTACTATTACCAAGAAATGAGAGGCCTAGGCAATTTGTTGAATAAAACAACATCTATAGCTTATTAATGATGGGAAGAGATTCATTCAGAAGTGATAAATTTCATCTAGGGCAGATGGATAAGACACTAGATTCCTTCTTGATTGATACTGCTCTCTCTCTCTCTGTTTCTGTCTTTCTCTCTCCTTCCCTCCCTCTCTCTCCCTCTCTTTCTCTGCAGGGTTACATTTGTGCAACATAAGAGAAAGTTATGTGACTCTCAGGATAATTATTTTACATGTCAGAACTGGAATAAAGGCTTGGCCAGGTGCTGGTGGCTCATGCCTGTAATGCTAGCTACTCAGGAGGCTGAGATCTGAGGATTGTGGTTCAAAGCCACCCTGGGCAGGAAAGTCTGTGAAACTCTTATCTCCAATAAACCACCAGAAAACTGGAAGGGGTGCTATAGCTCAAGTGGTAGAGCACTGCCTTGAGCTGAAGAGCTGAGGGACAATGCCCAGGCCCAGAGTTCAAGCCCCATGTCTGACAAAAAAAGAAAAAGAAAAAAGACTTATGCTTGTTTTCTGAAAATTTTATGTTTTTGCACTTACTCTTCAATAGTGCTGTATAAAACTACTGGGTTCCAACATCGTTTGCTTTTATCTTGACAGTACTACCAAAAGAATGATTGTTGTCTATGTTAAATGTCATTGAGCAATTGTTTTCATAGATACCCTTTTATAAGAAAAATTTTAATTGCACATTTAAAAAATAATCACATTAAAAACAGTTTATGCGTGCTCATTTATAACCATTAGAGATTTCTTCTAGTTTAACTTAAAGCATTATTGAACTGCTTTGAGTGTTCACTAAAAGTAAACGAACAATATACTTGTCTTTTATACAGGTAGAATCTCTAAATTTCTCTCCTTAGTTATAATTTGGAAAGATTGTCAATATTTTTATCATTCAAGTTAAGAAAAAGTATCCTCTGAAGAATTGTTATTATGTTTTAATTTCCAACTTTAAAAAGGAGGAAATTTGCAAGTGGCTCAAATTTTTTCAACTTTAGTTTTCTCAAAAAAATAACACATATAACATTTGTCAGATAACCAGTGCTCAAACCACACACTCTTTAAGTAGTGCTGAGATCAATATGTGACACATACTCTAGTTAAGCATTTCACGTTGCCTTTCTTCTCGTTTCTTGTCATTATGCTATTGGTCTTTGGAGATCATACTGTAATACATTTGGATCCTAGTTTACACTTTGGTTTGGAAAAGTAAAATCTATTTTTTTACAAAGAATTAGCATTGCAGGGAAAGTGTGCAATGACATAGAAGATCATCCAAGGAAGTTGAAAAAATTGAGCTTTGTGGGACAACTTTGTTTTTTAGAAAGATCACTCATTAATGAGACCCAAAGATGGAAAATTCTAGAAAATTTTAAAGAATTCTTTTTAAAGTACAGATATTTAAGGGAAAGCAAGCCAGAGATCTTTCTCCTATCCTCCTCTTATTTCCTTTTAGAAAGGAAATAAAATGTTTTTTCTGATCAGAACAGTTTATTCACATTTAAAGAAGTTCACTTTCACCCTTGTGGTGACACATACCTATAATCTCAGCACTTAAAAATCTGGGTAAGAGAATGACACGTTTGAGGCCATTGTTAAATATCAAGACTTTGTCCCCCAAACTTTCCCAGTTGCAGTGGGCCAAATGTGCCACAAAATTGTTGGTGGTACCTTGCTGAAACTGCTGTAGGAATAATTAGCTCCCTCTGAATGAGGAGCAGTGCCAGGTGACCACCATGAGTAGTTACATTTTAACTGAATAGCTCTCCTAGAGGGAAGCATGTGAGTTTCATCTTCTTTAGCAACCTAGAAGCCTAACAACCTTTCACCTTTTGAACAGCCCTTAATCTTTATGCTGCACATCGCTTCTCAAAATTATTGTTCTTTATGTGAAAGATGGATGCTAATATTGGATGCTGCTATTCACTTTCCACTGTGAGAGATAAATGATCTGTGTCCTGAAGGCAGGAGTTTGATGTTCTCTGTTGGCACACATATGTAAAAACAGTGGTAGGCTAACTAGTTAGCTTGCTCTCAGATGTTCCTTTCAGCATTTTTCTCTTTAACACTCAAGTCAGGTGTAGACAGGAAAGCTATACAATTAGGAATTGAGATTGATGTAGGACTTGATGCATGGAGACTAGGAAAGTGGGTCATACAAGAGAACAGAGCAAGGAGACCCTCACTTTTGCAGATACATAATCATATTTCATATAAATATTTACCAGAAAAAAGGCACTGAAAGGAAGCTAGACACTAGCAGCTGAGTAACCTGCAGATGCCTTGGAAACACTTACTACACTCCAGTTACACTGGAGAGAAGTTCACACTACTTCTCTGTTCTTTAAAAAAAGTATGTATGTATGTATGTATGTATGTATGTATGTATGTATGTATGTATGTATGTATGTATGTATGTATGTATGTATGTATGTATGTATGTATGTATGTATGTATGTATGTATGTATGTATGTACCAGTCCTGGCACTTGAACTCGGAGTCTGGGCCCAATTTCTGAGCTCTTTGCTATTTTGCTCAAGGCTAGCACTGTACCACTTGAGTCACAGCATAACTTCTGACTTCTTTGGTGGTCTAATTTATTTTATATAAATTATTTTGGTGCTTTCCACTCAATAATCTTCAAAAGTAGTTTTTTTTCATTTAGCCTTTTTTTTTAATTGTGAAAATACCATACAGAGGAGTTACGATTACATGGGCAAGATAATGAGTACATTTCTTTATGAAGGATTGTTGCCTCCTCCTTTGTTTCCCCTTCCTATCCTCCCCCTTGACCCCCCATATTTCCCCCCATATCTCCCCCATCTCTCCTTCCCCCTCCCCCCCAAAGTTGTAAAGTTCATTTTGCAACATAACATCTTGTACATCTCATTGTTGCAATGGGTCCACCTGTATCCCTGTTTAAACGATTTGTTTTTTCCCTTCCCCTCCACAAATTATACCAACACTAAATACAGTGAAAGCAGGGGTTATGTCATGAGGGATATACAAAGCAACAAAGAAATTATCTTATAAATATGTTAGAAACAATCGCATGAAAGAAAAATCGTTTGAATCCTCATCTTGGGGTTCATTTTGCCTAATATCTACTTATCTGACTGTTTCTGCTTGTCTCAGACATATACTAGTTATTGCAAATAAGGGAAACCATGGGATCTATGTTTCTTTGGGCCTGGCTTACTTCACTTAATATAATTTTTTCCCAATCTTTCCATTTCCTAACAAATAGGGTAATGTCATTTTTTCTGATGGAGGCATAGAATTCCATTGTGTATATATACCACATTTTCTTGATCCATTCATCTACTGAGGGGCATCTGGGTTGGTTCCATATCTTAGCTAGGGTAAATAATGCTTCAAGAAACATAGTTCTGCTGGTAGCTTTAGTATGTTCTTGTTTGTGATCATTTGGGTAAATGCCCAAAAGTGGGATTACTGGATCATAGGGGAGCTTTATCTCAGTATTAGAACTAATATGTAACAGAGCAAATTGTCAGTGACAATGTGTTTTAGAGCATGCTGAAATTCTCCTCCTGTAGAGGGCAGCATACTATTGTAGATAGCAGAAGCCAAAATTAATGATGTTATTTTAGTTGTAGTTAATTACAAAGTTTATCTTCGGACAATATATATTTTTTTCATTTTGGCTCCAAACTGTAAATATAAAAAAATAGAATAAATATATTGTTTGAGATCCTTGTAGTTTTTCAGACAAAGAGAAATTGGGGTGGAAACTGTGATTTAGTCATGGCTTTTTATGGCATTTATTCTGAAACTGTGGACCCCAGGTCTCTGTCAAGCATTATGAAAGGGCGTAGAATAGACTGATGAGCTGTGTCTTAACCTCAAAGTTTGTATGCTAGTTATAAAGAGGGAAGTAGGATATTAATGTACTAAAAAGTGTCAGAAGTGAGGATTGGAATGTTCACAAATGAATGGATCCATTCTCTTTGAGGAAAAAATAGGTAATGGAATAAAACACATTTGAGAGGATATGAAATTCATGACATGTCTTGAAATGGGGTCATGCTTATACATTGACAAGATAAAACAAGATTTTCAGCATTTTAGAACCAGAGAGAAGAAAGAGCATGGGAAATTGCACGGATTGTCAGAAGCAACTGACATACACAGTGTGCTCTCCCTCTTAAGATTAAGGCAGGTGTAGAAGCATTCACACTTATGAGGTTTACATTGATTTATTTTAACATATAAAACTCTGGCAGCTGGCTAGAATGTTTCCTGGAGGAATTAAAATGGTATACCAATGAGGTCCAATTTAACTAATAATATGACTACTACTTTGCTGAATAAAGGAGAAAGTATTATAGTGTGAGGGAAAGTGTTTTAATGAAAAACTATATCAGAATATTGTCATTTGTCTTCCTGAAGCAGAACTTTCATGCTTTATTTCCTCCTCCCTTTACTTTTGCTTTCCCAGTACCTTTTTTTTAATACTCTGAGAGAAAACACAGCCTGCATGATCCACTCTTTTATTGTTGAAATAAGTCACCTTCACAGTTATAAAGCCCTAATGCAGTAAGTCAGTCAAGAGATTGTTTTTTGTACCAGGCTGTTGGCGAAGAGGTTTCACAATCTGTCTCAGCACAGTGTGAGAAATGTGGGTAACTGGTGAATGAAAACCCTAGGAAGATTCAATCTAAGCCAGCTCTGCTATAGGAAGTGGTCAGATGTAGAGAGTGTTGCCAACTTGTCCAGTATGTGACATGGTGTTAACAGGTAAGTCCTGAAATAAAAGAATTACTTTGCAATCAGTTAATACCCAGGTACCCTGAATGAAAGTTGAAGAAGAAATTCCTTTAGAATGAGACAGTTACGCTAAAATATAAATCAATGGAGTAATGATCAAGGGACTCATGATAATGTAGTTGAAAAGATTAGAGCAATGTTTTGTAACTAAAATTTCCCTCAAGAAATGCATTTTATGGAGATGACTTTCCATATAAAGCTAATTTCAGCTAGCTTCAGTGATCTGCATATTCATGTTATCTGAAAAAAATGCTATACTCTCAATGTCCAGCGTATATGCAAAGTAAAAGGAGAAACAGAAATTGTCAAATCCCTCTCTTATTACCTCTGGTTACAAGAGATTCTGTAATTTATGATGGCAGACTAAGTCCATCTTGGAGATAGAAGAGCAGTTAGGTGACAGATAACATTTTTATTCTGTAAATGCAGTAGTAATTGTACATAAAATTTGGAAGAAAGATAGTTTGATTTTCTAGTAGCAGCTGTTTAAAATTAACAGAGTAAGTATCCAAAAGGTAGTCTTTGAACATCACTGAATTTAGAGCCGTATTCATGTAGTCAAATAGTATTTAAAGGAGCCAGTCTTCAAAAAGTCACATAAAAATATTTGCCCTATCATGGAGACAGTGCTACAGAGATTCACAGTTCTGGTAAGCTCAGAATAGGCTAAACCATCACCAGCATTGACAAATCTAGGTCGACTTCCTGTTGAACTGTAAAGGAAACTGGGATACCACTAAACCAGCTGTTGAGACTGTCATAGGGAATTTATTATTTGTACATTTTAAATCAGTGAGGCCTATGACTGTATCTATTTTCTGTTATTAATAACACTATGCAACTTTTTGAATGTATGTAATTTTATCAGTTAAAGTATATCATGTTCCCAAGGATAAATTCAATGTTTCCTTGAAAATCTTTTATTTCTTGTATTCCTAAGAGTCTTTTGCAGTCAGGAAATGAGATATCTTGTCTCTGCATCTTTTTTTTTTTGTTTTTTCTTAAAGCTCTTGCTTATGCCCTATGTCTTTTGGGGTTAGACTTTTGAAATACAGAGCACACTGTTGACTTTATTGATTTCTACCTTTGGTTCTTTCATCCTTTGTGTTTTTTTTTTGTCACCAGAATGAAAACAAAGCCCAAATTTAAGAAAAAACATTTGCAAAAGCCTAGTTCACAAATGAACAGGCATAACAATAAACAGGAAAATTTCAACATTTTTTAAAATCTGATTTAAGAATTGATTAACATCTAATGGATGCTTTATTAAAGACTATATACAGAGGGAAGTTAAACATGACAAGGTACTTCACATCTTATCTGATCAGGGAAAGGTAAATTAAAAGAATGAGGTATTGTCACACACCTAATAAAATAGCCCGAATTTACAAAACTGATAAAATTTACCACTTAGTACAACATTCACACTTAATGACTGCTGAAAATTTGGCACAAAATCTGTGCATGGAAGCTTTAGGATCTTTATTTATGGGTGCAAAATAAGTTGACACGATTAAGGTGTCCTTTAAGAAGTGAATTTATTTAAATAAATTGTACTGTATTCAGATAATTCAGTGGTGTAAAAAGTCCAGTGATGTAAAAAGTCCAGTATCAATCTAGAAAAATACATTAAGAAATGATTAATTGATACTACAAATACAAGAGTTAAATTAGAAAAGGTTATATACTGTGTTATTGTTACTGTGCATCATTCATGGGACAGCAGGACATGACCAATTAGGGGCTGAAGAAGGGTGAATGTGCATAACACAAGATAAGTCAGTATATTATACTTATTCTGTACAATAAAGTTGTAGGGGATACACAGAATTCTTGATGTTGTTGAGTAGTGATGAGGATCCTATTGGAGAAATAAAAGAAGATATTTTTATTTCTTACATTTTCCTAGGCTTAACTAACTATACTATAACTCTGCATAATTAAAAAGAGAATTTTAAAGGGACAAAATCATAATGTTCTCCTTGTTACTAACTGAACTTTTGTGTATATCTTGAGTACTTAGGAGGATCACAATTTTCAAATATATATATATATATATATATATATATATATATAATTTTAAATTTAAATCACCAAAATAAAACAGCTTAGGAAAGAATCTCTGAAGAGCATTCCATATTTGGGGGGATATATAGTTACTTTTCCTCTTGGTACAATTGAATCTTAATGTTTGACATGCATGTGTGCCCTTCCCAGAAGAGTCCAGTTTTTTTATTTTTTTTTCATGGATTATATTTCTCCTGCTCCCTGAGTAACTTGAAAGTGTTGCATGTTTTAAATCAATAAGATTCTTGTCATTGCAGAATAATTAAATATAAGCAATGTTCATACTTAACATTTTAGAATATTTCTCATGCCACTTTCAGTGAGATTCTTCCCACTCATTAGAATAGGATAAGGAATTGTAATGCTTCTACTGAAAAAAATAATTAAGTTCACAAGGGCTATGTAAGAACAGAAAGAATTTTGTGTATATTGAAGCTAGAAAGGGATTAAAACATGTACACACAAGATTATTAGCATGATAAGAATTCATGATACCTAATGTCCCATAAAAGGTGTTATTAAACCATCCTGCTTTTGATTAATGTCTATATTTGACAGTATTCCACTATAGCATGTCAAAAGATTTAAAGATAAAATAGCAGGGAATAGTTTTGACAAAAGTCCAGTGTTAATTTAATTGACCTCTGGGTGGAAGAAAGCAAATTAATCCTTCCTAGTTTGAAACTGTAGACTGAAGAAATCGAGAAAGTAAAAAGTGATATGTTTAAATATATATTTATTGATATAAAAAACTATGCAGTATTTTATAATGAATAAACAAATCTTAAACATCTTATTCTCAGTGATTATGATTTCAGACAAAAAAAAATGCCAGTACAAGTAACTCATTCTAGTATTTAGTGAAAATATTTGCTGATATACATATCACTTTTTACTTTAAAATTTTCTAGAATTTTCCATCTTTGGGTCTCATTAATGAGTGATCTTTCTAAAAAACAAAGTTGTCCCACAAAGCTCAATTTTTTCAACTTCCTTGGATGATCTTCTATGTCATTGCACACTTTCCCTGCAATGCTAATTCTTTGTAAAAAAATAGATTTTACTTTTCCAAACCAAAGTGTAAACTAGGATCCAAATGTATTACAGTATGATCTCCAAAGACCAATAGCATAATGACAAGAAACGAGAAGAAAGGCAACGTGAAATGCTTAACTAGAGTATGTGTCACATATTGATCTCAGCACTACTTAAAGAGTGTGTGGTTTGAGCACTGGTTATCTGACAAATGTTATATGTGTTATTTTTTTGAGAAAACTAAAGTTGAAAAAATTTGAGCCACTTGCAAATTTCCTCCTTTTTAAAGTTGGAAATTAAAACATAATAACAATTCTTCAGAGGATACTTTTTCTTAACTTGAATGATAAAAATATTGACAATCTTTCCAAATTATAACTAAGGAGGGAAATTTAGAGATTCTACCTGTATAAAAGACAAGTATATTGTTCGTTTACTTTTAGTGAACACTCAAAGCAGTTCAATAATGCTTTAAGTTAAACTAGAAGAAATCTCTAATGGTTATAAATGAGCACGCATAAACTGTTTTTAATGTGATTATTTTTTAAATGTGCAATTAAAATTTTTCTTATAAAAGGGTATCTATGAAAACAATTGCTCAATGACATTTAACATAGACAACAATCATTCTTTTGGTAGTACTGTCAAGATAAAAGCAAACGATGTTGGAACCCAGTAGTTTTATACAGCACTATTGAAGAGTAAGTGCAAAAACATAAAATTTTCAGAAAACAAGCATAAGTCTTTTTTCTTTTTCTTTTTTTGTCAGACATGGGGCTTGAACTCTGGGCCTGGGCATTGTCCCTCAGCTCTTCAGCTCAAGGCAGTGCTCTACCACTTGAGCTATAGCACCCCTTCCAGTTTTCTGGTGGTTTATTGGAGATAAGAGTTTCACAGACTTTCCTGCCCAGGGTGGCTTTGAACCACAATCCTCAGATCTCAGCCTCCTGAGTAGCTAGCATTACAGGCATGAGCCACCAGCACCTGGCCAAGCCTTTATTCCAGTTCTGACATGTAAAATAATTATCCTGAGAGTCACATAACTTTCTCTTATGTTGCACAAATGTAACCCTGCAGAGAAAGAGAGGGAGAGAGAGGGAGGGAAGGAGAGAGAAAGACAGAAACAGAGAGTTAGACAAGAGAGGGGAAGCCAAGACATGGAGACACATCTGAGCGCTTGCCAGCAGAGTAGAGTTCCCAAATAGCTCTACAAACCCTGGTGGCAAACATGATAAATGAGAAGTTTGACAACTTACAAAGGACTCTGTATGAGCGTGATAGGGAGAGAGAGGAGGCATCCCAAAAGTTTATACAGGAATATCATAAGCGTGAGGAAGCTACTCAAAAACTGATACAGGATTTGCGTGAACAACTTGAGTATACTCAAAGAGAAAGGGAGGAATGGCGTGAGCAGGCCGAGAACACTCAAAGAGAACTGCAGGAATCCCACGAATGGGAGGAAAGAGAACTGCAGGAATCCCATGAACGGGAGGAAGCTAATCAAAGAGTAATACAGGAATTGAGAGACCAGGTAGAGAATACACAAAGATCACTAAAGGCATTCATGGAATCCATTAACAAAAAGCTGAAGGAAGTCAGGGAGACCACAAAGGGAATGCTGAATGGAACCCAACAGAAGGAATGGGAGTCCAAAGAAACCATAACCAATCAACTAAGGGATTTGAGAACAAAACACTGAACATCAAATTAAGGAAGTAAAGAAATTCATACAAGACCTAAATCAGAGCTTCAACAAAGCACTTGAAGCCATCAAAGCTGACCAACTAGAAGGAAAAGAGATAAAAAACAAAGTAGAGAGTCTTGACAGCAGGTTAGACCATGCAGAAGATCGAATCTCAGGGATTGAAGACAGCCTAGATATTATAGAGAAAGAACATACAACCATCCAAGACAAGTCCAAGAAATATGATAGATCTATCCAACACCTGGAAGACACCATCAGAAGGCCTAATCTAAGGATAATGGGTGTAGAGGAGCACCTAGAAACAGAAGTTAATGGTCTAGGAAATTTGTTTAACAGGATCCTAGCAGAGAACTTCCCAAACATACAAAAAGATAGGCCTACTCAGATACAAGAAGCTTTTAGAACCCCAAATAGACCAGACCAGAATAGGACATCCCACTGTCACATTATAATCCAAACAGGATCAACAAAGACCAAGGAAAAGATCCTTAAAGCTGTCAAGGAGAAAAGGTTAATCACCTATAAAGGTAAACCAATTAGAATCACCTCAGATTTCTCAGCAGAGACAATCAAAGGAAGAAGAGCCTGGAATGATGTATGCCATGCCCTAAAAACAAACAACTATCAACCAAGAATACTGTACCCAGCTAAACTCTCCTTCATAACTGAAGGCCAAATAAAAACCTTCCATAGCAAAGAAAAATTGAAACAATACATCTCCACCAAACCAGCCCTACAAAAGATTCTTAAAGATGTCCTACACATAGAAAACCAACAAGACCACAACAAAGGCCAAGAAACTGCACCCAAACTGAGAATCCAAGAACCATAGGAAGAACCCAGTTTTCACAGCCCCCAAGAAGGTGGATAACATGGCAGGAACTCCCAAATACCTCTCAGTCCTATCTCTTAACGTTAACGGACTGAACTCTCCAATTAAGGGACATAGACTGTCTATTTGGATTAAAAAACAAGACCCTTCTATCTGCTGCCTGCAGGAGTCACATCTTGCCCATAAAAACAAACACATTTTCAATGTTAAAGGCTCGAACAAAATCTACCAAGCAAACGGGCCCCATAAACAGGCATTAGTTGCAATCCTAATATCAGATAAAATAGACTTCAAATTAAAATTTGTGAGAAGAGATAAAGAAGGTCGCTACATACTAATTAAAGGATCTCTCCTTCAGGAGGATATTACAATTCTAAATATCTATTTGCCAAACAATGGAGCACCCAAATTTATCAAAGAAACACTACTTTCCCTCAAATCCCATATAGATCCAAAGACATTAATTGTTGGGGATTTTAACACACCATTCTCCCCACTAGATAGATCAACTCGGCAAAAACTCAACAGAGAAACCGCAGATCTAAACAGCTGCATAGATCAACTAGACTTAACAGACATTTACCGAACATTTCACCCAGCAGCATCAGAATACACATTTTTCTCAGCAGCACATGGAACGTTTTCTAAAATAGACCATATTTTAGGCCACAAAGCAAACTTGTCTAAATTCAGAAACATTGAAGTTATACCTTGCATTCTCTCTGACCACAAGGGAATAAAATTAGAACTCAACACCAAAAGCCACCAAAGAAAGTCTGGTATCACATGGAGGCTGAACAACACACTGCTGAATCATGAGTGGGTCATGGAAGAGATTAGAAAGGAAATTCAAATGTTCATGCTATTCAACAAAAATGAACACACAAATTACCAGCTCTCTGGGACACAGCAAACGCAGTACTCAGAGGCAAGTTTATAGCTCTGAGCTCCTACATCAACAAATTGGAGAGATCTGAAACTAGCAATTTAATGACACATCTAAACCTCCTTGAAAAAGAGCAGCAAGATAAACCCCAATCCAATAGACGGAAAGAAATAATCAAAATTAAATCAGAATTAAATGAATTAGAATCCAAAAAAACTATAGAAAGAATCAACAAAACAAAGAGTTGGTTCTTGGAAAAACTTAACAAAAATGACAGACCCTTAGCAAATCTTATCAGAAAAAGAAGAGAACACACCCAAATTAATAAACTCAGAGATGAGAATGGAAACATCACCACGGAAACAACCAAGATTCAGAACATTATAAGGGAATACTTCTCAAAACTTTATGCTAATAAGTTTGAGAACTTGACAGAAATCGACCTTTTCCTAGCAAATATTGACTTGCGAAAACTAAACCAAGATGAGTTAAACCAGCTTAACAGGCCCATATCAAGCATTGAAATAGAAACAGCAATAAGAGACCTCCCAGCTAAGAAAAGTCCAGGACCAGATGGTTTTACAGCGGAATTTTACAAGGCCTTCAAAGCAGAGCTCACACCAATACTCCTCCAACTCTTCAATGAAATTGAAAGAGAAAGCTCACTACTGAACACATTCTATGAAGCCATCATAATCCTCATCCCAAAACCAAGCAGGGACTCATCAAAGAAAGAGAACTATAGACCCATTTCTTTGATGAACATTGATGCAAAACTTCTCAACAAAATTTTGGCCAATCGACTTCAACAATTCATCCAAAAAATCATACACCATGATCAAACAGAATTCATTTCAGGGATGGAAAGCTGGTTCAATATATGCAAATCAATTAATATTATTCATCACATCAACAGGAGCAAGAATAAGAACCACATGGTTATCTCAATAGATGCAGAAAAAGCATTCGACAAGATCCAACACCCCTTTATGATGAAGGTTTTGGAAAAATTAGGAATCCATGGAACATTCCTCAATACAATAAAGGCTGCATATATCAAACCTACAGCCAGCATTATACTCAATGGTGAAAAACTAAAGCCATTTCCTCTTAACTCAGGAACAAGACAAGGATGCCCACTCTCTCCACTCCTCTTCAATCTAGTATTAGAATGCCTAGCTACAGCAATAAGATAAGATGCAGACATAAAGGGAATACAAATAGGGAAAGAAGAAATAAAACTCTCCCTCTTTGCAGATGACATGATCTTGTATTTAAAGAATCCTATAGACTCCACTCCCAAATTACTCAAGCTGATTCAAAACTTTGGCAAAGTAGCAGGTTATAAAATTAACCCCCCAAAATCAATGGCTTTTCTATATGCCAACAATGAGAAAAGTGTGGCTGAAATTAGGAAAGCAACTCCATTTGTAATAGCCCCACAAAAAAATAAAATACCTAGGAATTAACTTAACATAAAGAAGTGAAGGACCTCTATGATGAAAACTTTAAAATCTTAAAAAAGGAAATCAACACAGAACTTAAAAAATGGCAAAATCTCCCATGCTCCTGGATTGGCAAGATTAACATCGTGAAAATGGCAATACTTCCCAAGGCTATCTACAAATTCAACGCAATACCTATCAAAATTCCAACCTCATACTTCAAGGAAATAGAAGAGGCAATCCAAAAATTCATATGGAACAATAAAAGACCCCGAATAGCAAAAACGCTCCTCAATGGAAAGAACACTGCTGGAGGAATATCATTACCAAATTTCAAACTCTACTATAAAGCCATAGTAATCAAAACAGCTTGGTATTGGCATAAGAACAGACCTCAGGACCAATGGAATAGAATTGAAAACCCAGAAATGAACCTACAGACCTATAGCCATCTAATCTTCTATAAGGGAGCTAAAAAAAATAGAATGGAAGAAAGACAGCCTCTTCAGTAAATGGTGCTGGCAAAATTGGTTAACTACATGTAGAAAACTAAAGCTAGATCCTTATATATCACCCTGCACCAGAATCAACTCCAAATGGATCAAAGACCTTGAAGTCAAAGCAGACACTCTGAAAACATTACAGGATGGAATAGGAGAAACCCTAGGTCTCCTTGGCTCAGGCCGAAATTTTCTGAATAGAGTCTCGGATACACAACAAATCAAAGAAAGGTTGGACAAATGGGATTGCATAAAGTTGCAGAGCTTCTGCAGGGCAAATGAAATAGCTAGCAAGATCAATAGAAAGCCCACCGATTGGGAGACGACCTTCACTAGCCATACAAAAGACAAGGGTCTCATATCTAAAATATACTTGGAACTCAAAAAATTAAACCCCCCAACAACAAATCCTCAAAGAAACAACTGCCCAATAAATAAGTGGGCGAAAGACTTAAAGAGAAACTTCTCTGAAGAAGAAAGAAGGATGGCCAATAGACACATGAAGAAATGTTCAACATCCCTAGCCATAAAAGAAATGCAAATCAAAACAACATTGAGATATCACCTCACCCCAGTTAGAACGGCAAAAATCAAGAACTCTAACAACAACAGATGCTGGAGGGGATGTGGACAGAAAGGAACCTTACTTCATTGTTGGTGGGAATGTAAACTTGTTCAACCACTTTGGAAAGCAGTATGGAGGTTCCTCAAAAGACTTCACATAGAACTCCCCTATGACCCAGCAATCCCACTTTTGGGCATTTACCCAAATGTTTACAAACAAGACCACACTAAAGCTACCAGCACAACTATGTTTATTGCAGCATTATTTACCATAGCTAAGATATGGAACCAACCCAGATGCCCCTCAGTAGATGAATGGATCAAGAAAATGTGGTATATATACACAATGGAATTCTATGCCTCCATCAGAAAGAATGACATTGCACCATTTGTTAGGAAATGGAAAAACTTGGAAAAACTTATGTTAAGTGAAGTAAGCCAGGCCCAAAGAAACATAGGTCCCATGGTTTCCCTTATTTGTAATATCTAGTATATGTATGAGTCAAGAGGAAAAGTTCAGATAATGTGATATCAGGAAAATGAACCCTTAGATGTGTATTTGAATGTTTTTTTCTTTCATGCATGTGTTTCTAATGCATTTATAAGATTATCTCTTTGTTGCTTTGTATGTCCCTCCCCCACAGTATAACCCCTGCTTTCACTATATTTGATGTCAGTATAACTTGTGGAGGAGATGGGGAAAAACCAGTTGTTTAAGGATACAGGTGGACCTGTTGCAACAATGAGAATTACAAGTTGTCATGTCCAAAACGAGCTTTACAACGTCGGTGGGGGGGGGGAAGGGGGGGAAGGAGAAGGATTGGGATTGGGGGGGAGGGGGGAGGCTGGGAAGGGATGTGAAGGGTAAACAAAAGGAGGAGGCTGCAATGCTTGGTAAGAAATGTACGCATTATCCTGCCCATGTAATTGTAACTCCTCTGTACAGTATGTTCACAAATAAAATAAAATTAAAAAAAAAACTCACATTCAAAAAAATAACATACCATCCAGTGTCTTGTCTTTTGGAATTCTGAGGGACTAAAGAAGTCTTTATTTCAGGGGGGAGGGGGTCCGGTCATGGGGCCTGAACTCTGGGCCTGGGCGCTGTCCCTCAGCTCTTCAGCTCAAGGCTAGTGCTCTACCACTTGAGCTACAGCCCCACTTCCGGCTTTTTCTTTTTGCTTATGTGGTGCTGAGGAATCAAACCCAGGGCCTCATGCATGCAAGGCAAGCTCTCTACCACTGAGCCACCTTCCCAGCCCACTAAAGAAGTCTTAAGACTAGTTCCACATGAAATAAAAGAAATAGATAATGTAGTAAGAAAAAATTGATAATGTAGAGGAGACTGGTCGCATTCATGAATAGTTTTGTAACACTCCTATAATATTCAACAGGAATTATAAGTTAAAATGAGGTAACCGTGCAAAATATTGTTTGAAATGTGAGTTTAAGAAAAATAACACAAAAATATTACCATTCTTGAAAAAGTAAATCAAGGAAAAATGGAGTCAAGTCTTAATGACTGACGGACTCTATTGTTCTTGTAGCAATAAATAGCAGAAAGTCAAAGCCAATTATTATCTGAATGAGGAACGTTTCAATCCGTCAGCCACAGCATGGAGTAAGAAGAAACCACTTCAGAATCCAGAGAAAGAATGGCAGAAGGGCCCAAGTTAACATGGAGAGGGGAATCCTCACCAGCTCTGAGAGGGACAATGTGGCCATTTTCCTTGTTCGTTTTTATAATATTATTTTAAATACTGACTTATTCTCATACAATTTCAGCTCCTTCTACTGTTTCTTCCCTATCAACACTTGGACTTGGTGCATTATGTAAAACGGTCCCATTTTCAACATGTGAAAATACATAATACACACCTATACCTATACACACACACACACACACACACACACACACACACACACTCATATATTCTAAGCCAAGCTGGTATTGTTATATCTTCTCAGAAATCTTACAATGCAGAGAAAAATAATGTGTAAAAAACTATATTTTTGTGGGGTTTTTTGCCTTTTTCTTTTTGGAAGGAAAAATTCTGATTCATTCCCTCATTTTATAACTGCTTTCTTCAGTGGACTCAACAATAAGCAGTAACTGGCAACTTCCCAATGATAACTATAAAATAGTTTTAGAGGGAAATAAACAACATTTTCATTATTAAAAACTCCATAAACGGATTTCTACTCTTGAACCAAGAGCACTCTCTCATGAAACTGGAAGGCTGGGTACTTTCTTGGCTCAATTGTTTGCTTTGGCATTCATCTATTTAAATTTCATATTTTATATTATTTCACCATCATCATAAACAGGCTTGCTTTCAATGCTACTTTATGGGCTGTCTGTCAATCCCTGAAAGTTTCAGTGTACCTCATAAGGATGTTGTGCAACTAAAAATAGTTTATGTGCATAAAATAATACAATCAGTAAAGTTGGTATTTATATAATTCATATTATCAGATAGTGGTGGCATTGTATATTAGCCTTATCTTTTACTAGCTATGAATTATTGAATGTGCTTAACACTTTAGTTCCTTTATCTATATGTAAAGATAAAAAGAGTCTGCCTCACAGGGTGGTGACAAGTTTAGATATGTTATCAAATTCTATTAGAGTACACAGTAGCATTATTCAGTATTCAAATACTCATTGTACAGAGTCAGCAATGTCCTGTCTTCTCTGAAGATATCTTTCATTTTCAAGTCTTCCTGCTCTTCCAGAAGTGGTTATTCAAATTGCTGATTGGTTTTGCAGGTTTTTAAATTTTTTTTTAATGTCTCTGTCATTCAGCAGAGCAGTTCATGGATACAACACATCTTGATCAATGTAACCCCTTTCAACATTCTTGCCCATCCCTCTCATCTACCCTTTCCCTCACTTCTTTACTTTTCTTTGCTTTTTCTTTCTTTTCCTTTCTTTCTTTCTTTTTCTGTTTTTTTTGTTTGTTTGTTTGTTTGTCATGTGGCTTGAACGCTGGGCCCAGGCACTGTCCCTTAGCTCTTTAGCTCAAGGCAAGCATTCTACCACTTGAGCCACAGTGCCACTTCTGTTTTTTTTTTTTTTTTTTTAGTGGTTTATTGGAGATAAGAGTCTCACTGACTTTCCTGTCCAGGCTGGCTTTGAACTGTGATCCTCAGATCTCAGCCTCCTGAGTAGCTGGGATTACAGGCATGTGCCATAGGTGCCCAGATTCTCTCACTTTTCTTAATTTTGTAGAATATAAATTGAGTTCTTGATTGCATTTTCCACCTCCTTCTGATTTTTCAGGACTTTTTAAAAAGAGTCACATGTATGTTGTTCAATAGGAGATCTTGGTGCTGAAGATGTGACCTTGTTTAGGAAAAGTTCGTACAGTATGATCTAAAATACTGACTATATTAAATATTAGCCATTAAAACCATGTGACACTGAACAAGTCTCTTAATCTTTCCAGGTGTTTTCTAGTTGAAAAAGTATGAGTATCATGTCAAGAAACATTATTGTTATGTCTCTATCTCTATCTATCTATCTATCTATCTATCTATCTATCTATCTATCTATCTATCTATCTATCTATCTATCTATCTGGAAGGTGTGATATTGGGATATACAATGATTGAGATTTGCTTCTAATTATGAGAAAACTCCAATTATTACAAAGTTCTGCATGATCTCATATCCTACTTGCTGTTACATCCACCTTTACTCATATAACCATTCTCAGCTGCAATGATTACATCTTTTTTATTGAACACTTTAGAAGATGTGTCCTGGTAAAATTTGAAACAATTTCAATGTGCTTTGTTTTTCTGATGAGTCATTATGTTAAAGGAAACCCTGAGTAATTACTACTTAAAGATAAAAGATCTGTTCAAAAACTTCTTGGGTATTTTACAAATAGAGTGGTAATGTAAACATTTATCACCCAGAGAAGATGAGAATTTTTTTAGATATTGTGGGTAAATCCACAGGAACTCTTTAATGGATAAACACTAAGAGAATGAATATACTATCCCAGACTGAAACTTTGTAATATATGCTGTCTCTATATCTCTATATGATGTCTCTATATATCTTTGCTAGAGAGTTATGTTTAAAATTACTAAGCCTCATCGATTTAGGGCAGACTACAGAAGATAACTTTTTACAGTAAAAGACAAAAGAATTGTACCAACTCTTCATTAGTTTATAGAAGGTCTAAACTGAAGAAAATATGACTCTAATAATTTTTCATTTTCTCAAAGATAATGCACATTTGAAAATTAAGTCACAATTCTAACCTGCTAAAGAATAATGCTGTGAAGTAACACCTATAAGCCTAAACTAAACTAAGGAGTGTGTGCTTTTTCTTTGATTTTCTCCTAAGAATTAATGCAGTGAGTGACGATTTCCTTTTTTCATAGCTCCCTGGAAAGTGGATTTCTATGGTTGTCAGCCTCCCAGAGATTCAATGTAAATTTTGTTTGCATTACTGAATCCAACATCTTATTTGTATGAATTACAGTGATTTAGAGTTTATAGAAAGTAGTAAAATCTAGCTTATGTACTTGATCCTATGCACCTCTGGGACAAATTATTTCTGGAGAAACTTACCTTTTAGACATGACTCTCATGCAGTTTCTTGAAATGAGAACCATTTCTAGCTGGCTGTAGTTTTAATGCAATTTGTCTTTGCCAAAACCATGTTGAAATTTAATCTCCACAGGGAAATATTTAAAAGTGAAGTGCTTGGGGCCTTTAAGAAGTGGCTAGGGCTCTATTTTCAGGGAGAACATTAGCCACTCATGTGACTAATGTGTGAGTGGTGTATCTTCCAAGTCTGTAATGAAGTATGCTTGTTTGACGAGGTTCCTTGGGCCTTCTCTCTCTCTTGCCCTGTGATGCCCTATTACTGCCTTGGGAATCTGCTGGCAACAAGACTATCACTGGATCTGTCTTTTCAAACATGGATGGAAATTGTGAACAAAACCAAATGTCTCTTCTATAGTACTTACCCAGTCTGTGGTATTGTGTTGTTGGCAACAGAAATTGGATTAAAACCTCCTCAGCAAATGCTACCCAATCTTGCATTGGGCATATATATATATATATATATATATATATATATATATATATATATATATATATATATGCACTTACCTTTAGTACTTCGGGTCAAGGGAAAGATGTAGGTAGGTAGTTGCTTAATAGATTCCAGGGATAATATGGTGTCTTTCTCATAAGATAGAGCCTGTTTATGGCAAGGAGAAGCCTCAGGGTATGAACAATGCGTGATCAATTCTTTGAATTGGAAAAAAGTGAATGACTCATAAGCTCCTTAGCCAATATGGGCCTCAAGGCAGTGTATGACCAATTTCTCCATTGGTGATGGGAAGCATGGACAAACACAGAACATAGAACCTATGTTGTACCAGGATCTGAGACATCATTATAGAGAGTCTTAGAATTTCCTCCCAGAGGTTCCATGAACCCTCCCTCCCTCACCTAAAGCACACCTAGCAACTCTCCCTCAGAAACTCTTATTGCTGTAGAAACTTATTTTTGTTTCTTTTCATTTTGTAAATTAAAAACTTCTATACTTTCTCATCCTTTTTCTCCCCATGAATTTCATTCTTTGAATCTCACTAGATATAAAACTTCAGTTGATGTTGCCTGAATAGAGTTATGTCACTATTTACTGTAAAGGCTTAGGAGAATATTGATGTAAAAGACATGGGTAAATACTAACTACTTATAACTGCATTTACCACCTGCAATTACTATAAGCAATCCCTTCCCACTCATTTATTATGGACAGTATGGAGTTAGTACTATTTCTATTCTCCATTTTTTAGATGAAATTAACAGGGTAGTGACTGATACAGATATATATATATATATGTTATGCCAAATATCACTTTAGCTATCATTCAGTACATACGTTGTAATTTTCAGTAGAGTTTAATTTTACCTTTGAAGTTTCGCTGTATTTTTAATTTTTGAAAAATCATTTCTGTATTAACTTTTTTCATGAGTGATAACTGCTAATTGTGTTTAGATTACATGTCCAAGCCTTGTTGAATTGTACTGAAGTATAGCTTGAATCAGGAGTTTGAACTGTACCTTGGAGTGTTTCTCTAGGACACTTACTACATGAGAGACCAAAGTAAGTCAAGTGTAAGTACTTAGAAATCACTTATATGTGAGGGAAAAGTAGGTAAGTAGAGCTGTTGCAAAAAGTTGAAATATGAAATCTTTAACTATATGTAAAGCCTATAAAGCCACTTATTTACAAAGAGAAACTTGTAGCTCCACTAATCAACAGGAAGGCACAGAAGGAATCATGCTCAAGATTAATTAATTATATAAAGTTTCATTTAGTCAGTCAACCAATTGTATCCATACCCTGTAGACCAGAGATTATAATTTTTATTTTACTATGTAATTTACTAGCTTTGAGTCTTTATGCAATTTACTTGAAATCTTTACTAATTTATAAAGTAAGAGTAATTACTCCAACATTTTAAACATTGTTAGGGGAACCCAATATACAAATATATACCAAGTAAATATCATTTAGCAAGTCAGTCTTCTTACTTAATACCTTTTTTTCCCCTAAACTTGTATTAATTTGCTTTACACTAAATATTCTTTGAAAAAAGTTTCTACCACTATAGCAGTTCCTCTGTTCAAAAAACTTCCTTTACTGTTTTCTGAATGAGCTTTTCATTGTCCCTTCTGTTCTTTAAAATTGACGCATTTTCCCCACACCCTCCACAGGGACCTTGCAACACCTATATATTTCCTAGAAAATCTCTCTTAATAGCTGAGTGCTGCTGGCTCATACCTGTAACCTAGGCTGCACTGGAAGTTCATGGTTCAAAGACAGCCAATACAGGAAAGTTCGTGAGATCTTTATCTCCAAATAACCACCAGTAAACCATAAGTGAAGCTCTGGCTCAAAGTGGTAGAGCACAAACCTTGAGCAAAAAAGCTCAGAGATAGACCCAGGTTCCAAGTTCAAGACCCTAGAACTGGCAAAAACAAAGTCTCTTAAGCTTGTATGACCTCTTGAAATATCTCCTTATTGCAAACCTTCACATACAAGCTAAAATCTCCATCTCTTAGATCTCCCTTACTTCGACTTCAAAGATAATGAGAATATTCCAGCTAATTCAATGGCCAGTCCACATAATCTTGCTTTAAGTACCATTTTATGATTGCAATAATAGCATCCTCCTTCCTCTTTGAATTTTTATAACAACTTATATACTTTTATGGTAATTTTCTAATTTGCTTGGCATCTCACTCTGGAGGTGGAGTACCATGGTAAAGCCCTGTACCTATGTTTGGTCAGAGAGAGCTAGGGTTGTTTGCCATCTTGTCTGTCTCAGTAATTTTCTTAGGTTGACTTTTATTCTGGTCTTTGATTTCGGTCTCTGATTTCTATGATTTGAAATGGAGCTCCTGAATCCATGGCAGTTACTTAGGCACCTTTGGGAATCTACCACTGTGTATAGCAAACAGCAAACATTCCATAAGTACCTGGTCAAATTAAATTGCAATGCTTAGTTGGCTCATACTCACGGAGTGTGTAATATAGGTCATACAACAGCATGAAATTCCTGTGACTGAATTTTTTTAGAAGCTTATTAAGGCCCATTTCCTTTCACTAACATCTGGACAGGTGGTGGAATCATTAGACTAATTTGCAAGATGTGGGTTCAGCTGTCTTTTGAATAGCCATCAGTGCAGTTTTCTGTGGGTAACTGTGTTGTAATGTCTTTTTTATTACATCTGTAGGTGAAGAAATGTTCACTGAAAGTAATTGAGAGAGGATAATTATTTGAATTGACACTTTCCATTGCTGCAAGTAGATCTATTCATAGGATAGGCAATCTGGTATATAGGAACATCACTGCTATATTTTCTACTATTGAATTTGGAAAAGATTAGAATTGAAACAAACTGAAAAATAGATTCAGGTATCATTTCTATTAAATTAAACAAACAAACAAATCTAAAAACAGCCCCTTGGGGCAATTGTAGGTTCAATAAGCCCTTATATGTGGTAAGCATGGGAAAGCAGTGTTGTCAGATGGTACTTTTTCCATTCCTACTTTATAATTCTTTCCCTTCCTGATTAAATGAGTAAATCATAGACCTCAAGTTTTTTATATTTGTTTTACTGGAAAACAGCTGCCATAGACAATTCTAGTACATCTCTTTTTCCATATCTCCTTGAGGTTTATAAAGTAAAATTTCTATTTTCAGAAAAGCTACTCCCACCCTACATTTAAAAACTAGCATACAATTGTATAGTGTGCTATGGCTTGGTTATAACAAACTCTAAGCTTAAATTTAAATTTAAATTTGTTTTCAAATTAGTACAGAAGCATCTTTTCATAAGATTTTTGGTAAGCATACCTGCATGGGCTATTCTAGCATTAAGTAAATATAGGGTGGGGTCGATTCTATATGTGTCTATGAACAGTAAAAAGGAAAGAGAATGAAAAAGTGTGTTGTACATTGCAAGCATACCTGAGTATAACATAGAGAAATTCAATGAAAACTGTTGATCAGTAAGGGGACGAGGTGGGGAAAAGAAATAGACAGTGGGAGGGAATTAGAAATATTTGATCTGGCAAGGATGATAAAAGAGGTTGATTACTATCAAAGTAGATTATTTTTAACTATGAAAATAAAATAAGAAAACCCATTACAGATGCTTCATCAAAGAATGTTGCAAGGAGTATGGTAGAGAGGTTGAAATTGGTTTTTGTATTGGTATTTATCGGTATTAAGTGTAATGTGTGGAGATGTAACAATGATATCTCCCCACTGTATAACTAATATAAGCTGATTTAAAAATATTCTAAAGTTACATATTCATAGGCTAATAGAAATGCATTTAACAAAGTCTTACAGGAGGGAAATACATCTTTATTACCCTTAAAAACAAATGCTTGCTATTTAATAACTCCATCTTAACATGTTTATATAAAGGAGAAATATCCCAAATAATAAGAATCAGCTATTTTATTTTAGCTTTTTCTTTTTAACAGTACTGAGGTTCTGAACTCAGGAACATTTTTATAAGGCAGAGGTTCCATCCATTGTGCTGTTCCCTCAGGCTATTTTTGGTTTTGTTATTTTTCAGATAAGGTCTTCTATTTTTTGCCTAGAGCCAGCCTTGGACTCTAATCCTTCAAATTGGGCTTTCCTGTGTTTAGCACAGTCCACCACATCGGGTTTGTTTGTTGAGATGGAGGTCATGTTAACTTTTAGACTGGCTGGCCTTTAATGACAATCATCCCATTTTCTGCCTCTCAAATATTTGTGACTATAGGCATGAGCCACTGACCTTGGCTAAAGAATCAGCTATGATTTATGAGTGTTTTTTTGCTGCCTCTAAATATAGAGTCATGATTAAAAGCAAAAATGCTCTACTTATCTCTGATCCTTATCCTTTATTTCTTCTCATAGTAATAAATGGACATATTCTCTGCCAGGTACTTTGCATATTTGGCACATGGCTTTTAGTCATCAAAGTGATGCTGTGAGTAAAACTCAGTGAACTTCTATGTATTAAAAATACTGAGGCTCATATACAGTTATCAGAGATGATAAAAAAGAATAGTAATAGGCAAAAATATCCCTGTGGGTTAGTAGACCAGTATATATGAACTTGGCATTGTACAGGATTGGCAGATGGAAATGTTTTATGCACAAACACACACAAATACACACATAAGAAACCATGCAACTATACATAATCACACTCACACATAACTCATTATGCAAGCTAAATCAACTCACTATTTGGTTGTATAAATGTGATGACCTCTATGAAACTACTTATGATGTAAGCGAAAATTCATCTAAACTATAATGATCATTATGGGGTGCTAAATCAATAGAAATGAACTCAGAATGTATAGAATTGGCAAGATAGTATTGCATACTATCTTAATACTATTTTTGTTGTTTGTAATGAAAACTTCATCAGAAAAGAGATCTGTTTTGGCTAATATTGTCAGAGGTTCAAGAGCAGAATACCAGCATAAGCTTCTGGGGAGGGCCCTTCTCAGAGCACATGGCTGGAGAGTTTGAGAGCAAGAACTTATAAAGTTAGAGTGTGTGAAAACCTAAGGGAGGGGGAAGATTCATTCTTTTATAACAACCTACTCCTGCGACAGCAAGTCCACTCTTGCTAAATGTTACCAAACCATCATTATGAATCCTTTCCACTGATGTCTCAGGACCTAATTAACTGTCCTTAAGACTGCTCATCTTAGAGGTCAAGTTCCCATATATTAATTATAAAAGGGCAGACCATACCCAAATTATAATATTTATACAATAAGAAAATATCTAAAGGTAATTGGGCTGGTTCCACTTAATTGTTCTACATATTAAATCACTTGGAAAATATTAGAGTGTATGGATTTATGCTATTAATTGCCATGCCGGTTGGGCTCCAGTGGCTCACGACTGTAATCCTAGCTACTCAGGAGGCTGAGATCTGAGGATCATAGTTGAAAGCCAGCCCAGGCAGGAAAGTCCCACAAGACTCTTATCTCCAATTAATCACCAGAAAACCAGATGCAGTGGCTCAAGAGGTAGAGTGCTTGCCTTGAGCTGAAGAGCTGATGGACTGCAAACAAGCCCAGAGTTCAAGGCCCATGACTAACAAACAATAAAATAAGAATAAAAAAAACATATTGCCATGTCATAAATTATCTAATTTTAATGAGTTTCTAGGTTACTTCAACTTACATAGTTCTACAATGCAAGCTGACCACTGAAATTTCCAATTATATTTATGCCTATTGAGCTCAATTTTATGTTAGAATCACCTCACTTCACAGTCTTCTTGTGTTAGGATCTCCTCAGATACCTATAGGTTGGCTGCCAACTGTGAGGTTCATTAGGGTCCATATCAAATTTAATGTATATTTATTGCATACAACTTTACAGATTCTAGACATGGAACAGGTTTTTCTTTTCTGATAAACATTTTTAGACTTTGCATTTTGAAAAAAAATCTCTTCAACAATTCTTCATTGAGAATTAAGATGCCAGGCTTTTTTTTCCCCTGAAAGGTAATTCCATTAGTCAAGCTAATCTACAGGTGATGACAGAAACAAAATTTACGATCCACATCTTCACTGGTAAGGAAAAGAACATGCCTAGATTTACTATGAAACACACAGTGTTCTTTCTAAAATATTCCCCCCCCCAAAAAAAAACTTTATTCTTTCCATATCAATGCTAATATAAGGCAAAGGGTAAGGATTTCAAAAATATTTTTTGTGACTTTCATTAGAACTTGTGTTTTTGATGAGCGTGGAAATAAGTCATCATCTCTAATTCTTGGGATTATTTTTTAGAAAATATGCATAGACAACAGGAAGAATCTACAAGGAATTGTGACATATACTAAGTCAAACTTAATATTTTAATATGTGAACACTTTACTGCAAAACTAGAAACATGTTCTGTTTTCTGTGGACCTTGTAAGGGAAAACTGAGTTATTGTTCAGGGAAAGAGTCCTGTCATTTGTAAGCAGCACACACTGTGATGAAAGTAAGTTCTGACTTACATTCATGGACATATTTTTTTAGTATATGGTAATTTTTTCCCACATGTTCCACCATGGTATTTCCCATATGCAATTCTAATAAGATTGACTCCCTCCATGGCTTTCATATTACCCAGTCCCATTAGCCCCTAATGTTCAAGAGCTTTCAATGAGTCACATTTTATTTTCATTCACAAATACACTATATTTTGGTGCTATTTGCCCTCTAACTTTCTCTTTTCCTACTCCCTCTCTAATCTCCTCAGACAGCTGCACAAATACTTCCAAAACATGAGTGCGTGAAAATGGAACAATGAAGATTGCTGAGATTGGTTTGGGGAAGAGAAGGAGAATGACAGACGCTGAATTTCATCAAGATATACTGAATGCTAGTTATTGCAAATAAGGGAAACCATGGGACCTATGTGTCTTTGGGCCTCACTTACTTCACTTAATATAATTTTTTTCCAAGCCTTTCCATTTCCTAACAAATAGGGCAATGTCATTCTTTCTGATGTAGGCACAGAATTCCATTGTGTATATATGCCACATTTTCTTGATCCATTCATCTACTCAGGGGCATCTGGGTTGGTTCCATATCTTAGCTAGGGTAAATAATGCTGCAATAAACATAGTTGTGCTGGTAGCTTTAGTATGGTCTTGTTTGTGATCATTTGGGTAAATGCCCAAAAGTGGGATTGCTGGGTCATAGGGGAGCTCTATGTAGAATTCTTTTTTTTTTTATTTTTATTTTTATTTTTTTTATTTTATTTGTGAACATACTGTACAGAGGGGTTACAATTACATGGGCAGGATAATACGTACATTTATTACCAAGCATTGCACCCTCCTCCTTTGGTTTACCCTTCACATCCCTTCCCAGCCTCCCCCCTCCCCCACAATCCCAATCCTTCTCCTTCCCCCCCTTTCCCTCTCCCCCCCCCCCCCCCCCCCCCCGCACCGACGTTGTAAAGCTCATTTTGGACATGACAACTTGTACTTCTCATTGTTGCAACAGGGCCACCTGTATCCTTAAACAACTGGTTTTTCCCCATCTCCTCCACAAGTTATATTGACATCAAATATGGTGAAAGCAGGGGTTATATTGTGGGGGAGAGACATACAAAGCAACAAAGAGATAATCTTATAAATGCTTTAGAAACACATTCATGAAAGAAAAAAACATTAAAATACATATCTAAGGGTTCATTTTCCTGACATCACATTATCTGACCTTTTCCGCTTGACTCATACATATACTAGATATTGCAAATAAGGGAAACCATGGGACCTATGTTTCTTTGGGCCTGGCTTACTTCACTTAATATAATTTTTTCCAAGTTTTTCCATTTCCTAACAAATGGTGCAATGTCATTCTTTCTGATGGAGGCATAGAATTCCATTGTGTATATATACCACATTTTCTTGATCCATTCATCTACTGAGGGGCATCTGGGTTGGTTCCATATCTTAGCTATGGTAAATAATGCTGCAATAAACATAGTTGTGCTGGTAGCTTTAGTGTGGTCTTGTTTGTAAACATTTGGGTAAATGCCCAAAAGTGGGATTGCTGGGTCATAGGGGAGTTCTATGTGAAGTCTTTTGAGGAACCTCCATACTGCTTTCCAAAGTGGTTGAACAAGTTTACATTCCCACCAACAATGAAGTAAGGTTCCTTTCTGTCCACATCCCCTCCAGCATCTGTTGTTGTTAGAGTTCTTGATTTTTGCCATTCAAACTGGGGTGAGGTGATATCTCAATGTTGTTTATGTGGAATTCTTTTGAGGAACCTCCATACTGCTTTCCAAAGTGGTTGAACAAGTTTACACTCCCACCAACAATGCAGTAGGGTTCCCTTCTGTCACATCCCCTCCAGCATCTGTTGTTATTAGTATATGTCTGAGACAAACAGAAACTCAGACAAGTTGATGTTAGGTGAAATGAGCCCCAAGATAAGGATTCAAGCGTTTTTGTTTTTCTTTCTTGTGATTGTTTACAACATATTTATAAGATTATTTCTTTGTTGCTTTGTATGTATCTCCCCCAGGGTATAAGCCCTGCTTTCACTGTATTTGATGTTGATATAATTTGTGGAGGCGAAGGGAAAAAACAAATTGTTTAAATAGGGTTACAGGTGGACCCATTACAACAATGAGATGTACAAGACATTATGTCGAAAAATGAACTTTGTAACTTTGGAGGGTGGAGGGTGGGGGGTGGGGGGTGGGGGGATGGTAGGAAGGTGTGGGGGTGGGACATGGTGTAGGGGAAGGGATGGGAAGGGGAATCAAAGGAGGAGGCAATAATGCTTGATAAGAAATGTACTCACTATCTTGCCCATGTAATTGTAACCCCTCTGCATGGTATTTTCACAATAATAACAAAAAGAAAAACAAAGATATATTGAATGCATATATGTCAAAATGAACACCCCAATTCAATCGATGCTAATAGCTATGTACAAAAATGGAAACTGCTTAAGAAGAAAAGGAAAGAAAATAAGCTATGAAATAAAAAAAAATGTTTAAGCCAGGCATTAAATCCTTACATAGACAGACAGGCAGACAGACCGATGGACAGACAGACAGACAGACAGACAGACAGATAGATAGATAGATAGATAGATAGATAGATAGATAGATAGATAGATAGATAGATAGATAGATAAAATAGAATTAAAGGCAAGAATCCCAGAGTTACTTGGAAGGCTGAGTTTGGATCCTTTGTATTTAGAGGCCAGCTTGAGCAGAAATGTTCATGAGCCCTCTTTCTCAACTGAGAACTGAGCATATTGGCATTTGCTTCTTATTCCAGGGTAAAACAGGCGATTGTAGTCCAAGTAGATGCCAGGCCATGAAACAAGACCCTTATTTTAAATTAACCAGTGCAAAAAGGACTTAAAATGTGACTCAGCAGTGTAGCACCTTCCTAACCTAGCAAGTGTGAGGAGATCCTGTATTTAAAACCTATTGTGATGTGTCACATTGGAGCATCTTGGCCAACAGCTGTATGAGTCAAATATTTCCCAAGATAATTAAGAGAAAGTATGTTGAATGAGAAAGATAATCCCACTTCTGATGATATCAGGAATATGTAATTCCTCCCTAAGCCATTCATGATGCCACATTCTATTTTTGGATGTGTAATTCTTCCATAGCCCTGAAGAAAAATAAAGATGACTTCTTAAAAAGCCTAAAGCCAGAGTGACTTGTGGTGAATTATAGTCAATTATGGTTATGCTACTGCAGCAGAGATCCATTTCTTCCAGCATAAGCCTAAATTACTAATTTTGCCCACAGCTGACTAATGTCATTATATATGAATGAAATGCAAGATGCAGACTTGTGGCTCATCATCTGAAAAGTTCCTCAAAGAACACATTCTAGACAAAAGAGAAACTGGCAATTGACTGAAATTCTTGCATTTATCAAAAAGAAAACAATATAGAGGAACATTTTCATTTTTAATTAATTAATTACCAAAGCTCATTTTGAAGTCTTGAATAAATAGGTTTCCCTTCCTTTCTTGTGATGTTATCTTGGAATTACAGGAGTGTGGGATAACAGTTTCTGAAAAGAAACCATTCGTGCTATTTTGAAGTTTGTGTGTACCTTTTAGAAGAGTAAAGATACACAGGAGAAATGTAACTTTTTTTTTTCTTAGCAATGGTTTCCTGCTAACGTTGTAGAAGAAAATGTTTTCACTCCCATAAGAAGTTCCCCTTCTATATTTTCACAATAAAAAAAAAGAAGTTCCTCTTCTAGGACCCTAATCCTTCATATAGGATGGAAATTTGAACTATCTACTTGCCGAGTGCTGGTGGTTCATGTCTGTAATCCTAGCTACTCAGGAGACTGAGATCTGAGGATTGCGGTTCAAAGTCAGCCCAGGCAAGAAAAGCGTAAAAACCGGAAGTGGCTTTGTGGCTCACATGGCAGAGAGGTAGCCTTGAGGTGAAGAGTGAGGGACAGTGCTCAGGCCCAGAGTTCAAGCCCCATGACAGACAAACACAACAACAACAACAACAACAGCAAAATCCTATCTGCTCATCACAAAGTTGACTTTTGAAGGCCTTTCTGAGTTTGTGTTTGTTTTGTTTAATCCATATGTTTCAGGAGAACGGATACCCTTCCCTTGGGAAGTATTCACGAATATGGCTGTATCTCATTAAATAAATGGGGAAAAAATTCTGTTTGTTACCCAGGGGGAAAGAATAAAACTCCCAGAAGTTGCAGAGTCATCAAGTACATATTACCTAAAGCAGGCATGCAAATGAATTCCTACATATATTCCCTTTTTCAAGAGTACAGCATTGGGAGAACAAAATGTTCCTGGAAACTTCAGAGTAAAAGAAAATTGCCAGTGCTCTTATTATCCCTGCCTGGAGGCTCCATTTTTGTACAGAACAGTGATTTCTACACTTATCCTACTGAATTGTAACTGACATTCCTTATTCTACCTTCACAAGGCAGTTCCATGTCGATAAAACAGACAGTTGAACACAATTAGTTCTTTGGCAGAACAGTAAATACGATCAGTTCTTTACTTCTAATGTTGCTTTCTTCCACGGCTCTTGGGTGAATCATACAGAATTGGGAACCAAAATCATGTCCCGGCAGGTGGATGACTTCTCTTTATTCTAATATTCTCCACTTAATTTGTATTTTGCAAAATTTAATGATACAAATAAGTTTCCAATGGCTGAATGGCTGATTTTTTTTTAATTTTTTAAGTTATTTTACATTTTGACCACATGTTTTAATGCACAAGACAATCAAAGCTTATTTCAAACTTGATAAAAAAATTTCTAGAGTACAGAATCATTTTAGAAATTAAATACTTTTCAGTCATTATGTGGACTAGGAAGCCTGTAGAAAGAAAGTTGTGAGTCTGATTGATAGCAGGCAAGGCTTACACAGATGGCAATTCTTCCAAAGCCTTTCCTTTCTTCTACATACTACAAGGGAACAAATCAATGACTCCCTTGCTGCTGGATGTTACCAGAAATAATTAAATGCATGTTCCAACACAAACACAGTTTGTATATCATTTCTCTTATCCAAAATGAAAGGGCTTTAGACAGGAATGATATTGGTCCTGGCATGCCAATGGTTAGCAATTACAAGCCACTTCTATGATGTTGGACTCACCAGTGCCAAACCAATCCCCTTTTTGTAAACAGTGTATTTTCCTTTTCTGTTTTTTAAGTGATCTTATTTGAGTTAGCAAAACATTTCCTTGTTCTCATTTATGCTGAGGCCAGGTTACCCACTTCTGAATGACAGAATCTGGGTACTTCAGAAGTAAGCTTAATTCTTGCATTAAAATATTGCTACTAGTCATTAGTAATAGCTTGTGATTTTCCTAATTTCACGACAATCTTCCTTAATTTGATTAATCAAACCCAGCATAGGTTCATATCCCAAGAAATGCCAAGGGGAACGAAATTATTTTATATGTAAGCATCAGCTCCTCAGAGGTAGATACAATAATTAAAAAAGAAATTCAATTAAAAATGAATTATTGTTTTTGATCATTCATCGAAATATCACTTAAATTTAAATTTAATTTTCTAATTTAGGTTTTTAATGTGTTTGTTTAAACTATGATCTAAAAATGTCCCCTAGTTCTGGACTTTCAGTGCACTAATTCTTATCCTTTTTTCAAATTCTAAACATTACTTGAAATATTTCTTCCAGGATACAACTTCAAAATTAAATAACTTACTGTTTTGAAAAGAATACTATTGTCTTCCACAAAATTTAAACAAGTATTTTTGTGCATTTAATTGAAAAGTACCTTTGTAAATGAATTGAATTAATACAATTATTGCTACAAATAAATATCTTTCCATTGTATTTGCTCAATTCTTTTTATTTTATTTTTAAATTTTATCTTATTGTAAAGACGCTGTACAGAGGGGTGATAGTTACAAGAGTAAGGCAATCAGTACATTACTTGCTGATCATTGTTACCTCTTTCCCTTCCCTTGCCCACCTCCCACACTCCTTCCCACCCCACCCCACTCCCTTGCCTGAAGTTGTAAAGTTTATTTCCAATATACTGTCCTGGGGGTTTCATTGTTGTAATGCGTCATCCTGTGTCTTTGTTTCAGCCTTTTGCTATTTCTCTTCCCTTCCCCAGATTAGACAAACGTATATACAAGATGCAGTGTACCAAAATCAAGTACAGTGACAACAGGGATTATAACATAGGGTGAAGAACATACAAAGGAAACAAAATAAAAATCACATAGTATATTTAAAACAATAAAACAAAGACAGACCTCTTTTGTCCATATCTTGGGGTTCTTTTCACTTAACATCATCTTATATAGACATATGTACATAGCTTTTGAGCTTTTTGGCTCATCTCAAGAGATTATCCTACATGTATAATAATTATTGCAAATAAGGGAAATCATGGGACCTAAGTTTCTTTGGAACTGGCTTACTTCACTTAATATGATTTCTGCATTGTTACCTTGATTCATTCAGTCTATCTGTGTTTTTCTTTTTCTTTTTCTTTTTTTACTCGTTATTCCTGTGATACCACTGTATTGTACACTGTTTTATTTAATAAGCCTCTAATGAGAGATATTTACATGGAGGAAATATATCTATTTATTAATCCACATAATGAATTATTGACCTTTGGCAAGATATTTATATAAGCAGGTAGATTTTATCACAGGATTTATTTACAGAGAATATAATTTTCCTCTCTACCCACATTATGTTGTATTTGATTATTTATTCATTAATGTTATAATGAATATTCCTTTCATTAGGAAGAAACTATACTTAAGATTTATTTGTAGTTTGAAGGGGTTTTCATCTCCATTGGAAAAACTGTCTATCTAAAGACAAAATTCCCTGCACAATTCTCAGATAATGCACTCCTCTCTTTCTGGTTAATTACTTCAGTGATGGAGAGAACTGAATAGGTCAAAAAAGCCTGTCTGATTGAAAGAACAGTATACCCCCAAATGAATCCCACATTCATTTGAAATATTACTCTTGCATAACTTTCATCCATTTATTTTGTCCAGAAAATACTGTTTTACATCCAAAGGGGAAAAATAGATTAAAAGAGTCTTATGAAACTCATCTTAATATTTTTCATGTAGCTTCTTATAGGTTCCTCAAATGACTACCACCATTATATTTCTTTTCAGTCAAAATCCTTATTTGTCTCAATAAAGGGCAGGAAACAAGACAATAAACTGTCATAATTACAGCAACACAACCCACTTCACAAAAGACGTCATGATTTTGAGCTTTCCTTCTCATTTGGCAGGGATTCTCCCATGTAGCCACTGCATCCAGTGGAATATATGTCATGAAACTTGCGCTATTAACACTGATTATAGAACATAGTTAACACTGAGTTGATCAAGTTCTCAATATCTCTGGCTTCATATCCCTTGTGTACCCTATCAGTTCTCTATTGATTTCTCTTCATGTACTTCATAAATAACTTGGAAACTACTTAGTCAGTCTTTCCCTGTTTGGAAGCAGATAAGAAATTTCTTGGTAGGTGTTCCACCTATCCTTACTTCAGTTTGAGAAAAGATTCTGATATCTGTGTGTGTGTGTGTGTGTGTGTGTGTGTGTGCGCGCGCGCACGCGCATGCATGCTTGTGTGCATGTGTGTGTTTGTACATTTTTTATTGTAAAAAAGCTGTACAGAGGGGTTACAGTTACATGAGCAAGGTAATGAGTATATTTCCTATTAAGCATTGCTGCCTCCTCCTTTGTTTTTCCCCTACCATCCCTTTCCTCCCCACCTCCCAACTCCTCCCTCCCCAACCCCGAAGTTTTAAAGTTCATTTTCAACATAGTGTCTTATTCATCTCATTGTTACAATGGGTCAATCTGTATCCTTATTTCAACGTTTTGTTATTTCCTTTCCCCTCCACGAATTAGAGAAGTGTATATACAAGATGCAGGTCACCAACACACAGTGAAAACAGGGGTTATACCATGGGGGAGGAACATACAAAGCAACAAAAAAATTACATGGTACATTATAAATACGTTAGAAACAATAGCAAGAAAGAAAAAAAATTTTGTTTCCCTATCTTGGGGTTCATTTCACTTAACACCATGTTATATGATCATATGTACATAGCTTTTGGCCTTTTCTGCTTGTCCTACAATTGTACTAGTTATTGCAAATAAGGAAAACCATGGGACCAATATTTCTTTGGGCCTGGCTTACTCACTTAATATAACTTTTTCTAAGTCCTATTTCCTAACAAATAGGGCAATGTCATTCTTTCTTATGGAGGCATAGAATTCCATTCTATCTATCTATCTATCTATCCTATCTATCTATCTCTATCTATCTATCTATCTATCTATCTATCTATCTATCTATCTATCTATCTATCTATCTATCTATCTATCTATCTATCTATATCTACCTAGCTAGCTAGCTACCTATCTCACATTTTCTTGATCCATTCATCTAATGAGGGGTATCTGGGTTGGTTCCATATCTTAGCCATGGTGAATAATGCTGCGTTAAACAGTTGTGCTGGTAGCCTTAGTATGGCCTAGTTTGTGATCATTTGGAGAAATGCCCAAAAGTGGGATTGCTGGGTCATAAGGGAGCTCTGTGTGGAGTCATTTAAGGAACCTCCATACTGCTTTCCAAAGTGGTTTAAAAAGTTTACACTCCCACCATCAATGCAGTAGGGTTCCCTTCTGTCCACATCCCCTCCAGCATCTGTTGTTATTAGATTTCTTGATTATAGTCATTCTAACTGGGGCATAATTTTAATGTTTCTGAATTTGGACCAATTTGCTTTGTGACCTAAAATGTGGTCTATTTTGGAGAATGTTCTATGTGCTTCTGAGAAGAACATGTATTTTGATGCTGCTGGGTGAAATATTCTGTAGATGTCTGTTAAATCTAGTTGATCTATTCAGTTGTTTAGGTCTGAGGTTTCTCTGTTGAGTTTTTGCCAGGTTGACCTACCCAGCAGGGATAGTGGTATGTTAAAGTCCTCAACAATTAATGTTTTTGGATCTGTGTGTGATTTTAGGGAAAGTAGTGTTTCTTGGATAAATTTGGGTGTTCCATTATTTGTTGAATAGGTATTTAGAATTGTAATATCCTCCTGATGGAGAGATCCCTTAATTAGTATGTAATAATATCCTTTATCTCTTCTCGCTAATTTTAATTTGAAGTCTATTTTATCTGATATTAGGATTGTAACTTCCACCTGTTTATGGGGGCTGTTTGCTTGGTAGACTTTATTCCAGCCTTTCCCTTTCAGAATATGTTTGTTCTTATGGGCATAGCAACCTTTAATTGACCTTCACCATAGTTTTCATTGCATTTGATGACTTGCTTCCTTATTTCTTTGAAAAGATAAAAATATTACTTGGGGGTATTAGTCTAAATTGTTCAAATTAACTCTTGTGACTCTTAGAAAGGCTCCAATGCTCAGTTGCTGAATGGATGCATTAATTAATCATTTAGTACTTTCTGCTGCTATTGCCTTTATTCCAGTATATATAGATCTCCTGACACTTTTTAGCTAGCGTTATATAGACTTGAGATATAATAAAAGGATAATATTCTTTTTTAGCAAGTAATGTTAAAGTTTCTGAGAATTCAGCAATCAAAAAGTTTTGCTAGATTATTCCTGATTTGACTCACTGCTCTTTTGAGCTAATAAAAATGTAGCTATGATTCATGTAACTGTTACTATCTTATCAGAGCTAATAAGGGAAGGCTCATATGGTCATATAGACATGTAAAAATTAAATACAGATCCCTGAAGCATAGTAGTAGGCTAGCATGGTATTATGTCAAGAAATGAAGGAAAGGCCTAACTCCCAAAGAAAGAAAAGGCTTGAGGGAAAAATGATTAACTCATTTTCCTCTTCTCAATACTTAGAGTATTTTTTCGCCTGTATCTCCAAGGATAACAAGAAAGCAAAAGCAAAACAGAACTTCAGTATGTGGGAAAATTTGGTTTTATAGATAAAATAATATGATTTTATTTAAAATTGATGTTCATCAATGAGAGGATATCTATTTTCAAATAGTTAGATGTATTCAATTTCATTTTAAGGACTTTTCTGAAAATATCTAAGTACATTTTCATTTTCATGAAGATGTCTGGTTATTGAATTTTTTTTCAGAAATTTGCCTCCAATACAGAGATGAATAAACAGAACCTCAAATTTGTGGCAAGAAGAATTCTAACAAGTCCCCCGAGAGGTCCCATTCTTCCTTCCATTGAAGCCCCCCCAATGTCTGGAGGAATTTATTTTTGGCCATATTATTTACCATACCATGTTGCATTATCATCTAGCTTGCCATTTGTCATGAGGTGTTATTCTGAAGACATGTGGCATCTAAAACAATTTTTCACTTAACATATAGGACCTGTAAGGTATTACAATGATAATGCCCACATTTTATAAAATTTGATTGTGGGTACATATGTGTGTGAAAATACATTTCTTGTAAAAAAATGATTCTTTTATTTTATTACAACATTAAATCTGTAAAAGGGAGAACCAATGCAACAGCAATACTCACTAGACACTTGAAAATGAAATTTACAACTTAGAGGAGAGGAAAATTGTAGAAAATGAGGGAGGGGTGATACTGTTAAAAAAAGATATGTATCATTACCTTACTTACATAACTGGAACTCTTCTGTACATCATCCTTACAATAAAAAATAAATAAATAAATGTGTATATGTTTTTGGAGTTTTAAAGTTTACTGTCATTTAGTTTCCAATTGGAAGCAAAGTGGTCTACAAAACAGTCACAAGTGCTGACAACATTGTGCTATTTTCTGGTATTTTTTTGTTAAAAAAATCAATGTCTTTGAAAGATTATTTCTTTTAACAGAGACATACACAATCTAATAGGAAACATACTTTTCCAAGTATCGTTTTACCATTTCTCTTCTTGTCTGGTTATCATTTATTTTATCTACTTTGGAGCTAAAAAGTTAGCACTTTTACACATGTGCAGTCCAATAAACGTTAATATTTTAGGAACAAGATCTCCCATTAAGTTTGTGAAAAATAAGATCCAGCAGATGGTCAGCCGTGGCATTTATAATGTTGTTTATATCTTATTTTTTACTAGCTAGAACTATAAAATTTATAATAAAATGTAGGCACAGAAATTCAAAATTTAAAGTAGTCATTAGCTATGCCTTTTTAAATGGGCCCATAAAAATTAATGTGCAAACACAGAAAATATAAATGTCCAATTACCTCTAGCACAAATATTTTTTAAGACTGACCCTATATATATCTAGGAAGATTTGGCAACGGACACAGCCAACCATTCCAAGCCCTGGATTGTGCAGAATTAGCTTAATGACGGGTTCCCAGCAGTGATGGTTAAGTGGGGCCTGTGGCTGAAAGGATGTGAGTGAGAACCAGAATTTGGGAGCAACTGGGCAATTTTGAAATTTAATTCCATAAGATCAAGGGTGATGCATAAACAATCGTCATCTTCTAAAATGAACATGGAGGCAAAAATATAAGCCATCAGCCAGGTGTCAGTGGCTCACGCCTACAATCCTAGCTACTCAGGAGGCTGAGATCTGAGGATCGCAGTTCAAAGTCGGCCTGGACAGGAAAGTCCGTGAGACTCTTATCTCTAATAAACCACCAGAAAACCAGAAGTGGCGCTGTGGCTCAAGTAGTAGAGCACTAGCCTTGAGCTAAATGCTGAGGGAGAGCGCCCAGGCCCAGAGTTCAAGCCCCACAGCAGACAACAACAAAAAAGTCATCAAAACATTAAAGATTTGATTTGAATATTCCAAAGGATTCATGTTGGGCCGGAATACAATTTGGGACAGGGCACACTTTTGCTCTTTCTGGCACCCGTTCTAGAGTTTGAGAAGCCTCTGTGAGCTAAAAGTGGCTACTAAAAGTGGGTTGTTAATTCAAGGCCAGTTTGCCAAACTTGAATTTTCCTTCAGATTCAGGTAGATTGCTGTTTTCACCTTGTTAGGACAGAAAGGGTCAGAGAGGCCATTTCATTAATTGTTTTTGATATTATTCTTATCTCCTATGCTTAATAGTGAACCTACTCAGAAGAGTGTCTCTGCCTGCTTCACTTCTGAATTCACCTAGGGAGAGACCACAGATATTTTATAGACATATAATGTACAAACTTTCTCCAAGACAATAGTATGATGATATATGTACTTAGCAATCAGTAATTTTGGCAGGATCTAGTTATTATTCAACTACTTACTTACTCTTAAAAAGAAAAATACTAACATGTAAAAATTTTGTTTTTCGGAGAAAAAAATGAAAACAATTGTTTTATGGAGATAAATTCAAATACAATTATTAATCTCTACTGAAAAGATGTGTTTCACCCTAACAGAAAATGAAACTATTTCGTGACCTTGGTACCATCTCCTCTTTTTTTCTTCTTTCTTTCTTTCTTTCTTTTTCTTTCTTTCTTTCTTTCTTTCTTTCTTTCTTTCTTTCTTTCTTTCTTTCTTTCTTTCTTTCTTTCTTTCTTTCTTTCTTCTTTCTGTCTTTCTTTCTTCTTTCTTTCTTTCTTTCTTTCTTTCTTTCTTTCTTTTCTTTCTTTTCTTTCTTTCTTTCTTTCTTTCTTTCTTTCTTTCTTTCTTTCTTTCTTTCTTTCTTGCTTGCTTGCTTGCTTGCTTGCTTGCTTGCTTGCTTGCTTGCTTGCTTGCTTGCTTTTTCTTGTGTCTGGGTGCTGCCCTTCAATTTTTTGTTTCAAGGCTAGTTCATTATCACATGAGCTACATGTTCATTAGTCATTTTTGGTGGTTAATTGGAGATAAGAGTCTCACTGGCTTTCCAGGGTTGGCTTTGAACAATCCTCAATTCTCATCCAGTTATTAACTAGAATTACAGGTATGATCCACTGGTTTCCGGCTTCAATATTTCTCTTAAATTGTTCTTATCCTACTTTACCAGTATCTTCTCGTCTAATTGTAAAAGGTGAATGGGTAAGAAAGAAATAAATGCATCAAGATCAGGGCTGTTAACACAAACACAGGTGTTAGGAGAAATAGGCATTAGATTTTTGACATTATGCTTTTTAAAAATAACAATTTTTCCACTTAGCTTGTAATGCATTTTTGCAAACATTTTGGTATCAGGTATTAAAAATACTCTGAAATTGTAATATATTCAAAATGCATAATAACTTATTTTTAAATTATTAATTCATATGTAATACAGTCTCAGTTTGGAAAGGAATGGACATTGAGATCATTTTTCTGTACTATTTTTTATTCTGTAGGAGACCTAGGTGACATCTATCTGTTATGATTTGGTGAGTTTTGCTAGAGTAGTAATGTTTGACTGCTAATTGAGTTTATTATATATGATCAACATTTTTTCTTATTGAATGATGTACTAATATTTCTGATACTTTAATAATTCTGCTTTACTTGAGAATATTCCTAGAATTCTCTAAGTAAAGCACAAGATAATTTTGTAGAACCACTAATAAAATATTCATAAATTCATGTCCTTTGACTTGTCATATTTGGTGTGACTAATTTGCATGCAGATACTAAATTATAAGTCATAAGACTGACGAGTTCATAGATATGCAAACGACAAACCTGGAGAGTCACTTATCAAATCCAGATTTACCATAAATATCACAAAGTAAATTGAAATATTTACTGGAAATGTGTCATAAAAATTTAGTTCTTTCCATTACAAGTACTGTCTTCATCTATTCTAAATGATCTTCCTTTATCTAGTGATACCTAAGGAGCTACATAATACATTGCTTATAAAAATTCCCAATTATCTGCTGCTGCATGCACTTAGTATCTTATTTTGTGATAACTTTGTTGATGTACACAATATTTATATGTACATTCACTACTAACATCTTCATTAACGTCTAATGAGTATGCTGATTTATAAAGAGTAGTACATTTTTCAGTGACCAATTATAAGGCAAATTTTGTTGTTACAAGTAAATGGAATTTAGAATTGTAAAATTTCAATAGTTATACAATTATTTAATTAAAGTTATGTAGATTCATTCTTGCATATTAAATTTTGCAATTATAAAAATATGCATAGTATGTAACTATATGTAGAATAATTGGTCACTGAATTCATTTTTATCTTCCTTCCAAACTGTAGTAGAATGCAAATAAAATGAACCAATTCAAAGATCAAATGGACTAGATAGAATGACTTCAAAAATATAACATCACAATTAATGACATATATGAAGAATTGCTGCTTAGAATAGCATCCCACTCTAAGAACAAATTTTCTGAGATCTGACAAAATTTAATTGATTTTAGCAAAAAGTTAATATTGGAAAATTGAGACTATAAGTATTTATATAATCTTAACATTGTATTTACCTAATAAAATTATTCCTGTGACTTTCAATTTTGAAACAGCTCATAGAGTAATTCCTAAGGAAGTAGTTCAATGTCCTTTCCTTCGATTACATATTATGATTTTTATTTTTATTTATTATCTATTATTTTATTGTTGGTTGTCGGGCCTGAATTCTGGGCCTGGTGCTGTCCCTGCGCTCTTCAACTCCAGGCTAACATTCTACCACTTGAGCCACAGAATCGAACCCAGGGCCTCATGCATGCAATGCAAGCACTCTACCACTGAGCCACCTTCCCAGCCCCTAATTTTTATTTTTAAAATCATTAATTATTTGGTAACATCACATGTATCCATGGTTGCAGATCAGTGGTATTACTACAGTTTACCTAAGACTGACAATATGGAAGAAACTAAGAGGAATATTTAATATTCTACTAAGGTAGAAATATTAAACACATTTCAGATCTGATTGCTATATTTGTCTTAATTCAAATGATCTGTGATATACTTTTCAACAAAATTCCAATTAACACACAGTAGTACTTCCTTATCATCATATTTCAGCTCCCTCTCTGTTATGTACAAAGATAGGATTAATATAATTGTCTGATAATTTGGTTGGATGAGAATTGAATCTTCCTGGATTTTCCCCTGTTCTCCAGCACAACCTGACTTTTCACAAGACACTGCAGACTTCCAAAATCATTACCAATTCCAATACTTCAAAGTCACCCAGAAAGGCATTTCAGAAATAATTTCCTATAAGCTGCAATTAACTGTGCACTACAGAGTTATAAAAAACAACTCTAAATGAATAATGACACAATTTCATTTGTGCAATGTAAAGATTTTTAATAATTACAGAAAATTAGATGGAGGAAAATCATTAATTGCCTGCTGTAATTCTATATAACAATGCATTTTACTGCATGTGCACAATTGTGTTCATTGGCATTAGTTTCAACAGGGATAGTTAATTGAGAGAAAACTATCCTGAAAATGCTTAAAGAGTAGAAATCTATGTTTAATGCTTAAGGGTCCTAAGGTATCCTAATAGAGAAATACGCATCAAACCTAGGAAAATATTAATCAGAGCCACAAACATTGCTAGAATTTTTAAAAAAATATTTCATCTCTGCTTTATTATTTATCAGCTTTCTTTGAAAGAATACTTAAAATGATGATTACTATTATTTATTGCTCTGTTTTAAAATGGTATTGAGATAATTTTAGAGTCAGAGAAAACTTTCAAACATAGTATGGTTATTTATATTTAATATTTGCTATATTCTATTTATGGGGCTTTCTGTAGGAGGCGCATATTTTTCATCATGTTTAATCACCTTTGTTGCTTTATGTATTTATTTGTTCATTCATTCTTATTTTGTTGTCATTAAGTAGTTGTACAAACAGGTTTCAATTCAACATGTTGGTTTGTAAGTATAGTGTCACCCTATAATTTCACCCCTTCTCACTGTTAAAATCACCAGTATACAAGTAATTTATCTTACTATGCAGATAGAGCTGAGCTATTCCCTTCTGACATTGTGCAAAGAAGATTGGTGATTTACAGAAGATTCTGGAATGAAAACTTCCAGTCATATCCATTGCTACACTTGTGTGTTGAATTCTTTTCTGGAGAACTAAAATAGTATTTCTTTTACTTCTTTCTTTTTATATATATATTTTTATTTTTTGGTGGTATTGGTGTTTGAACTCAGAATCTGGTTCTTTTTAGTACCAGGTCCTATACCACTTGAACCATACTCAAAGCCTCAGATAATCTTTCAATAACCAGCGATGTTTGATTGAGAGAGCACTGTTTTGAAAAGTATTTTTTGTTTCATATTTTAAATAAAAAATAGGTCTGTATATTCCTCAGCATGTGAATTCAGATTTATTTATAAATTTTCACAACAGTATCATGTCATGGAAAACAACACTGCATCTTTATTTGAGTATGGTATGATGTTACCTTAAGGATCAATTTTTGATCTTGTAAAAAAAAAAGAAACAAAAACAAAAACAACCTCCCCTCTCCGCCCCCCCCCCCCACAAAACGTTCTGCAGAGTTGAAGAATATCAGAATATTGAGATTTCTATACTTAGAAAAATGTTTCTAAAGTATTTGGGCAATGCCAGTGTGAGGAAAACTGTCTTTTCTATCAAAGTGTGGTATTTAAATGGCCAGGTGGCCTGGCTCTTGCTCACAGAGGAACTATTGGGGATAGGAAGAATTTTTTGAAAGGTAAGGTTTTGTCTTAAACTTCATTTCAGGATGGATTTAGGAGACACTTCAGATTGCTCAAGAAATATCGGAGAGTGTGGTCATGTATTTGTGTACTATTAAATGTTATTTCAAAGTCACTTCATGTAAATACATTTTAACCTATTCGAACTAGCCAATCATGAACAGATTGTGAACCTGAGCTCAACAAATCAGAGCAAAGGGGCAAGGCCTGCTATATTAGGTATAAATGTGTTTGTGGGGGGACCTGTGGGGGGACCTGTGGTAGGGAGCAGCCTGCCTGCTCTGTGTGTCTGCTTGCCAGATTTTTGGCACACTCTTCTACAGAAGTACTTTTTGCTTTGCTGAGACAATTCTTTATTTTTGCGTCTATAGTTGTAATTCCAATGGTTCTTGAAGAACGTATTTATTACACAAGAAATCTGAATTTAGCTCATTTTATACACTTGAGTTTTCAGGTCTTTTCTTTGACCACTTGGTAAACTAGTTACCCTTGGATGAAATTCAATGGCTTTTGAATTTTAATGATAAAATTTACATAAAATTTAGCTATGGCTATGAAGTTTATACGTAGCTGGATTTTGAGCCAGAAACGGAAGACTTACAGACTAAATATAGTAAGCTTACTGGAAATTAGATCGAAACATTGGAGCAACTTGAAAATACAGCATGAATATGAACTTCGTGGGAAAAATAAAAACAAAACAAAACAAAACAAATAAGCAAAACCTCCTATAGTTTTCTGATTTATTCTTGCGTTTCTTTTGGTACATTATGGAGAAAATAAAGATGAAAATCCTGAAGTTTTAGACCATAATTAGAAATATAGATATTTTTAATTTGGGGAGGAGGAAGGTAAATAACAAAATGTTGAAACAATGGTATATGTTGACCTATTGTAACAATGAGATGTACAAGACACTATGTTGAAAATGAACTTTACAACTTGGGGAGATGGAGAGGGAATGGATGCTAGGGTAAAAACAAAGGAGTGGGTAACAATTCTCGATAGGAATTATACTCATTACCTTACTCATGTAGCTGTAATCCCTCCATATAGTATCTTTACAATAATATATATGTAAATATATATGTATATGTATATGTTCATATACATATGAAAAGCTACAGGCTTTCAGATATATTTCTTAATGGAAACATCTTTCTTAAGAGAATCCTGCCATTTATTTCAGAGGCTTCATATTCAAATTACATGAGTAAATTGCAAATTAGATTTAAACAGCTGAAATCCCTGGCCAAGACAAGCAGTATCCTGTATTCTACACAATTTTGAAAACTGTGACCTAAAAATTAAAGACAAGCATCATGGTGACCAGAAACAAACTAAAGTTTAGATAAAGAATCATCGACAAGAGGGCTGGGAAGGTGGCTCAGTGGTAGAGCGCTTGCCTTGCATGGATGAGGTCCTGGGTTTGATTCCCCAGCACCACATAAACAAAAAAAAAAAAGCCGGAAGTGGCGCTATTGCTCAAGTGGTAGAGCGCTAACCTTGAGCTGAAGAGCTGAGGGACAGCGCCCAGGCCCAGAGTTCAGGCCCCACGACCGGACCCCCAAAAGAATCACCGACAAGAAATGTACTTACTACCTTACATATGTACCTGTAACCCTTCTGTACATCAGCTTGACAATAAAATTAAATTAAACAAAAAGAATTATAGTTCATGATATACCCATGATAGATTTTCTGGCAAAACATTGGCTTTTAAATGGACAGTTTCTTTCTTGTTTTGTTTCAGTGATGCATATAATTAAAACTTTGTAAAGTTAGTATTCAAAGATAAAAATGAGTTGAAAAAAGTGGAATTAAATCGTGCAAACTATATAGTTAGCTTGAATGCAGTTTTCCCAGATAAAATTTCTAATATTCATTTAAGGAAAATCTCTACTCTGCGTTATATGCTTTCAAGCATACATTTGGGTAATCAAACTATTGTATTCAAAATAGGTTTACAATCATTTAGATTCTAACTATATTTACCTATAGCCCAAAAATGAGGTGATAAAAAGAGGAAGTGAAATCCAGTAAATATCTGTATGTGTCAGTTATATCTAGGGGAGCTTTAAAATATTAGTTTGTTTTATTCTTTCTAATACACCTGTACATCCATAGGTCCCTTTGATCAATGAGAAAAATATATTTTTGAGAGAATTGTTCCAGATTCCAATTTCAAATGCTTCATTTTTTGCACTGGTCAATGATATAATATGATAAACTTATTTTTCATCATTAGCTAGGTAAAATCATCACTCAATATATCTCATCTAGACAAAAATCAGTTATTTATCAGTAGAAGTGCATTTCCTATTCTGTGTATTTTAGACATTTAATTTTGTGTATGTGTGTGCCAGCTCTGGGGCTTGAACTCAGGGCCTAGTAGCTGAGTGTTTTTCCTCAAGGTTAGTGCTCTACTACTTGAGCCACAGCTCTAGTTTCAGTTTTTTGGTCATTATTTGGGGGTAAGAGTCTCAAAGAACTTTCTTGCCTGGGCTGGATCTGAAGAACAATCTGTAGATCTCAGCCTTCTGAGTTGCTAGGAGTACAGGTCTGAAACACTAGCACCAAGCTGTGTCTTTTAGATCAGGAGGAACATTTTTTTTCAAATATTCATGATAGAATAAAAAAGAAATATGAATAAATATGTGAAACAAGATTAAAAATCCTATGTGTACCTTGAATGTTTGTTGTTTTGTGCTATGTATAATGTATTGTAATGCTTTCTGAGTTAATTTACCAGAATTGGCAAAGGAACCATAAATTGGTGTAATTATTTCCCCTTTCTCCTTTCAATTCACCTCTATATTTATACAGGCATTCAGAAAATAATGATGAAGCCAGAATCTATTAAAACATTTGGTCTGGCTTGAAGTGCATACTGTTGCTAGCTATTAGACTGCTATGGCTTGAAGGCTGTTTCAATGTCTACATGTAGCTAAATATTCTCTTTACGATGAATCTTTGCCCAAACCTTTTATGGGCCAGATGACTGTAAATATACAGCAGGGTATTAGTATAGTGAATGGATTTGGGGAAGATAAAGAAGTAAGTACAGGGAAGAAGAGATAGAACCAGGTGGAAAGGAAATCCAAATTTTCTTATACAAAAAATTATATTTTGAGACAGGTATATTGAAAGTTATTAGTTATTACAAGACATACATAATTTTACTTTGAAAAGCAACATTTCACTATTTGAAAACTTCTGAGTCATCCATAGTTTGAGGAGAAACTGAAGAATAGATTGTTTCAATCTAAAGTTGATATTGACTTGTGTGTGATTATGCAAGTTGCTTAGCCTTTCTGAGCCTCAGCTTTGTATATTCTTCATGAAATGAGGAGAATACTGCATACTTCATAGATGTCCTGTGGCAATGAAAATAGAAAGTATGTATAAAACAGGAATATCCGAGGACATTAATAAATATTTAATTCATCTTTCCAATAAAAGTCCTAAGCATGGATATGGATTAGGAAAATATTTGTTTAGTATGTCTTTAAAAAAAAAGATTAACATCATGAAAATGGCAATACTTCCCAAGGCTATCTACAAATTCAACGCAATACCTATCAAAATTCCAACCTCATTCTTCAAGGAAATAGAAGAGGCAATCCAAAAATTCATATGGAAAAATAAAAGACCCCGAATAGCAAAAACTCTCCTCAACGGAAAGAACACTGCTGGAGCAATATCAATACCAAATTTCAAACTCTACTATAAAGCCATAGTAATCAAAACAGCTTGGTATTGGCATAAGAACAAACCTCAGGACCAATGGAATAGAATTGAAAACCCAGAAATGAACCTACAGACCTATAGCCATCTAATCTTCGATAAGGGAGCTAAAACAATAGAATGGAAGAAAGACAACCTCTTCAGTAACTGGTGCTGGCAAAATTGGTTAACTACATGTAGAAAACTAAAGCTAGATCCTTATATATCACCCTGCACCAGAATCAACTCCAAATGGATCAAAGACCTTGAAGTCAAAGCAGACACTCTGAAAACATTACAGGATGGAATCGGAGAAACCCTAGGTCTCCTTGGCTCAGGCTGAAATTTTTTGAATAGAGACCCGGAAACACAACAAATCAAAGAAAGGTTGGACAAATGGGATTGCATAAAGTTGCAGAGCTTCTGCAGGGCAAATGACATAGCTAGCAAGATCAATAGAAAGCCCACGGATTGGGAGAAGATCTTTACTAGCCATACAACGGACAAGGGTCTCATATCTAAAATATACTTGGAACTCAAAAAATTAAACCCCCCAACAACAAATCCTCAAAGAAACAACTGCCCAATAAATAAGTGGGCGAAAGACTTAAAGAGAAACTTCTCTGAAGAAGAAAGAAGGATGGCCAATAGACACATGAAGAAATGTTCAACATCCCTAGCCATAAAAGAAATGCAAATCAAAACAACATTGAGGTATCACCTCACTCCAGTTAGAACAGCAAAAATCAAGAACTCTAACAACAACAGAAGCTGGGGGGGATGTGGACAGAAAGGAACTTTACTTCATTGTTGGTGGGAATGTAAACTTGTTCAACCACTTTGGAAAGCAGTATGGAGGTTCCTCAAAAGACTTCACATAGATCTCCCCTATGACCCAGCAATCCCACTTTTGGGCATTTACCCAAATGTTTACAAACAAGACCACACTAAAGCTACCAGCACAACAATGTTTATTGCAGCATTATTTACCATAGCTAAGATATGGAACCAACCCAGATGCCCCTCAGTAGATGAATGGATCAAGAAAATGTGGTATATATACACAATGGAATTCTATGCCTCCATCAGAAAGAATGACATTGCCCCATTTGTTAGGAAATGGAAAAACTTGGAAAAAATTATATTAAGTGAAGTAAGCCAGGCCCAAAGAAGCATAGGTCCCATGGTTTCCCTTATTTGCAATATCTAGAATATGTATGAGTCAAGCGGAAAAGGTCAGATAATGTGATGTCAGGAAAATGAACCCTTAAATGTGTATTTTAATTTTTTTTTCTTTCATGCATGTGTTTCTAACGCATTTATAAGATTATCTCTTTGTTGCTTTGTATGTCCCTCCCCCACAGTATAACCCTTGCTTTCACTATATTTGATGTCAATATAACTTGTGGAGGAGATGGGGAAAAACCAGTTGTTTAAGTTGCAACAATGAGAAGTACAAGTTGTTATGTCCAAAACGAGCTTTACAACATCATTGCGGGGGGGGGGAGGGGGGAGGAAGGAGAAGGATTGGGATGGGGGCGAGGGGGGAGGCTGGGAAGGGATGTGAAGGGTAAACAAAGGAGGAGGGTGCAATGCTTGGTAAGAAATGTATGCATTATCCTGCCCATGTAATTGTAACTCCTCTGTACAGTACAGTATGTTCACAAATAAAATAAAATTAAATTAAAAAAAGAAAGTTAGGTCTAGTTATAACAAAAAACTGCTTTCCTTCAAAAATTAAAACTGTGCATACTTTTTTAATTTGACAAATAACCCATTAAGTTCTTAATGCAAATAGTAAAAGCATACAAAATGAGAAATAAGTATTCTGGAAGTTCTAGCTGAAGCTCAGCAAGGAGTTACAGTAAGAGCAATGTCACTATGTTCTTATTTAGATCCATAAGCCTATTGATAATAGAAAACATTCCATTTTATGTCACTAATTTATTTGCTTGTTTTAATTAATATATAGACATAACTAGAACTATGATATTATAAATGGCAATAATTTATATATTTTAAATAATAAAACATTTAATTAGTTTACCATAAACAACTGTTTAATATACCAAGTTTGCAGTAAAATGAAGAATCAGGATTAAATTGCTCCAGATTAAATTGGTATCATTTATGGGGAACTACCAGAATAGTAATTAAAATTTATATTTCCATCAAAATTAAGTATGCAAGGTTGCATGAATAGTCAATCCTATTGGAGAACTGAGATGGGCTTATAGCCAGTGGTCAGATATCATTAGTAGCTACTAACCTGCACAGCATTCTAGGAAGGAGTTAATTCCTCCTCAATTATGAACGTATAAGTGAATGAGCCTGGTGTCATATTTGGTTGCATTTCCAGAATATGATTACTCATATGACAGAAAATACTCATGCTTTCTTATTATGGAATTCTGAGCTTCATTTTGCAGGTTCTATTTTCTATTTTTTGTTGTTTCTCTCTTTCTTCCTTCTCTCTCTTCTTTCCATCCTTCCTTCTTTCCTTCCTTCCTCCATTCTTCCCTTCCTTCCTTCCTTTCTTGCCTCCTTCCTTCCATCCTTTGTTCCCTTTTCTTTCTTCATTCCTTTCCTCTTCTTTCTTCCTTCCTTCCTTCCTTCCTTCCTTCCTTCCTTCCTTCCTTCCTTCCTTCCTTCCTTCCTTCTTTCTTTCTTTCTTTCTTTCTTTCTTTCTTTCTTTCTTTCTTTCTTTCTTCTTTCTTTTTCCCTCCTTTCTTTCCTTCTCTCTTTCTTTTTGCTTTGTTTCTCTTTCTCTCTTTCTTTCTTCCCTTACTTTCTTTTTTCTTCCTTTCTATTTCCTTCTTTTTTCTTTGTTTTTTATTTTGTTCAAGACTGAGTCTTGCTATAGGTCATGCTGGCCTGACACACAGGTCCTTCCCTGTTTCAGACTAGCATGTGTCACCATGCTTAGTTCAGATTCTTTTTTCTAGCTCTGGCCCAACTTGTCTACAAATACTTTTTATCTTTTACTTTGTTCTTGATATGCCCTCTTATCTTTACAATTCAGTTGTATAAATAATCTCTGGACTTCTCTGAATCCCTATTAACGTTCTTAGAACACTACTGTCTCCACCCTTCAACATTTACCCAGGGAAAGTATGATATTGTCCTTAGAAAGGAAATCTTATAGTATACTTTGTAGCCTAATGGTTTCATTATATTTAGCAAGAATTCCATAGACTAAAGAAAATTTTCTAAGTTGTGGTTTCAGTGAACCTTATTAAACTGTTTTAAGTTATTTTTTACATTAGTTCATTAAGAACGATAGGAAGAACATTTTCCAACACCATTTAAACCAATTATATGCTTTTGCAAAAAAAAAAAAAACTAGTTATCGTTTAAAAAACATCCTTAGAATAATTGCTGTGTTTCAAGAACAGACAAAAGTGTTAGGTGTAGAAGTAGACAAAGGCCCAGGAGCAATTTGTACATGAAGAATATCAGATGCCTAGTATACATGGCATATAAGTAGTGGATGCCACAGGAAATTACCTGGGTATCAAGGCCAGAAAAACTTTCCATAAAGAAGTACCACAGGGTTCTTGGAACAACTGCATCTTGCTACTGTAATTTCAGAAAGTATTTATTCACTGTGAAGTTAGGTGTCAAACCTCAGTGGTAAGTTCTGTGAATAGTAAATGTTAAGCCAAACAATGTGCCTCCCGTTGCTGGGTATATATTTGGGGATAGGAAAAGCAATTAAATTTTAGCAAACACAACTTTTTATTGATTTTAACGGCTAGAAAACAAACTTTTGTTATTACCAAGAACAGACATTTTCCCAGGGAGAAGGAATACCTCCAGTGAGGTGGATAAAGTCAAAGAATCTCCAGATTTGAGAATGTAAATAGCCAAAACTTTTCAGGTGAATATGTGTCTCTACCTGCTGGCTATGGGAACTAACTTTATTCTAATAATCAGAAAAAAAAACTGATAAAAAATGGTGATAGTGAAGATAGGATCTTGAAATTTTTTTCTTTCTCTGTCAACAAACCTCCCTTGCATGTATCTATTAAAACAGAGCTAAGCTGACAGAGAAGTCACATCACTGGCAAATACAAGCATGAGTCTGGGACAAACACAAATTTTAAAATCAGTACAAAAATGCTTTCATTCTCCTGAGCAAAACACATCTTCCTGAGTAATCATTGCTTATCATTGGAATTTGCAATAATGACAGCAACTTAAAAGTTGAAATCCATTTAAGCAATTAGACATCATATTAAGGCAATGTTCTGAAATTGAGCTTCCGTTCCGATGCTACTCCAAATGCTCTTCAAAAGAAGAGTTATACCATGATTATAATTATAAAAAGGTTTCATATTATACCCTCTTAATCTATAAATACTTTCAGTATCATTTACATTTCTGGATGGTGACAGTTGCCAATCAAATCATATGTATCATCTGTACCTGGATGGCTCTCTTTCTAAGGATTTGGGAAAATACCTCCTATTTAGTAAATACTTTTTTTTTTTAAATTGTATTTTATTTTATTTGAGAACATAGTGTACAGAGGGGCTACAATTACATGGGCAGGATAATGCATACATTTCTTACCAAGCATTGCAGCCTCCTCCTTTGTTTACCCTTCACTTCCCTTCCCCGCCTCCCCCCTACCCCCACCCAATTTTACCCCCCTCCCCCCACCCAATTATACCCCCCTCCCCCCCCCCCACACCGACATTGTAAAGCTGGTTTTGACATGACATTTTGTACTTCTCATTGTTGCAACAGGTCCACCTGAATCCTTAAACGACTTGTTTGTCCCCATCTCCTCCACATGTTATACTGACATCAAATATAGTGAAAGCGGGGGTTACACTGTGGGGGAGGGACATACAAAGCAACAAAGAAATAATCTTATAAATGCATTAGAAACATATGCATGAAAGAAACGAAAACATTAAAATACATATTTAAGGGTTCATTTTCCTGACATCACATTATCTGACCTTTTCCGCTTGACTCATACATATTCTAGATATTGCAAATAAGGGAAACCATGGGACCTATGCTTCTTTGGGCCTGGCTTACTTCACTTAATATAATTTTTTCCAAGTTTTTCTATTTCCTAACAAATGGGGCAATGTCATTCTTTCTGATGGAGGCATAGAATTCCATTGTGTATACATACCACATTTTCTTGATCCATTCATCTACTGAGGGGCATCTGGGTTGGTTCCATATCTTAGCTATGGTAAATAATGCTGCAATAAACATTGTTGTGCTGGTAGCTTTAGTGTGGTCTTGTTTGTAAACATTTGGGTAAATGCCCAAAAGTGGGATTGCTGGATCATAGGGGAGATCTATGTGAAGTCTTTTGAGGAACCTCCATACTGCTTTCCAAAGTGGTTGAACAAATTTACATTCCCACCAACAATGAAGTAAGGTTCCTTTCTGTCCACATCCCCTCCAGCATCTGTTGTTGTTAGAGTTCTTGATTTTTGCTGTTCTAACTGGAGTGAGGTGATATCTCAATGTTGTTTTGATTTGCATTTCTTTTATGGCTAGGGATGTTGAACATTTCTTCATGTGTCTATTGGCCATCCTTCTTTCTTCTTCCGAGAAGCTTCTCTTTAAGTCTTTCGCCCACTTATTTATTGGGCAGTTGTTTCTTTGAGGATTTGTTGTTGGGTGGTTTAATTTTTTGAGTTCCAAGTATATTTTAGATATGAGACCCTTGTCTGTTGTATGGCTAGTAAAGATCTTTTCCCAATCGGTGGGCTTTCTATTGATCTTGCCAGCTATGTCATTTGCCCTGCAGAAGCTCTGCAATCTTATGCAATCCCATTTGTCCAACCTTTCTTTGATTTGTTGTGCTTCCGGGTCTCTATTCAGAAAATTTCGACCTGAGCCAAGGAGACCTAGGGTTTCTCCTATTCCATCCTGTAATGTTTTCAGAGTGTCTGCTTTGAGTTCAAGGTCTTTGATCCATTTGGAGTTGATTCTGGTGCAGGGTGATATATAAGGATCTAGCTTTAGTTTTCTATATGTAGTTAACCAATTTTGCCAGCACCATTTACTGAAGAGGCTGTCTTTCTTCCATTCTATTGTTTTAGCTTCCTTATCGAAGATTAGATGGCTATAGGTCTGTATAGTAAATACTTTTTGATGCCTGTTATTTGTACATCATCTTCTTCTTTACCCATGATTTGATGGATTTGACCTTACGATATTAGTTTTTACTTTCTTACTTTTTATAATTTTATTATGAATTTGTTACTACTTTGATTTTGTTTGAAGCCCTGATACTCTCTTACACTAGACCTAATCTATTAGTGATAGTTTAACTGAGTTTGTTAGTTTTCTTACAGAGCTTTTCTTTTTCAGAATTTCCATTTCATTTTTTCAGGATTGCTATATCTTTATTAAATTCCCCTTTCACATTCTGAATTTTCTTAATTATTCCTCCATCTTTTTTAAATTATCCTAGAATTCAGTCAGAAGTTATCTGTGATTTATGCTTTTCTGTTGATCATGCTTAAAGTCCTATAGCCAGTCTTGTAAATTTTTTCCACTCATTTATATGGTAGTGGTAGTAGTTAGTGGTAGTAGGATTTGAAGCCAAGGCCTTGTACTTGCTAAGCCAGCACTTTACCTCTAAGCTATGCTTCTTGACCTATTCACTTTTTGTTTTGTTTTGGTTTTGAGGGAAATTCTTTCCTCATATCCAGGCACATGTCTGGACTATGCTCTGTCTAATTTAGCCTTCCTGTAGTTACTGGGAACATAGGGATGTATCATCATGTCCAACTGCATTCATTCTGTGTGATGGACTCTGGACAGAGCTAGTGCTGTTATCTTCCTCATCGTAGTCTCATGGATTGACAGGTATATTCAACACCACTACATTGTTGTATGGAGATAAACTTTTGTGATACTTTCTTCCTGGGCTGGTCATGCATCCTAGTCTTCTTGATTTCAGCCTCCTTAGTAACTAGGCTTACAACTGTGTACTCTCAATACCCAGATTGCCTTTCATTTTGCTAAATTATTTTATCTGAGATTTCACTATTATTGGTGTTCATTTCTATAAACCTGTTGAATTTTGGAGGTTTTGTGTTGCCACATGTTTTCATATTTCTTGTGTTTTTGCATTGGGATTTGCAGATAAGTTTGAGTTGTTAGTTTGCCATTACATTTACCTGTGTACTTTCATTGTTCTCAATGTTTGGGAACTGTGTAGTAGCAAGTGTCCTCAAGAAACAAAAAAAAATGATGATAAGTATAGCAATAAAAGATTTGAAATACTAGTCTGGGATGGATCAAAGAGCAACTCAGAGGTAAGAGAATAAGGGGTTCTACATTAAGTGTTGTTGGAAACCACTGAACACTCTTAAACAGGAAATCATGTTCTTTTAGAATTACACTTTCCTAGAAGAATATAGTCAGCAATTTGGAAGTTGAAGCCTTCCTTTGAAGAATAATGAGGAAACCCTGTACATACATGAAAGAGTCTTTTCTATTAAACATAAAGATGCATGAGAAAAAAACAGATTACTGAAACAGAACCAAAATGAGAGAGAAATCGATTAATGTTTACTTTATATGCAAAATGCATCATATTCTTTAATGAAGGACTAATATAATTCTTTCCCTAATTAAATTTTATGTTTGCAATTTACATTTGTTTAAAAATTGTTATGTGTATAAAATGTCAGCTTTGCAGTGGTCTTCATATATTTTGACCTGTCATTTGAGTATCTAATAACTTTTATTTTTAAATAATTCTTTACTTCTCATTTCCATAATACAATGTTTTTCTTTTGTCAATTTTGTTTGCTTTTGAATCTCAAAAATATTTTAATTTAGAAAAGCTGAAGAATAATGTAACTTCTATATAAATGAGGCAGGTTGTATGTATGTATTTATTCATTTATTTTGTTGGTCATGGGGCTTGAACTCTGGGCCTGGGCACTGTCCCTCAGCTCTTCAGCTCAAGGTTAGTGCTCTACCACTTGAGCCACAGAGCCTCTTCCAAGATAAAAGGTATGCATATTTTCCTTGGGATCTCATAAAAGGGAAACTCTTATGAGGGAATTTATTCATATACAAACAGCAACAACAAGGAACAGAAACAAGAATGCATGACCATAGGCTAATGTAGCCATTCCTGCACTAACATGATTGCGAAGCAAATAACCTGTATTATGGAACAAATCCTTAGTTTTCCTCTGAGTTGCCAGCATGAGGAAATAATAGGACTTATACTACATTTTTATCTTTATATATTGCCTTTGCTCTATCTCTTACAGAACTCTTAGATAATTTATTAGCTATTATTATGGTTATTATAGCTACTATGCACACCTATCTGATTATATACTTTTGATGTGAGATGTTCATAAAGGTAGGTTACACACTTACTGAATCTAATAAAGACTTAAAGTAGAACCAAACCTCACAAATCATGTGACCTCTCTATGCCCCCAGGTGAGGCGCTCTTAGAGGTGTGAATAACCCAACCTGAGCATGGCGCCTCAGCGAAAGAATGTAGTCCTTCAGAGAGTAACAATACATAGCTACACTGAAGAATTGCTAACATCGATGGAAAGAGAGAGAGAGCTGGGGGAATTGAGACAGGCCACTGACAGTGACTTTTAAAATTATCTTATAGAATTTATGAGAAAACTTGCATGTAAGGGATGTTAAATTTTATCTAAATATAACAAAAGTCATCATTATTAGTAGTTATTAGTATTTTCTGCAGATTATCTACTAAAATACCTAAAATGTATTAAATCCAACAAAAGATGAGATCTCCAAGAGATAGGAAGCAGCCAGATTAGATGTTTGCATCCAAAATGCATGACTACATGCCAGGGTTCCTCAAATGAAAGTCATATCTAATAATGTATTTTATGTTATATTTAGTCAAGAAAGAAAAATAACAAAATAATCTCAATCTAGTTTGTCTTAAAATAGTCAGGAACTAAACAAATACAGTGCACCTAGGGTTCAGATGATTTCAGGTGCAGTCCACTTTCTGAAGTTAAATATTCATGGAAAAAATGGTTAAAGAGATAAAATATGAAAGGATGGATTTTTGTTTACCCAATAGTCTCTTACACTGCAATATTATACAACAAGACAATTTTTAAGCAATTCCTAACATAACTATAGACAAGAGAATATAATTTTTAAAGATTTTTTTTGCTTTAAGAATTTTTAAAAAATTTATTGTAAAGGGAATGAAGAGGAGGGTTACAGTTACATCAGTAATGAATACACTTATTTTTACACTGTTTGAAAAGAAATGTACTCATTACCTTACATATATAGCTCTAACCCCTATGTTCATCACCTTTACAATAAAATAAAGATAATTTTATATAAATAATCACACTATAAATTTAGTACAAATACTTTCTAAAATATGAAGACATAATAGACCTCTAGCATTTGAGATGAGGGAACAAAAATAGAGAGTTGCAATAATACCAAAGAAAAGGTAATTTTATAGACATTGTATCATTTGTAGCATTGTCCAAGACGTATTTTCACTTGTTTATGCGTTAGTTTACAAACAAAATCCCAGGAAACATTTTTCTAAAACCGAAATATCTGAAGTTGATATAAAATTTAATATCCATACATTTTATGTTTACATTTAAAATGAAGGTGGCACATTAATACTTAACTATTCTTCTAGAATTAAAATGCCTAAAGCAAAAAGGAAATATGCAATAAAATATGCACTACTTAGCTTATATAGTTAAAATTAGTCAAATTTTAAAGCAAAAACAATCTATATTTTGAGTATAAGGCACTGTTATTCTTTCTAATAACTTTACAGATTTTGTATGCTCAACTAGAATTTAAAACTAACAAAAAATTATGCTGCTTGGAACTACAGTCCACTGATTAAATGTATATTTCTGTGGCAATATAGCATCTAGAAAATGTAAATCAGTAAGTATTAATTAAAGTAGTAGAGTATGATATTTTAGATACTCCTTATGAACTTGATTTCTGAAAACATTCTGTACTCTCCAAACATTCACAGAATTAGACAGTCCTACTTCTTCTCCCAAGGAGCCTCAGTATCACCACAAATATTCATCTGGAATCTGAAGACAGAGAGAGAAAAGAAGATGAATTTTAGGTGTTTAGGGACTATCTACCCACTAGATGTAGTAATGACAATAGCTGTGGTGCATATGACTGATCTCTGAGCTGTCAGCTGTGTTTGTTTGAAAACAGCCATTCTCAAATACCAGCATGAGTAAATCTGACTGGAAGTAATCTGTGAAACACCGATTTCTTAATTTCCCTTCACTGATCAATTTCCCCCATTACTCAGTTTGGGGTACAGTATGAGAAAAAAGATTTCTTACTTTCCCCTCACTGATTAATTTCCCCTATTGTCTCAGTTTGGGGTATAGTCTGAGAAAATATATTTTTCAAATATACTTTTCCAATAATATTCATTATGCAGGATAAAAACCTACATTTTGAATGCCAATGTGTGTACCTTCAATCCACAGAACAATTTCATGAAGTAAATAGTATTACTCTTACTTTATAGGTAAAGAACCTGAGCTTCAGAGGCATTAAAAAGCTGAAGTCACACTGTGCTTCAAGTATGGGTTCCTGGTACTCTGGATTCTGTAGTCCAGTTCAATCATCCACATGATGACTCCTGGCGTCAAAGTAGCTTAAGGTTAACACAATCTTTTTTTAATGAACTTGAACTTGGCATATCTCCTTCCTTCTGTCAAGGAAGGGAATGAAATGTTGACTCTTATCTTTTAAATCTAAACAACATAGATAAGTCTGAGGAATTTTCATTGAAAGCTTGTGGATGTGAATGGACCAAGTAACTTTATTTAATAATTTCACTCTGAGTTATATTATTGAATGAACAAATAGGATGAAATATAAATAAGCTCAGTAAGAAATTCATATCTAATAGTACATCGTTTGACCTTGCTGGTAGTCATTTTCTAAGTATTTAAGTTAAGGATCATGATTGTTTAACACACCCTTGACAAAGACAGAAAGTGTAGATGAAATATAATATTAGGAACTCAGCTAATACTTGAAATAGAAGGACACAGAAGACAAAGGGTCTAGGACATAAAATAAGGAAACAGGAAATCCAGTAAGGGAAAAGAAGACTGTATACAGAAATATTGTTAAAACCTAACCCTTAAAAGAATCACATTGTTTTACTCATAGTAGATGATTGGGAAGTTTTTGAATGAGTTAAAAATTTTTAGTGAGTTTCATGAAAATAAATTGAGATTTAGAATTCTATGCAACAGAAGGGTTGAGGGAAGTTCAGAAATGTTTTGTCTTAATTTTGAAGATGCAAAGGTAGAATATTAGGGGGAAATGCAGATTCTAGATTCAGGTCTATTCATGAACTCCTACAATCATATTGAGAGCAGATTTACCCTTTGGGATATTTAAAACATTGGGACAAAATTGTCTTTGAGTAAGAGATAGACTTACTTTAGTTACATTTAAATATTGTGTAATTTACTTCCTACAGATAAGATGAATTCTTACTGCCAATCACTCTGGATTCTGATTTTAAAAGAAATAATTTCAATGTAATTGCATTTTACATTTGTGCAGTCATAATCACCTAGGTGATTATAGCTGAGTTGAGTCTTGTAATTCAATTAGTTGGTAAAGAACTTTGTCTATTTCTACAACCTGTTATGAAAGAACATGTTTTAAAATGTCTTTAACAAAAGCCTTGATGAAATAAATTATTAAACTAGAAATGAACTGACAGGGATGTCAATGAAAATTATCTTATGGAACCCAGAAAAAAATGTTGTTTCACAAGTTAGTGATGGCTTAAAAAATTAAGAATTATTATTTGGCTTATACCCTAAAGGATGTGTTTAAAAAGATAACTTCTATCTGGGCCCCAGTGGCTCACGCCTATAATCCTAATTACTCATGAAGCTGAGATTTGAGGATTGAAGTTCAAAGCCAGCTTGGGCAGGAAACTCCACAAGACTCTTAATTACCAATTAACACCCAGAAAACCAGAAGTGGTGCTGTGGCTTAAGTGGTAGAGCACCAGCCTTGAGGTGAAGAGCTAAGGGCCAGTCTCAGGCCCAGACTGACAAAAATAGAAAAAGAAAAAAAAGGATAACTTCTATAGACAAATGCTAAAGAAAAAAGAATAGGATATCAACATGACAAATGTAAACCTTAATTAATTTATATAATAGGAAAACAATTCCATTGATATAGACTGAAAGTTTCTGTTATACTTCTGTGTCTTAATTATGTAATGCAGTGCATTCAAGGCTATGCTCCTTCACTAAAAATTTCCTATTCATCAACCATGGAAACTTTATTAAGCCCTGGAAAACAGTTCTTACATAGTCAAGTCTTTTTTTGCTGGCATATATCTTGGAATGTATAATTTATCAAGTAAGGATAAACATGTTGCTTTAGGCTATAGATATGTCACCAGGGCAGAGAAGCAGACAGAATAGTATATTTGTGAACATATTTGTGTTAGTGAATGTTGACATATTTACTGGTCAGTGAATAAACCATGGAATGTAGCCAATCAAATGCTCTGTACAGAAAAGTCCACGGATGCCTTTATGTATGTATTACAAAACACTTTAGTGAAGTCTAAAATTTTTTCCTCTAAAAATAGTTGTTTAGGGAGGAAAAAATGGAATAGGAAGCTCTAAATTCCCATCCTTCCAGCAGAAACAGCAGAACTAATTTATTGTTATCACTGAAAATAGATACAACAATAAATAGAGATAAGAATTTTAAATAGTAGGAAAGTTTTGGGCCTGCTTTGTATCTGTTCTTCTCTGGCAAAGTGGGAGTTCATATTCTTGATATGGAAACTTTGTTCTAAGATCTAGAGAGAGCAGAGAATCTCTCCTTTAAAACTTTATGCGTGTCCTTTCACACTTATCTAGATAATAGCCTGATTGACATAGAATTTCTTGTTTGTCCTTCCATGGAACTAACTGGCCAAGAAAGTATTGTTCTTTGGCAGACACTGTTGTAAAGCATGGAAAAACCTGTAACTGCCTAAGGCAAAAAAGGAAAAAAAATGACCCTTGAAATACACAGTAGCCTACCTACATGAAGGAAGGAAAAGCTAGGCAGAAAGTTTATTTGGGAAATAAGGACATAAAAAAATGCCTGTGTCTGCTGAGATGAGCACCCCAGGCACTATCTGTTTCTAGGAAAAGATTTGACATGACAGAAAGATTTTATGGAAATAAACAAGATTTACTTCTATGTTTTTCTACCAAAATTATATTTATACCTATCATTCATTCTTACATTTTTCCTTATAAGGAAAGGATGAAATTACTGAATGTAGTCAATTTTGATATTTATCAATCAATGTGTTATATGTTAGAGTCAACATATACAGAATCACACATACTAACTCCCCAATATATACCCTTAAGTCTCATTCGGCAGCTTTCATTCTAAGTGATCTTAGGATAATAGAATAGGGTTACCTCTTATCTGGTTATCATAATTTAGGATAATAGAATAGGGTTACCTCTTATCTGGTTATCATAATTCAACACTTTACCAAATCATATGGAGCCTATTTGTAATATATTATGCAGATTGTACTTTTCTCTGAATTCATGGTACAGTACTCTTCCAAGTCAGTATTCCAACAGTTCTTCAGTAACACACTGAAATAATTCTACTTCCAAATTCATTTATAATTTATTCTAGTGTCAACTAACAAGTTACAGGCCTACAGCCTTTTAGTGTATACGGAATAAAAGCTTGCTTTCTGTCTTCAATATTCTCCTAATTTTCACTTATATGTTATCTTTGTGTTAAGCTGACCTTTGTGATTTTTCCAGATAATTTAAACTAATCCCAATCACAACTTGGATTCTTTGTTAAGTGAATTATTTGGTATAACTCACTGATTTTAAAAACATATTTATCTATATTGAAAGCTCTTCACTGAAAATTTGCCACATTGATTTGGTTGGAAGGTCTCAAAATTTTAGTTAATATGTTGGTTCCTTACTCCTTTATTTCTTTGTTTTCCCTTTATATACTCATCAATTTATATCGTTACAAAGTCACTTCTATATGTCCTATGACACCTACTATTCCACAAGATCCTTCTGAGTAAAGCCTATGTGCTGTTTGTCCTTTTATGAATTCCCAAGTATTTTTACATAATGAATTTGTTCTTGAATATAACTAATAATAAAGTAATGCAAATTCAATGCTCAGGAAATACATGTATTGTTTCTCACAAAGATGAAAGTACTGAAGAAATGCTGTCGCCAATTCAATGAGGAAGACAGAAACCAAGAGAGGCTCCCTTTAAAACTATTATAGTGTATCTTTTGAATGTATCCTTCAATGACTGTCTACTTTCTTCACATTTATCAACTTATGTTTGCATATAGATTTGAATCATCTTTAAGCTACTACTAATTGATCAAAATTGAAGATCTAATCAATAATATCTCAGATAACTTCAAGGTGTTGTATGTTAAAAGTCAGTTTTAGAAATATTTATAATATAGGGCTGGGAAGGTGGCTCAGTGGTAGAGTGCTTGCCTTGCATGCTCGAGGCCCTGGGTTCGATTCCTCAGCATCACATAAGCAAAAAGAAAAAAGCCGGAAGTGGCGCTGTGTCTCAAGTGGTAGAGCACTAGCCTTGAGCTGAAGAGCTGAGGGACAGCGCCCAGACCCTGAGTTCAGGCCCCACGACCGGACCAAAAAATAAAAAATAAAAAAATAAAAATAAAAAAGAAATATTTATAATATTAGAGACTTATATTACAACCTAAGCCTCTGATTTAGTCAAAAGGATTGCAAAGTATGGGTCCCTTCTTATTCCTCTAATCTTACTTTCCTATATCCTTTGTTCAGTCTCAGTCTTATCTAGTGTCAGCCATAACAATCTAGATTCATTCTTAAACATGTCAATTATATACCTACCTCGGTACAGTTGTTCTGCTCACAATGACTGTTTTCTCAATTTCCTCATGCCTTTGTAAAGTATTCATAAGAAGGTTAAGATCCCAATCTTATGGAGCCTCTTCACAATTAAATGTTCTTCAAGTTGACACATTTAACTGGGATTATATTATGTAGTTATTTTATTTGAAATCATCCCTCTCTCTCTCTCTCTCTCTCTCTCTCTCTCTATATATATATATATAAAGAGATCTATATCCATATTTCTCTATATATCTATATCTATATAGATACATATCTATATATAAATGAATTTACAAGTAATTTCAAATAGGGAAAAAATCTTCACGCCATACTTTGTTTGTCACATGATCATGTTCAGTATATTTTCCTAACAGCTGAAAGAATGCTGATTCTCTTCCTATAAATGGTCCTAGAAAATATGTGAGAGCTTTCAGTTTAATGTAAACCCAGGAAATCATCAATGTATAAGTTTTATGATCGCTGATAAAAAGATGAAAAGATTCCTTAAGATATTTTTCAGATAACAGGTTAATAATAAGGAAAAAATAATTCTTTTGTTTTAAATACTTTTTTTAATTGTAAAAATACTGCACAGAGGGATTACAGTTACATGAGCAAGCTCCTGAGTACATTTCCTATCAAGCATTGTTACTTCCTCCTTTGTTTTTCCCCTCTCTTCCCCTCCCTCCAAACTCCACAAGTAAACTCCCTCCCTCCCCACTCTCTCCGCCTATATTGTAAAGTTTGTTTTTCAACATAGTATCTTGTACATTTCATTGTCTCAGTGGGTCAACCTGTATCCCTATTTGTGCATTTTGTTTTTTCCCTTCCCCTCCCTAAGCTAGAGAAGTGTATATCAACATGCAGGGCATGAACATCAAATACAGTGAAAATGGGTTATACTGTGGGGGAGGAACATACAAAGAAACAAAAAAAATCACATGGTACATTATAAATATGTTAGGAACAACAGCAAGAAAGAAAAAATTCACTTGTGTCCATATATTGGGATTCATTTCACTTAACATCATCTTATCTGGTCATATGTACATAGCTTTTGACCTTTTCTGCTTGACCCACACATATACTAGTTATTGCAAATAAGGGAAACCATGGGACCTATGTTTCTTTGGGCCTGGCTTACTTCACTTAATATAATTTTTTCCAAGTCTTTCCATTTCCTTTTTTTCTGCTGGAGACATAGAATTCCATTGTACGTATATGCCATATTTTCTTGATCCATTCATTTACAAGGGGCATCTGGGTTGGTTCCATATCTTAGCTTTGGTAAATAATGCTGCAATAAATATAGTTGTGCTGGTAGCTTTAGTATGGTCTTGTTTGTGATCATTGGGTAAATGCCCAAAAGTGGGATTGCTGGGTCATAGGGGAGCTCTATGTGGGATCATTTGAGGACCCTCCATACTGCTTTCCAAATTGGTTGAACAAGCTTACACTCCCACTAACAATGCAGTAAGATTCCCTTCTGACCATGTCCCCTTCAGCATCTGTTGTCAGAGTTCTTGATTATAGCCATTCTAACTGGGGTGAGATGGAATCTCAGAGTTGTTTTGATTTGCATTTCTTTTATGAAGAGAGAGGTTGAACATTTCTTCATATGTCTATTGGACATTCTTTTTTTTATTTTATTTTATTTTAGTTTAGTTTTTTCTTTTTTTTAATTTAATTTTATTTTATTTGTGAACATACTGTACAGAGGAGTTACAATTACATGGGCAGGATAATGCGTACATTTCTTACCAAGCATTGCAGCCTCCTCCTTTGTTTACCCTTCACATCCCTTCCCAGCCTCCCCCCTCCCCCCCAATCCCAATCCCAATCCTTCTCCTTCCCCCCCTTCCCCCCCCCCCTCCCCCGGCACCGACGTTGTAAAGCTCGTTTTGGACTTGACAACTTGTACTTCTCATTGTTGCAACAGGTCTTATTTCCTCTTCGGATAAGTTTCTTATTAAGTCTTGTTTATCAGGCAGTTGTTTCTTTTAGGATTTGTTGTTGGGGGATTCAATTTTTTGAGTTCCAAGTGTATTTTAGATATGAGACCTTTATCCCTTGTATTGCTAGTGAAGATCTTCTCCCAATCCGTGAGCTTTCTATTGATCTTGCTAGCTATGTCCTTTGCCATTCAGATGATCTGCAGCTTTATGCAATCCCATTTGTCCAAACTTTCTTTGATTTGTTGTGTTTCTGGATCTCTATTGATAAAATTTCTGCCTTTGCCTAGGAGACCTTGGGTTTCTCCTATTCCTTCCTGTAATGTTTTCAGGGTGTCTGCTTTAACTCCGAGATCTCTGATTCATTTGGAGTTGATTCTGGTGCAGGGTGATATATAAGGATCTAGCTTTAGTTTTCTAAAAGTGATTAACTGATTTTGTCAGCACCATTTACTGAAGAGGCTGTCTTTCTTCCATTCTATTTTTTAGCTCTCTTATCAAAGATTATATGGCAATAGGTCTGTAGTTTCATTTCTGGGTTTTCAATTCTATTCCATTGGTCTTGTGCCTCTACCAAACTGTTTTGATTACTATGGCTTTGCAGTAGAGTTTGAAATTTGGTTATTGATATTCCTCTAGCACTGTTCTTTCTTTTAAGGATCATTTTTGTTATTAGGGGTCTTTTATTGTTCCATATGAATTTTTGGATTGCTTCTTCTATTTCCTTGAAGAATGAGTTTGGAATATTGATAGGTATCACTTTGAATTTGTAGATAGACTTGGGAAGTATTGCCATTTTCACGATGTTGATCTTTCCAATCCAGGAGCATGGGAAGTTTTTCCACTTCCTAAATTCTGCTTTGATTTCCTTTTTCAGATTTTTAAAGTTTTCATAATAGAGGTCCTTCACTTCTTTAGTTAATTCTTAGCTATTTTATTTTTTGGGGGGCTATTACAAAAGGAGTTGCTTTCCTAATTTAAGCCATACTCTTCTCATTTTTGGAATACGGAAAAGCCATTGATTTTTGAGGGTTAATTTTATACCCTGCCACTTTGCCAAAGTTTCAAATCAGCTCAAGAAACTTGGGAGTGGAGTCCGTGGGAATCTTTCAATACAAGATCATATCATCTGCAAAGAGGGAGATTTTTAGTTTCCCTATTTGGATCCCTTTTGTGTTTGCATCTTGTCTTATTGCTATTACTAGGCATTCTAATACTAAACTGAAGAGAAGTGGATAAAGTGGACATCCTTGTCCCATTCCTGAGTTTAGAGGAAATGGCTTTAGTTTTTCATTATTAAGCATAATGCTGGCTGTAGGTTTGTCATATACAGCCTTTTTTGTATTGAGGAATGTTCTATGGATTCCTAGTTTTTCCAGAGCCTTCATCATAAAGGGGTGTTGGATCTGGCCAACTGCTTTTTCTGCATCTATTGAGATAAACATGTGGTTCTCATCCTTGCTGTTGTTGATATGATCATTTATATTAATTGATTTGCACATATTGAACCAGCTTTGGATCCCTGAAATGAATCCTGAGTTTTTTGATGAATCATTGAAGTCTATGGGCCAAAATTTTGTTGGGAAGTTTTGAAGCGATGTTCATGAAAGAAGTGGGTATATAGTTCTCTTTTTTTTATGAGTCCTTGCCTGGTTTGGGGATGAGGGTTACCAGGGCTTCATAGAAACAGTTATGTAGTGAACTTTCTCTTTCAATTTCATTGAAGAGTTGGAGGAGTATTGGTATGAGTTCTGCTTTGAAGGCCTTGTAGAAGTCAGCTGTAAATCCATCCAGTCCTGGACTTTTCTTAGATGGGAGGTCTCTTATTGCTTTTTCTATTTCGATGCTTGATATGAGTCTGTTAAGTTGGTTTTACTCATCCTGGTCTAGCTTCGGCATATAGATATTTGCTAGGAAAAGGTCCATTTCTGTCAAGTTCTCAAACTTATTAGCATAAAGGTTTGAGAAGTATTCCCTTATAATGTGTTGAATCTTGGTTGTTTCTGTGGTGATGTTTCCATTCTCATCTCTGAATTTGTTTATTTGGTTGTGTTCTCTTCTTTTTCTGATGAGATTTGCTCAGGGCCTGTCAATTTTGTTAATTTTTTCAAAGAACCAACTTTTTGTTTTGTTGATTCTTTCTATGAATTTTTTGGACTCTAAATCATTTAATTCTGATGTAATTTTAATTATTTCTTTCTGTCTACTGGATTGTGAATTAGCTTACTGCTCTTTCTCAAGGAGGTTCAGATGTCTCATTAAATTGTTGGTTTGAGATCTCTCCAATTTGTTGATGTAGGAACTCAGAGCTATTAGCGTGCCTCTGAGTATTGCCTTTTCTGTGTCCCAGAGGAACTGGTAATTTGTGTGTTCATTTTTGTTGAATATCATGAACACTTGAATTTCTTTTCTAATCTCTTACATGACCCACTGGTAATTCAACTGGTAATTCAATTTTATTTCCTTGTGGTCTGAATGAAGGGCATAACTTCAATGTTTCTGAATTTGGAAAGTTTGCTTTGTGACCTAAAATATGGTCTATTTTGGAGAATGTTCCATGTGCTGCTGAGAAAAACATGTATCCTGATGCTGCTTGGTGAAATATTCCATAGATGTCTGTTAAATCTAGTTGATCTATGCAGTTGTTATATCTGTGGTATTTCTGTTGAGTTTTTGCCGAGTTGATCTATCTAGTAGGGATAGTGGTATGTTAAAGTCCCTACAATTATTATCTTTGGATCTATGTGAGATGTGAGGGAAAGTAGTGTTTTTGGATAAATCTGTGTGCTCCATTGTTTGGTGAATAGATATTTAGAATTGTAATATCCTCCTGAAGGAGAGATCCCTCAATTAGTATGTAGCAACTTTCTTTATTTCTTCTCAATAATTTTACTTTGAAGTCTAATTTATCTGATATTAGGATTGCAACCTCCACCTGTTTATGGGGGCCTTTTTCTTGGTAGATTTTATTCCAGCCTTTCCCTTCCAGAATATGATTGTTTTTATGGTCATGGTGTGACTCTTGAGGGCAGCAGATAGAAGGATTTTGCTTTTTAATCCAACTAGACAGTCTATGTCACTTAATTGGAGAGTTAAGTCCATTAACGTTGAGAGTTAGGACTAAAATTATGAAAGAAAAAATAGAAAACAATGTTTAAAATAATAAAAAAAATTAGGTGGAAAAACGAGTTGTTTGATTTTTTTTTTGCGGGGTGGGGGGAGGTCTTGTATCACCCCGGTGTCTGTAACCAGTCTCTTGTTGGAGTCTCTGGTTTGCTTGTGGTGTTTGGTTTTTTGTGGCTTGATTAGTTTCTTAAGTTGATTTGTTTGAGCAGGCAAATAAAATGTTCTGCCTTACCCAGAACTTTGTGATCCTCCTCCCAAGCTTGTTCAGTGGGAAGGAGATCTGCTTTGAGTGTCACAAAAGAGGGAGATGGCTGTTTCCTCTAGTTTGGTGTTGCTGTATTGAGGCTAGGTTCTGGGTAGGGTTGAGGCCTATCAGCAATCAGTAGCTTTTCCCTGTGGGGCTAGCTCCTGAGACACTCACAGAGCCCAGTCTAGAGCTATTCTCAGGATTTATGTTTAGTGAATTTCAATTGTTTGCCATTTACCCCTCTTGTTGCTGGGCATGCTGCCTAGGCTGTAGTGGAAAGGGATGGACTCTGGCTCTCTTTACCTAGTGAAGAAAGTCACTCCTCTGAGGGTGAGCCTCCTCTTCCTGGGGAGGGGGGTGACTTTCCCCTTGGTGGAGCTGAACCCAGCAGGTCACGTCAGGTTCTTGTGACCTGGTGAATGGCTCCTATTGTTTTCTTCCAAGGCCTGAGTTGGAGCTAGCTGCTTGGCTGGGCCTTTGTCAGTGTCAAAAATGGAGTTCTTCTCTGGTGGTGGGGGAGGGGCTACCTTCCTACCAATGCTTCACAAGAAGAAGTGAGGATGTCTTGAGGGTACTCACGCAAGCCTCTTGGTTTCTGGGCCATCCCTGTTCTGCAATCAGCAGGATGAAATTTTCTGCTCCTTGTCATTTCTTGCTGGTGGTGAGTAGAATCTGCTCACACACAATGTCTGGTGCCTTTTTCTGGTGCTTTCTCTGTTGATATGGCAGCCGTGGCAGCAGCCGCTACCATGGACACTGGCACGTGCTCAGATCTTTCTCCTTGACCAAACTGCCTGTATTTTTCCACTCTGGCCAAACTCTCTGTGGTGTGATGGCACACTTGGTGTGATTCCCTAGCCTAGGACTGTTCACTGGAACACTAAAACTGCTTTGTATGCAAGAGCTTGATTAGCCTCTATCTTTTCCTCTGCCATCTTCCTCCAGACTCCACGAAAAAATAATTCTTGAAAACAGGTTTATTGGAGGTCACCAAAACTTAGAAGTCAGAAGCAAAAATGATTCCCTAAACTAAAACAGTTAAGTTAAAATTCTCCTGTGGTTACTGGTAGAAGACCTTAAACAAAATTGGGTACAGAAGTTTTCTTTTATCAGTGTTTTGGAAGATGATACAAAGAGGATCTTAGGTAGAAATATCTGAGGCACAGAAATCAGAAAACAGGGGTAACATAAGGAAAGAATTCAGGAGATTGGGTTGGATAAGTTTCAACTTTATTGTCCATAACTATACTTTCTTCCCATAAGTAAAATGAGATAATTTTCTTTTTCTTCTTTAAGCTTTATCTCTTTTCCTAAAACATCTTACATATGAATTACATATGTCTGACAATAGCATTTGGGGAAAGATAATGACTAGGGTTTAGTGGAATTGTGTGTACTATGCCTATATGCCAGGATATTCTTCAATTATTAGGCCAGACCACCTTAAAGCCCAAGACTAAGCCTTTAGAAAGGGGTTAGGGTACATCTTTGTCCCTAAGTGGGCAGTTTGATGATCATTGCAGAGAGATAGACTGGTAAATTTAACCAGGAATTTGGACAAAGCACTAAACAACAGACTGGGGAACAAAGTCAAAGGATAAAATGACTACTGAATGTGTGAGAAAAGAATAATCTTGTCTGAATTGGCAGTTAAGCACATCTTAACCATCAGCCAACACTGGAAAAGTCGCAGTGCAGATTGTGTGGCTGGGAGCCCAGGTGAAATGACTGTTGCAGACCTCTTATAACGAGCTCTAATCAACCCCTTGGGATAGAACATAAACACTAAATTGCATGTCAGTGTTGGTACCAGAGCACAAGGTGAGGAAAAGTCACTTGGTAAAAAATCCATAACAATGCAGGAGACCAGTGGCTACTTTCCATTTTTCTCATTTGTGTATACTCATTCCTAACAACGCCATTAAAAATATGTGCAGGAATGTGTATTAGTGGAAGATAATGTAAATTTTCTCTAAATTTCAAATGATTTATTACTTTAGAAAAATTATTTATTTGACTAATATTTTGGAAGAATGGATTATAATGAGTAAATATTTACAGATAAGATCAAAGAGAAAAGCAAATATATAAATGAATGAACAAACTCTTTTGGGTCATTTGTATTAGTCTGCAAAATGTCAATTAGTAAACCAAAGTGAATATTTATGTAACTCTTTAGCTTTCAGGATCTTGTTATATAAAATTAATAACATTCACAATCATGTAGAAATATATGTAGAAATGAGTCAAATATATTATAAAAAATCTATTTAGTGTATAGTGTTTATGTAATGATCAAAATGAAAAGATGAAGTAAAGATAACAAATGAATCTGGGCAGTAACTTAATGATATAAGGTGTAAACTACAGAATCTGTGAGGAGAAATACTAGCCTGAAACAACATTGTCCTTTCCGCTGATTACTTTCATATGGATGCAACTCATTTTTTAAAATAAAGAACACAAGTTATGATCAAAACATATGTAACACTGACTTCTTTATAAATACAGATTATAAGCCAAATAAAACAAAGAGGAAAACCTTGATGATATGCTTACCACCTACCTGATTACACTTGATGCCTAGCTATAGAAACACATGTTCTATTGGTCTACTTTTCTGACCATACAGAAATATATTAAGTCTAAACAACTGTACTTGATTACAAGTTTGGTCTACTTTGACACTTTAAAGGAAAGCAAAGATTGCCAGAAAATTTAAAGGGTTACTATGAAAAATAATTTCAAAAGCCTTAGCAATTTATTGCTCTTCGAGGCCATTTGCTTTCTATTTTTCTCAGTGGATTGAATACTGATGGGTAACATATTAAACAAGGTGTAAAATAATGTAAGCAAATTTCAAAATATGACTCACTTTTGGAAATCAAAATTATTAGAAACTATAAACAATAAAATGAACTATCACACAATTTCAAGTAGTTATGAAAAATATCAATTATATCAAGCATTAGATATCCATGAATTCCTCCTATTAGGTGGCAGCTTGATTTGTCACAATGTAAATTAACTATGTGCACTTAAGTCAGGAAATAGAACATTATAAACCTAGTGGAGCCTAAGTCATGTTGAACAACTTTAGACTATGTAAATCTAGCTATGGCTCTAAAAAGTGAACACTTTTGAAATTCTGTATATTGACAGCAGCCATATACAATCACTTGGGCAAGACTAAGCTACATCAGCAATCCCATGTTGGCCAGAAGTACATACACATCATAAACACAAATGCAGAACAGCAGGCAATGAGCGAAGCAATATTCTTATACAAGAAGGAATTGGGAGATGATGTATATTCAGAAAGAAAGAACTATGAAGATTGTATATTGGGTAATTACAGGCATACTTGATAGTTTGAAACATAAAAATTGAGATTATGTTCCACAGGAAATATCTTAGAAAGAATTTTTAAAGCAAATAATAGAAAACTCAAATATTTAAGAAAGAAACAAAGAAAGGAAAATCCCTAGAAAGAATACAGAAAACGAATATGGAGTGAAAAGCGTAACAAACCGTTTAAGGTAGTAAAGGATCTACATCACTGAAAACATTAAAGTTCTACAATGGACAAAACTACATCAAGTAGCAAAAGGCCAAAGTACTGAGTAAAATTTACTACTTTATGTTGTAGTCACATGACAATAAGTACACTCTATATACAATTAATAGTCATGCTTCTAAAATACATTGATTCCAATATAGGTTTTAGTGTTATCTTCTTCAGGAAAAATAGTATTACGCACACAGAAATTTGAGAAATAGTTTATAGGATAACTTACATTGTACAACATGGTAACCTATAGAATGTGTTGCATTTAAATTAATATAAATAGGAATGATGGGTGAATATAGTCAAAATATGAATATATGCTTTTGAAAACTGAATTGGCAAACAAGAGGAGTTGAGTGCAGCTGGGATAGATGGTTTTAAGGGAAAATGATGAAAGGGATGCCTTTGATCAAGATGCATGATACAGGTAAATTTATCTGTTAATCTGAAAGTCTCTTAAATAATTATTTGTTTCTCTATATTGATTTATTTTATTGTAAAGGTAATGTACGGATGGGTTACAGTCACATAAGTAAGGAAATGAGTACAATTCTTGTCAAACATTGCTACTCTTTCTCTCACTTTCCCTCCCTCCCCACTGCCAACTCCTCTCCCCTCATGTTGTAAAGTTTATTTCTATCGTAGTGTCTTATGAGTATCACTGTTGCATTGGTTCAACTTTTGTCCTTTGTCTTACCATTACTGTGTTTCTCCTTCCCACCCCCAAATCAGAAGAAAAATTATATACAATAAAAAGTACTGAAAGAAAAAACAGTGACAACAGGGGTAAACCAAAGGAAAAATAACTGCAAGAAAAAAAATAATAGCTGCATAATACACTAAATGGGAAAAGCCTCTTGTTTCCATCTCTGGTAGCTCATTTTTATTAGCATCATCTTGTATGATCATATGTGCATACATATTGAGTTATTGAGATGCTCTATTAGACAGATACTAATTATTACAAATGAGGGAAACCAGGCAGTCTATGTTTCTTTGGGTCTGGCTTACTTCTCTAAAGATGATTTTTTTCCCACGTCTTTTGATTTCCTCACAAATGGGGCAATGTCATTTCTTGTGATGGAAGCATAGAATTCTGTTGTGTATATATACCACATTTTCTTGATCCATTCATCTACTGACCAAGGGTCATCTGGATTGATTCCATATCTTGGCTATGGTAAACAATGCTGCAATGAATATGGTTGTTCCAGTAGCTTTAGTGTGGCCTTGTTTGGGGTCATTTGGGTAAATGCCCAGTAGTAGGATTGCTGAGTCACAGGGGAGCCTTATAAGGAATTGAACCATGGGTCTCATGCATGCTAGGCAAACACTTTACCACTAAACCACATTCCCATCCTGCTCCAAAAAAATAAATTATTTGAAATAAATAATAAAAAGTACCTTCCATTGTTTAGTATTTATTTTAAATCACAAAGTGATAGCATGGAAGAGAACTATAAGCTCTGAAAATCTTCAGTACATGTTTACATAATAAAATACACAATCTCAAATCTCAACCTCAGTTTGCTTCTGCAAAATATATTGGTAGGAGAGTTCTCATGATGGAACCTTCCAGTACTATTCTATATAGTTAAACAGTATACACCATGACACTTCCCATGGAGATGCTATGCAAAAACTCCTTGAGTGCATAGTATTTACTTATCAATGGACTCAGCACAGCTGGGAACAGATTGTAATACAAACTCAGTATATTCCTTTCCAGAATAAATCTTAATGTTTCTGATCAACGAGTTCTCTCCTTGTGAAAATATAATTCACATTTGTTATAGACCTTGTGAGAACTATTTTAGTGACTGAATACAAATATTTCTATACATACACCAGCCTTGCAGTAGCAACTTCTATTTATGAAGTCCTTGATATAAATTTATCAAAACCTTGATATACTTTTGCTTAATTATTTTTCAGCTATCATTTCCTCCTTATATAACACATATATCAGGCAGGATAAGACTATGTTTTCAAAAATATGGCTAACTCCCTGTATATTTCAAGTTTCTTATTTAAAAGATTGCAAAAAGCCTTTAGTAAAATACTTGTAATCATGCAAAGTTATCTTTTCCAATACTTCTTGCAATAGATTTTCAAGTCAACAAGTGTGTGTGTGTGTGTGTGTGTGTGTGTGTGTGTGTATCTAGTAACAAAAAGATCTGCCTTGCTTGCCCATTTCTTTCTTCTCTTTGATTTTATGTTTAATTACAACTCTATTGAGTCTTTTATTTTCTTTGAAGGGTTGTGAATTAGATTCCATAAATCTTAGTCAAATTAAAAGTAAAATGTAATTAAAGCATTCTGAAAATGGCTTCTCTAAAAGACATCTTTGCATAATGGAAATAGTGGCAAATGGTTTATTCTCTGGACTCACACACTCCCTGAAAGATAAATTACAATATTTCATGAGAACTATCTTTTAATTTACAGGGCCATCATTAATCACCTGGTAAACAATAACTACTGACAACTTAATAAAAATGCCTAATAGCCATTATTAAATCAGTTGTATGACTCTTTTTTGTGTGTGGTGTACTACCAATCATAGAAATCCTGAATATTTGAAATTCTTATAACTCTTAATTATGAGTCATTTAGTAGTGATCCTTTCCTATGCACAGCTCTGGGCTTTTTGTTTGTTTGTATTTTTGTTTTTTTTTGTCGGTCATGGGGCCTGAACTCTGGGCCTGGGCGTTGTTCTTCAGCTCTTCAGCTCAAGGCTAGAGCTCTACCACTTGAGTCACAGAACCACTTCTGGCTTTTTCTGCTTATGTGGTGCTGAGGAATCAAACCCAGGACCTCATGCATGCAAGCCAAGTACTTTACCACTGAGCCACCTTCCCAGCCCCCAGTTCTGGGTTTTAACACACCTGGGTGTTTACTACCTTTTTCCACTAAGATGGGGTTTTATCCTGCTGTTGCCCCATGCACGTTTCTATTTACCTCTGGAAACCTTTCTGACTCCCTCATGGGCACACAAAAGTATAGAAGATAATCGGAGGAACAAATGTTATTCACATATATTTGAAATATATCACACTCAGAAAGACAGGCATTATACACTTTCTTTCTTATGCAAGCTCTAGAAAAAAAATGATGACATGAATCTAAAGGAGGCTCCAATTGCCTGAAAAACTGTGAACTAAGATCAATTAAATGATGATTCTAGGATGAGTCAGTTACATGACTGAACTTCTCTGGAAACTCTAGACAAAGAGTCATGAACTTTCCCTGGTTGGCAATCTCCACATGGACAATTACATACCAATAGACCTACCCTGTCTTGACTTCATATGAAAAGGGAAATTGGAAGATGAGCATTTGCTATCTTCATAGACTTTGCCCTATGCCTCTCTTGTTTGATATTCTATTTATATTCTTTCCATGTAAGAAGCCATACACAGGAATTTAACAACTTTTCATGAATTCTATGTGCCATTCTAGTGAGTTATTAAACCTAATGGTGGCTTTGAGAAATTCCCCTAGAAGGTACCATAAGAAAAGATGAGAGGTCAGGTATGGTGGCTGGTGCCTCCCTGGTACCTCAGTAGGATCACAGTTCAAGACCAGCCTGAGCAAAAAAATGTCAGTAAGTGAGCAAAATTTTTTTAAAAGTTCAGATGACTTGTCTTTAGGTAATCATCATCTCAGAAAGGGCACAATAATCTGAAACCTTTGCAAGTCTTAGAGAAATTCAGACTTCATCTTTCATCTTGTAGTCTAAATTGCCCATGTACTGATAAGCCATCATTCATGAGCATCTGTTGCTTTCCCATACCCCCCCACAAGTAAAACAGAACACCAGGTGTTTCTTAGATCTTGTTCTTGTATTACATTCAGAAGGCTTGTAGTAACTTTAAATAGCTGTGAACCAGAATCATGCTCGGTGGGTCTAAGTTCTTTTTCTTTCTTTTTTTCTTCTTACAGAATGCATGCAAAATAGACTTGAAAAGAAATGAACTCATTATGCTTTTCCAACTGAAATAACAAGAAGAGCAATGCTATTTAGGCAGAAGCTGATTTTGCCGCTCAAAGCATTTCTTTTTGTGTTTCTCCATTTCTCTTGGAGTTCTGGTATATGAACTTGTCCAAAATCTTCATTCTAAGCCATCTTTCTGCTGAACATTTTAAAATATCTATTGCATTTGCAAAGCACATCTTCTGAAGTAGAGCTTCTGAACAGAACTTATATGCTTGCCACTGATATCCCAACTAGTTTTTGATATCAAATTCATTTTAGATTTTGGCCCTCACTATGTTCAATGTTAATAACTCTTTAATAAACTATATCTTGTGATGAAACTAATTATAATTTTATCTTTGACACAACACAAAACCATTTTATAATGGAAATGAAAAAATTCAGTTTCAGTAATCCATTACAGTTATACAATTGTTAATTTCATCCTCCATCAGTAGGATAGCTGCTGAGGTACATAAATGGTTTTTATTTTTCAGTTGTTGGGTTAAAATGTTATAACATTCTGATAGAGATTATTTGAAAAATTATCATAACTTACATATATATGTAGAAGATAGATGGTATACCACGTTATTTGATGGCACAGTTTTATAAAGAACAAACACATGAAGTATAAACATATGAATGACATATTCAGCATAAACATCATAACTATTAAAATGGTTACTCTGTTTGCTACAAATGGTCCATGGTACAGTATGATTTCTGAAACAGTATGAAACTTTCATAGTGTACAATCCTCACTCCTGATTTTTAAATTAATTAGTATCTAACTTTTAGTTTGACTAGAAATGTAAATATTTAAACACTCAGGAGTGATAGCTTGAGACATTAATGCCCACAAACAATTGAAAAAGTTGCAAGTAGTAAGAAGGCTCATTCCACAAAGATCTGTTTAGATTGAATTCCACTGGGAAGGCAGCAATGCTCTCCCAAAAGCATTTGCTATCATCAGGGCAGCAGACAGACTTCTTGTCTTAGGAAGTCAGTTCAAATTAAAAGTGATCCAAGAGACTGACAACCGATCCCCATAAGAGAGGCCTCCATGTCAGGGAGGTCGGGCATTTGTCTTTCCCTTTCCAGAGATCATTGACGTACGGAGGTGTCTAACCTCTGTATAAAACATTTTCAGAAGATACAGCATTCCCAGAAACATCTCCACATCTTCTTTTCATTTCACTATACTACACTTTCCACAGTCTCTTCAAAGCTTCCCTTTATACCAATCTCTCTCTCCCTCCCTCCCTGTCTCTCCCTCCCTTCCTCTCTCCCTCCCTCCCTCCCTCCTCTTAGTACAGTTAGTTCTCTAGTTAGTTCTCTAAATGTAAAGGCCATCACAGAGATACTTAAAGTAATTGTTTTTCCTTTCCTAAATCACACTTGCCACTATTAAATTTTGAAGGAGAAATCACAAAGAAGCTACACCTCTATTTAAACATTTCACACTGTCCTTCAAGAAGCTATTAACTTGGGTATAGCTGAACTCTCCAGATGCCTCTAGACACTAACAGTTTATACAAATGACTGTTCCTTGTTAGGTACATTAAGATGGTCCTCCATCAAACCCTTTCATCCCACAACTCATGTAATGTTACCACTAGTTGATTTTACTTGTGTTTTTGAGTGATTCTATTTTCAATATTGTTTGAACTTCAGCCACATTCCCCACTCTAGTAATTATCATTCCAGTTCATAAAATCAGTTATAGATTATCTTATAGGTATTTTTTGTTTTTACTCAAATATATTATTGTATTAATTCTTTTTATATAACAGAATCATTGGCATTGAAATTACTATAAATAGCACACAACTACTCAGATCAACAGGCTAGATTTACTTACTCTCAGGGGAAAAGATAGATAGATAGATAGATAGATAGATAGATAGATAGATAGATAGATAGATAGATAGATAGATAGATAGATAGATACTTTTTTGGTCAGTTATGGCTTGAACTCAGGGCCTAGATGCTGTCCTTGAGCACTCTCTCTGAAGATGGGCACTCTACAACTTTGAGCCATTGCACCACTTCTGGTTTTAGAATGGTTAATTGGACATAAGAGTCTCTCAGACTTTTATGCCTTGGCTTGCTTTGAGTGATCCTCATATCCAAGCCTCCTGAGTAGCTAGTATTACAGGTGTGAGCCACTAGCATGTGGCAAATTATTTAATGAGATAATAATGGGCAATAAAATGAGTGCTACTATATCAAAGAATAGATGCCATGTTTTAAAAGTTCAAAGAAGACAATTAGGAAATGAGCAATTAATCCTTGTTCTAAGTATTTAGAGACACAAATAGAGAAATGCACATGAAATTACTAAACTGTATTATTCAAATATAATTGAATGTCCAAGAGTATACTTCTGAACAATACAAATATGAGATTTGTACATGAGCACAAATACAGAATTATGTAAGACTCATAATTTGAACACATAACTAGATAGTTTATAATGACATATACAAGGGCCCAGAACACAGCAGGATCAAGGCAAAGCCCACTTTCCAGCCATTCCTGGCCTGTAATCTTGTGAAAAAGAACTTGTAGGCACTATATATATTATATTATAGTCCCAACAACTCTATCATGTAGTAAAACCAATATCAATCTTTTATATCTATAGAATCCTTAATATTTGGCAGACATTGTGCTAATTAATTTGCATAATGATGTATAATTTCTCAATGCTTGCTATGGTCAAAATCACTGTGAGCCTTGCTATAGATTCACTTTTTTATTTATATACCAGACTTTTTATGACAATATGGCAAAGAAAAAATATAAAATTTTTTTGGAGAATTTCTGTTGAGCTTTTGAACTTAGGGCTTTATACTCGATAGTTATGTACTCTACTGTTTAAAGAGTGCTCCCAAACCTTTTTCACGTTAGTTACTTTTATATATTGCCTTATGCTTCCCATGAAATTTTGGCTGCAGGTGTGTGCTATCATTTTAACTTGTATAGCAGGTGCTTCTCCAAAAATTGTCTAAGAAATATTTTTATCAAACCATTAGATGAATAACATCAAATAGGCAATATATCTATTTTATATGTGAACATAGTTATGGATACTGGATCTATTTTAAGTTTAAATGATAAATAAAATATATAATTATAGTCATATGTGTCCTAAGAAGATTTCTGCCCAAAATGTAGGTTTCATAAGACTTTAATAAACCTGAAAATTACTATCATCTGGTGACGTCATAGATGATGTAGTATCAAAAGGCAGAGGAATACTCATGTGTCAGTGGTGGTGAAAACAGACCTGCAACACAATCTTACAACAGGAAAACACGTAAGTCATGTACACTACATAATATTTAAAGATACAATAAAACTGTATCAACTGGCTTATTCATATGCTACACTGTAGTTTTCATTGTTATTTCAGACTGTATTCTCTAAACTAAAATTTTACTATAGAACAGTATGCCATGTTACATTGCCAGCAGGCTCATGAGTCCTGTTTATAGTCTAATAACATCATTTTCTCTTTTATTTGATTTAGTTTTGTGTTGATTTTTTTTCAGCATGGCACTTTGGAACAAAATCTTATACTATATAAATATACAAATATAAGATCCAATAAAATAAGAAAATTATATGTGTTATATAGCCTGGATGTATAAAAAGGGATACGGTGTAATTTTATACAACTTCATTCTAAAATGATCACATTATGCATCAATATCTCCCAACATGTTTCTTAGGTCTACTTGTCACAAAATGAGAGATGACTACACTAGAAAATAGCTACAGACATTAAAACTGTAAGTTCAAAAGGTAAAGTATTCACTTCAGGTCATTTTTTTGTGGTGCTGAAAATTGAACTCAGGACTTTACTCTTGCTTGGCAGCCACTCTACCATTTGAGCTACTTCTCCAGCTAATAATTTAAGATCTTAAGTGTAATTTACTTTACTTTCTCTGTGATATTTTACCTTAATTGGGGATTAAATTCCAATTCTTTGAGCTGAGATATGTCCTGAATTTTATGGAAGAACAAAAGAGTTAAAGATGTCAAAGACAGTGCATTCCCCCCTCCCCCATTCATGCACATGTCCATTTATACTTACAAAGGGAGAGATACTCCTCATACTCCAGTGTGGATAGTTCATTTACTTTTGCATGCCTGGAGACAACTGTGTTCGGAAAGAAGGGCAGTTGCGTGGATAGAGACACTTGCCATTAAGTCAGTGCTTAAAAATGGCATGGAGTTACGTTGGGAGCAATATTATTTTTCCTTGACTTGATAGGATGGAATACCGAGGTGTATGGCAGCTAGAGTGGTAATTTTATCGTTTGGAAGGAAAACAAATAGCATCTGCCATTTCTGATCTGTATCAATCAACACTGGGCAAGTGGCTTTATTAGAGATGTGGCTTTCCAGGCTATTTAAATGATAAAAGGACAAGAAAGAGATCAGCCCTAAACACAGGGGGATTTTCTGCAGTCTGTAGAAGTATAGGCTTGATAACACTTTGGGGGCAAACTGTTGGTAGATATGGAACATGGGGAATTTGTCCACAATAAACATTCTTGGCAGAGGATTTAAACCAGGGAATGAATTATTTTCTTTTGGCACTCTGATGAGTGACAGATAAAAATGTAATTATTCAACAAAGAAGCCATCAGAGCTGACTGACTGCCTGAACTGATCAAGCTTGTATCGAGCACTAAATGATGCTCTTGCTTTCGAGGAAATAAAGTCTTCTTTGCTAAAACCAATAAAGGCTTCAAGCTGCACTGATTAATTCCAAGAGCTGAATGAACTATTATTAAACGCTAAATTCTAGAGATAGGTTGAATTTGAAGCAAAACTGAAGGTATTTGTGAGACTCAGACACAGTAAGCAATCTTACTACACATAGGTTACTAAAAGGACTTCTAAATGATTACTTTTCATAAACATAACTGCTTTGGCCCAGAAGAAATAAAGACTTGGGAAGGTTTGCAAAGGAATATTAAATTACTATTAATAAAACACGTATTTATTGAAAAATTGGCTGCTGAATTGATTTAGACTTTAAAATTAAGTAAAAGGTTGCTCCCTCTCATGGAAATTTAAAAATTGTATAATTTTTCAATGAAACTGAAGGCTAAGGCATAAATAAAGGAAAGGAAAAAGGAAAAAATATAAGCTATATTAAAGGAAACATAAAGTGATGGTGGAATCAGCTAAATTAGTAATCAAACAAATCTATAACATTAAACACACACATGTATGTATATATATGTATATATAGTAGACAAACACACACAGTAATGAGGTTTTATTGCAAGACTGTGCATAGTTCATTCAGCTTTACCACTTGAGCTACACGAGATGGTCTGCAGCTTTTTGCATTGGACAACGTACACTTGGATCTTCCTCTTTCTGTTTTCCCATAAATGTGATTACAGGCATCAATAATCATGTCAGTCTCATTTGCTCATGTTTGTAACCCTATCTACTCAAGAGGCTGAAGTCTGAGAATTGTGATTCCAAGCTAGGCTATGTAGGAATATTTATGAGATTCTTATCTCCAAATAATCACCAAAAAATTGAAAGTAGAGCTATGGTTCAAATGCTGCAAATGAAAAAGCAAAGGGACAGTATCCCGTCCTGAGTTGAAACCTCAGTCTTAGCACAACAAAACAAAAGAAAGTAAAACCGTAGAGAGACATAATAATATATAAGAATATATATTTTTAAATCTGATAAAGCTTAATAGATGAGGTAATGTTATAATTCATTACATATTTTACATATATATATATTTCTTCTTTAGAACTCTTTGGAATAGTTAATTTAAATCTTTTTGAACTTCACAATTTCATATCCTAATTCTAGGAGAATTTATAACATTCAATCATTTTACTCTAAAACATGAGTGCACATTTCAATTATTTAAATCTTGTTATAGATTCATCAGTATCAAACCTCAGAGTTTTCATGATATAGTTCTGTGATTTCCTGCTAAAAAATTACTAAGGACTGGAGGTTTTTAAAAAATATTCTCAATATTCGTTAATACTCCAATTTAGAGTGTGTATGTGAAAGAATTTTTAAGTATTAATTTTTAATTATTTAACCATAATCCAGGCTTGTTATTTACTTTTTAATCAATTTCAATTTTATTTTATTTTTTTGTTTTTAATGGTTGTGGGGCTTGAACTCAGGGCTTGAGCACTGCCCCTGAGCTCTATTGCTGAAGGCTAGGGATCTACCACTTTGAGCCATAGCTTCACTTGTGGTTTTTGAGTGATTAATTGGCAATAAGAGTCTCACAGTGACTTTTCTGCCCTGACTGGTTTCCAACCGTGATCCTCAAATCTCATCCTCCTGCGAAGCTACAATTACAGGCATAAGCCACCAGTACCTAGCTTTATCTAGGGTGTCATTGTCTAGGGTATCTGAAATGTTAAAAGTTACAGTAAATTGTAGTTTTGCTTGCAGCTCATCCTTACCCAATTCTACTGGCCCCTGCATCTTAGAACAGTCAGGACACAGTTCGGAACATAGTTTGTTGAGACAATGAGGTATTAGTTGAAATGTTTTACTAGATATACTTTAAGAATGCTATTTTATAAAATATTTTTAAAATCATATTTTTGTAGTTAACTTTTGTCTTTTTTATTTGAAGAATTTCCCATGTTGTTCTGAGATGGGTCTATTATTATCTTTTTAACCTATGGTTTACAGAGATAAAGGATAACATATGTGAAAATGCAGACATTTTAAATGACTAAAATACAACCTAAAGAATTATGAATACTGGAAAATTACTTACTTTTTTGGCCTATACAAAATACTTACCTAAAAACTTAAAAGTAGAAATGAGAACACCCTAGAGATATTTTCTCCTAAATCAGGAATCAGAACAGACACTACTGAGTCTTCTGCTTAGCATGATGAAATGGTAGTTAAGTATAAGAAATATGCCAGACATAGAAAGAAAAGTGTCACAGTTCTTTCTCCTTTGTGAAAGCTTAAAATAGTTAAGTTGGTTGTAGTAATGATTAACAGAGATTGAAACATCCCAGGATAAAGGGAGATAGGATTTCATTAATGTAAGCTATACCCTCCTGTAGAAGTATCTCACTGAGTCCTATTAATATGTTCAACTAACACATATTAATAAAGGAAGATAAAAGAACTAAGGATTAGAAAAGAAAAAATAAGGTATTGTTATTCAAACATATTGCATCATTGGGTAAAAAAAACATATCAGCTAAATGTTTTTAGCAGTTCCTATAATGCTGGAAATACAAAAAGTTATTTATCAATAATATGGTAAGGGATGGTAGGGGATAAACAAAGGAGGAGGTAACAACAGTCAATAGGAAATGTACTCATTACCTTACTCATGTAACTGTAACCCCTCTGTACACTATTTTTACAATAAAAAACATAAAAACTAGTATTTCTGTACATTTAGAAAAATAAAAATTGTAAAATTTTCACAATAAAAAATTTAAAAAAGAATAAAAACTCCCATGTGAATCAGAAAATTTTTACTCTCCCTAACAGGTACAAAATGAAGATTAAAAAGCCTTTTAAAAATAATGAAATATATTCTGAATAAACAAAGACAAGAAATACTATATTTACAGATAAGAAGCTTACTTTTCTATTGTTTATTTTATAAGCACAGTATCATTACATATATCACAAACTTTTTAAAATTTAGACGTTGAACAAGATTTTCAAGGTTCAGTGTGGAGCAAATGCTTAAAAATTAACACAAATTATAACGCATTTATAAGATTATCTCTTTGTTGCTCTGTATGTCCCTCCCCCACAGTATAACCCCTGCTTTCACTATATTTGATGTCAGTATAACTTGTGGAGGAGATGGGGAAAAAACAGTTGTTTAAGGATACAGGTGGACCTGTTGCAACAATGAGAAGTACAAGTTGTCATGTCCAAAACGAGCTTTACAACGTCTGTGAGGAGGGGGGGGGGAAGAGGGGGGAAGGAGAAGGATTGGGATTGGGATTGTGGGGGAGGGGGGAGGCTGGGAAGGGATGTGAAGGGTAAACAAAGGAGGAGGCTGCAATGCTTGTTAAGAAATGTACACATTATCCTGCCCATGTAATTGTAACTCCTCTGTACAGTATGTTCACAAATAAAATAAAATTAAATTAAAAAGAAGAAACAAATAAGCTCAAAGAAGAACTTGCCAATGAAGATTTTATTCCATAGTTTTTAAAATAAAGATAAAAACTGGTCAAAATTGAATTATGTTCCAGTGTTTAGTTCAAAACTTTCTTTTTAAAATTATTATGTTATTATTGATATTGCTATTATTAAGTGCTTGTATAGGGAGGTTAAAATTCCATGTGTCACTATGTTTACTGCAGCATTATTTACTATAGCTAAGATATGGAACCAGCCCAGATGCCCCTTAGTAGATGAATGGATCAAGAAAATGTGGTATATATACACAATGGAATTCTATGCCTCCATCAGAAAGAATGACGTTGCTCCATTTGTTAGGAAATAGAAAGACTTGGAAAAAATTATATTAAGTGAAGTAAGCCAGGCCCAACACAGGTCCCATGGTTTCCTTTATTTGCAATAACTACTATATGTCTGAGACAGAAAAGATCAGATAAGATGATGTTAGGTGAAATGAACCCCAAGATAAGGATACAAATGGTTTTTTCTTTCTTGTTATTGTTTCTAACCTATTTATAAGGTGATTTTTTTTTGTTGCTTTGTGTGTTCATCCCCCATGGTTTAACCCCTGTTTTTACTGTATTTGATGTTGGTATTATTTGGGGAGAGGAAGGGAAAAAACAAATTGTTTAAATAGGGATACAGGTGGACCCATTGCAACAATGAGATGTACAAGATGCTATGTTGAAAAACAAACTTTACAACTTTGGCTGGGGCTGGGGAGTGGTGGTGGTGGGGAGTGTAGTCGTGGAGATGGGAGGGCAGAGATGGTAGGGGAAAAACAAAGAGGAGGCAACAATGCTTGATAAAAAATGTACTCATTACCTTGCTCATGTAATTGTAACCCCTCTGTGTGGCATTTTCACAATAAAAAAACTTATTAAAAATTAACACAAATTGTCTCTGAAAAAATTTTAAAAGCCTTGCACCTACATGTGTTCAAGCTTATTACAAATAATAATATCATGATTTTTATAAATAAGCCAGACTCTTCTTATAGAAGAGGCAGATACATTACAAAATACAAAGTTAAAAAATCATTAATTATATTTGAGGCTTTTACATCGGAGAACAGTGTAAGTAACTGGAGAAATCATGGATTATAAGCTTTCATAAGAATCACTAAATGTAGAGTTCCTTAGTATCTGAACACTTCTCTCTGAAATCTAGTATATTTCTATATCTTTGACAGCGTATAGGCACATGTCATAGACTATGGAGAATGGAATCTAGAGAGAGCTAGCATAAAATAATGAGAAGTGTACAGAAAACCCTCCATTTATTAATATCAATAAATAGATACAAACAACATCCATAAGTGTGAGCAACAGGAAGTAGCTTAGAAGGTAATAGGGTTGATACAAAGAGAGAAAAATTCTGGTAATCCCCTATGATGATTCTGTAGTTAAAGGAACTTTTAAGTAAAGTGATAGCTTCTTAAAACACACACACACACACACACACACACACACACACACACACACAAACAAATCTCTTTCCATTACAGAACACTGACTACTTCTTTCCGAAAACATAAATCAAACCACCCAGTTGACAATCTGTCATGAAATCACAAAATGTTCAGCTTTACCAGGATAATAAAATGATCAATATTGGAACTGTATTGGAAGAGGAATCAATTACTTCTTAAGAAAAGATTTTTTTAAAAAAGAAAAGATTAACATCCAGCATCATCTTGCAAAACCGTGGATATCTTTCTTTGGATATGTTTAGCATATGGAAGAACTAGTAGACATTTTCCCCTATGGGTTTTGAGCAGTAGTGGAGTTTTAATTGGCCATTAAATGATTGAAATAATAATAGTGAGAAGAGGGGGAAAAAGTTGTTAAAAGTACAACATTGCAGTTGTACTTCCACCATTTGACCAAGAAGAAATTGAGAGCAACAGCAAACGGAGCCAGACCATTCATTTTCATTTACTAGGTGAGCTGACCTTAATTTCATCCTTGGCAGTCACTTTGTACTCACCATCTGTGCAGAGCAAATATGGAATAGATGTCAGGATTTTATAGCATAATATTGCTTTATAAGTTATTTTCTCAGATAATCCCCTTTTAGTTATCACTTGTTATATTTTCAACTTTTACCAAAAGAAATCAAACTTATTTGATTACATGTATTGAGTTTTCACATTAGTCATGTGACTTTTGGAAGGATAATCTCATAGCCATAAGAAGTTCTCATCCCATTACCGTATATCAGCAAGTTGAAATTAAACACTTCACATTGAAATACTTTCACTAGAGAAAACCTTGTGTTGATCAATACTTAGGAAGTTTCCTTGATTTACTTGGAGCACGCACTTTCTGTGGATGAATAAAACATGAAATACTCATACCTATGAGTGTATGGGGTAGTAATCTCTTTTCTGTTCTCTCATGATCTTGCTTTTAATTGTTAGTCATTGTACCTAGGCTCATATATTTCCAAATGTCATTCAAAGTAACTAAAATTTTAGAAAAATGTAACTAGTACCATGAGAATTCTTCTTAATTCATTGCTTCCACTCAGCCCATACTTTTGAATTTAAATTCTTTGGGTTTTTTTGGATTATTTTACTTATTTACTTATTTACTTATTTATTTATTTATTTATTTATTTATTTGTTTATTTATTTATTTATTTATTTTTACTGTGAAAATATCGTACAGAGGGGTTACAATTACATGGGCAAGGCAATGAGTACATTTCTTATCAAGCATTGTTGCCTCCTCCTTTGTTTCCCCTTCCCATCCCTTCCCATCCCTCCTGCCCAGCGCCAAAGTTGTAATGCTCATTTTTCGACATAACATCTTGTACATCTCATTGTTGCAATGGGTCCATTTGTATCCCTATTTAAACAATTTATTTTTTCCCTTTCCCTCCACAAATTATACATTGCTCCATTTGTTAGGAAATGGAAAGAATTGGAAAAAAAATATATTAAGTGAAGTAAGCCAGGCCCAAAGAAACATAGGACCCATGGTTTCCTTATTTGTAATAACTAGTATATGTCTGAGACAAGCAGAAAAGGTCAGATAAGCTGATGTTAGATGAAATGAACCCCAAGATAAGGACTCAAATGTTTTTTCTTTCTTGCGATTGTTTCTAACATATTTATAAGATATTTCTTTGTTGCTTTGTATTTCCCTCCCCCATGGTATAATCCCTGTTTTCACTGTATTTGAGAATTTTATTTATTTTTTTGAGATTTATTTTTGGGTAAGAATATCTGGAATAGTTCTACTTTTCTTTTTTTTGTCCTTATTTTAAAGGTGATGAACAAAGGGGTTATAGTTATATAAGTAAGGTAATGAGTAAATTTCTTTTTAAACTCTGTTACCTCCTCTCATTATACCACTCTCTCCCCCTCCCCTCCAAGTTGTATAGTTCATTTCTATCATAGTGTCATCAAGTGAGTATCATGTTTGCATTAGATCATTCTTTGTCCTGCCGTTTCTGTGATTCCTTTTTCCTCCTCAGCTCAGATAAACTTAATACAAGACAAAAGGTATAGAAAACTAAAATAGAACAAAATGAACTGCCTAAAGAACATAGTAAGAATCTCTTGTTTTCAATTCTTGGAGTTCATGTTGATACACTTCATTATACATAGTCCTATGCACTTAGCTAGCAATTGGGTTATTGAGATCCTCTGTTAAAAATATCATAAATATATTCTAGTTATTACAAATTAAGGAAACCATGCCTACTTGTGGGGGGGGGCTGGCTTACTTCACTTAATATATTTTCCAGGTCATTCCATATCCTTGGGAATAGGACAATGTCATTCTTTCTGATGGAAGCATAGAACTTCATTGTGTATATATACCACATCTTTTTAATCCATTCATCTACTGAGGGGCATCAGGATTGTTTCCATATCTTAGCTAAGATAAATAATACTGCAATTAACATGATTGTGTTGGTAGCATTAGAATGGCCTTGTTTGTGGTTATTTTAGTAAATGCCCAAAGGTTGGACTTCTAGGTCATAGGGGAGCTCTATGTTTAGGTTTTTTTTTTTGAGAACCTCCATGCTGCTTTCCAGAATGGCTAAACAAGATTGCAGTCCCATCAACTGTGTAGTAACATTCATTCCTTTTTTGCCACATCCCTGTCAACATGGGTAATTATTATTATTATTATTTGTTGTTGTTGTTTGATAATGGCCATGCTAACTGGTGTGAGGTGTGAAGTGGGTCTCAATGTGTGAGGTGGTGTGAGGTGGAATCTCAATGTGGTTTTGATTTACATTTCTTTTACTAACAGTGATGTTGAACATTTCTTCATGTGAAATAGGGAGTTTGGGTCTGGCCGGTGCCATCTTGGCCACATGGTGGATGGTGGGCATCTTGTCTTCATGGTGGGGAAAGGTGGAGCCCTACCTCACAGGTGATGGGCATGCCTGAGTCCCTGGAGGCAGGGGATTGGGAGTTTGCTGTGACCCTGCCCCTTGATCTGACCCTGTTTCCCCGGGACAGGCTCAGGCACCATTGCACCATGCCATGTGTCTCTATGCTCATGTCTTTTCTCCTCTCTACTGGCTCTTCTATACTGACCATGGCATCCCAATTCATTTCTCCATTGGAGCTGAATTGGTTTTTTGGTATTGTTTCTGTTATTTCCCCACCATCCTTCATGGCTCAAATTTCTAACAGCTTTAAGTGTATTTGTTGGCTGCTGGTCTTTGAGACAGGAATCCACCAAACAGGTGCAGGCCTTTTAATAAAGACTCCAAGATTTTACCTCTCAACATTTTCCATTTTCTCACTTTACAACAATGTATCTATTAGCCATTCTTATTTCCTCTTTAGAGAAGTCTCTCTAAGTCTTTGGCCCACGTGTGAATGGGGTAATTGTTTCTTCGGGAATTTGTTTTGGGGGGATTTAACTTTAGATGTGAAGTCCTTGTCTGTTGTATGGCTAGTGACTATTTTCTCCCAGTCTGTGGGTTTTCTAATTACTTTGCTAGCTATGTCCTTTGCCATGAAGAAGCTCTGCAGTTTAATGTAATCCCATTCATCCAACCTTTCTTTGATTTGTTGTGTTCCTCTTCATTGAAGAAGTTTTGACTTATGTCAAGGAGCCCTAGTAGAGTTTTAATTCTTAAATCATGGAAGTCAAAACCATTTAAAAATACATGTTTTCTGAGAAATTATTTTTCAAATCTCAATGAAGTATTAAAAGTCTATTTCTATTCCAATTTTTAAAATAAAAACTAGATGATATTCTTCATTATTGAGAAAAATAAATGCACATTCATTTGGTAAGAAAGCATAAAGACGTAGGTATTGCTTTGTGGGACATGTGTAATGTCTCACCTTCCCTGGCTCACACATACTTCCCCTAGGTGTTGCATTCAATGCATTAAACTAAGTTCATGTGTGTTTACATTTAAAGTTACTATTTTTATGCTGTGTTCCTAATTCATGACTTTTTTCAGGTTTACAAACTTATATGGGTTTTATCCAGAAAATTTCCTGAATACCAGAATGAGATCCAGACACACAGTTAATCAAGCGAGGATATTTTATTTCTCCACTCAGGGACCACTCAGCATCACTTGGGGACAGAGTGACCCCAAACTCAAATAGCTCAGGGACTAGAAATGCAAAAACCATACAGGCTACTTGTCGGTCATTGGTGGCAATTTTGCAATCAGCAAGAAAGCAAGTTACCAAAGCAGAACTAGCCGTCTAGCAGTTACTGACCATAAATGGCAATTAAAATTTAAATAATCACAAAGGAGGAGGCAACAATGCTTGATAAGAAATGTACTCATTACCTTGCTCATGTAATGTAGCCCCTCTGTACGGTATTTTCACAATAAAAAATTTTAAAAAATTTCAATATTCAATCAATCAACCCAAAGTTCTCATCCTAGATCTTCTCTTTGTTCCTGATTTTTGGGTTTAATTGATATTGGTCAGAACACACTCTAACTTCTCCCTAGATTATATCTACTATCAAATCTCAGTAACCCGGTGTTTAACCCCTCAGCTACTCAAGCCTATATTTTTTTCTTTTAATGACTAACCTGGAGATTTTCTTCTAAAAGGAGATCCCACTTTTCAAGTTTGGTTTTATTCTTATTAATCAACAAAAGCTAACTGCAAAAGGGCCAATTTTCATCTTTATTATATTTGCTGAGCAAGCATAATCACACACACAAAATAACAGACATTGGGATACTGGTGGTTAGCTTTGCAGACTCTCGGCACTATTTTTTTTATTGTAAAAATACCATACAGAGGGGTTACAATTACTTGAGCAAGGTAATAAGTACATTTCTTATCAAGCATTGTTGCCTCCTCCTTTGTTTTCCCTTCCCATCCCTTCCCATCTGCAGCCCCTCACACCAAAGTTGTAAAGTTCGTTTTTTGACATAATGACTTGTACATCTCATTGTTGCAATGGATCCACCTGTATCCCTATTTATACAAGTTATTTTTTCCCTTCCCCTCCACAAATTATACCAACATCAAATTCAGTGAGAACAGGGATTATACCATGGGGAATGGAAAGGACATACGAAGCCCTATTTTTACTTGCTTTGCAATTCTCAACAAATGTCAAGCCACAGTTTTGTTCCCTTTTCTGAAGTTTGCACTTAGTATTTTTAGGTCTGGGGTATAATTATCCCAGTTAAATTACCTTAGTCTAATATAGGTCTTATCTCCTTAATTTGACCTTGTCCTAAAATATGCATTATTCTAAAAACATTCCAACACTCAAGAACTAATATTTCCATGATTATGGATCATCTATACTTCTATGACTTTGATCGCCCAGCTGCATTGTGTTTTCATCACTTTATCATTAGTAAATTTAATGAGAGTCTGGCTCAAAAACAATCTTCACTAGAATAGAAACTTTTAAACCCATTACTCATTTTTATCTGATTTAAGGGAATGATTTCTGCTCAAATGAGTAAGTCTGATCAGTCTTGTAACACGTCACTTTGATAGTTATTGAAAAACACATAGATGGATTAGGTTTGATGGTGTATGTCTGTAACCTGGCTATTTCAAAAGATGAACATGGGATGGTTCTTCTTAATAGCAATAATCTTTTCTTCATGCCCACTTCATGCCCACTTTTCCAGTAGTCAACCAGAGATTGGTAATCTAGGATGTGGGTCCTCTCAGACTTCCCGGTGTTGTTTATGGTTCAGTTACTTATAGTATCTGTGTATTGAGTTCTGTTACCTAATCTGTCTGTTCCCTAGAGTCTTTCTTTGTAATTCTTGTTAGACAGATGATTTGTATTAGTTCTTAAATAATAACTGAGAATATCCAAAGAAGGATTTTATAAATAGTGTTATGCAGAATCAACATCATTTAACAGTGAGGTATTTCAAAGCAGCTATTCTAGAGGGTCAAAATTTAAACAATGTTTTCATACAGATAAGAAAATGAATGGTCCATTTACATGTATTTTACCAGCATATTATGAACATTTGTGATATCATAAATTTATAGATTTTATGCATGGACTATAAATTACCAAACATTCAGCTCTCAATGTTTATTTATAGTAGGGCAGGAGCACAACTACTAAAACTATTGTTCAAAATTCTACTGAGTTGAAGGAAGAATGGAAGGATTACAAGAGAAATTAGAAAATTTGGATTTCCAGTGAAGCCACATCAATACTTACTAATGTAATGGGAAGAAGTCTGTCTTTTCTTGGATTTAGCCAATATTCATCTAATTATCAGTAAAACTCAGATGGGGTGTCAAATTCTAGGTAAACTGTAGTGAAATGAAACAAAGAAATTCTGAGAAAAAATCTAAACTAGTCATTTCAGCAATAACCAGTATTTTCTTGGGGCCAAATAGAGCAAGAATATCTCCTGAGATGCTGTGAAACAGTAGCTGGCAAAAGCTTTTAACATTGCTGTTAAGAGTCATAGGAGAATTCTAGAAGGAAGCAGGTGTGAAGAATTTGGGGACAAAACAGCCAATGAATCAGCTTCCTATAGAGTGGGCCTTAGTGTGTTTCTTTTTGTGTCTTGAAGAAAGTGATGAACAGCCTATAGTTCTCAATTTTCTAACTGCTTCAGAGAATAACAACTTCTTTATCTTTCAACAACCTTTCTTTGTGTTTTATTGTTATAGCTTTACAATGTTTTCCTTATATGATTTTTTCAGAGAGTAAAGTACAACAGATCGTATCTAAGGTTTGTATTTGTTTTTCCACACCTATTAAATGAACTATTTAACTTGGAGGGGGCTAGGAGGAGAGAGGGAAAAAACTGGGAGAAAATGAGGGAAGAGATGACACTGTTCAAAAGAAATGTACTCAATACCTGACTTAGGTAACTGTAACCCCTCTGGACATCACCTTTACAATAAAAAAGAAAAAAGAATTAAATGGGCAGGGAAGTGTTTAAAGTAGACAGAGTATGTTTACTTTAAAGTCCAAGAAACAGCAAAAGGAACAGGAAATGAAACAGCAGAACAGCACTCCTTATACAAAGAAAGGTCTTGGAGCAGGGTGAGTGGCTTTAGTCTCTTGCTGGGCCCACTGTCTATACTTCCCTTGCTTGATTGAGAGTGATCATGTGTTGAAAGGAGTTCAGTTGGTTTGTTCCCCCATCTCCACATGCATCTCTACTGAGTAATTCCTACCATATTGAAGCCAGGTTTGGGTGCTTTGACTGGGAGGCCTAACTTTCCATAATCACCATAACTATTAGGTCCCTTCTATCTTTTTCCACCTTCTCCTGTAGATTCACCATTCAAATACCTCAGAGAGCTGGAATTGCAGACCATATACACTGTTGTGTAGATACTATCCTGGTTTTATTGAGACCTTCTCTTTCAGTTCTATTTTCAGCTTCATTTCAATCTGTGTTATAGCTTTCCTTAATGCCTATCGCAAAGAAGCTTTGATTTATCTCTGCACTGTGCTTATGTGGGTGTTCTAAAACATGGGCAAGGTATGGAGCATTACTTTAAAATGTTCTCTTGAGCATCAACGCACAGGCATCAGGAATGAGGTAGCACAGAAGTGCCACTCAAAGGAGAGCAATAGATTTTATATGAATACTAACAATAAATTTTGAAAAATCTTCTACTTCAAAAGTGGCTAAAGCTAATGTTTTCTTCAAATGTTGAATAAAACATCTTAACTCAGATCACTGCACTAATCTTTAAAAAATGGAGCAAGATGAGTATAAAATCTAAAATGTAAGGGGAAAAACTCCACAGATGTTCAACTGAAAGTCCCAAAGCATATTATTTCTGTTTTTCCTTAAGTATTCTTCACACTCTTTAAAGTACCATATTCAGCTACCTTGTTCTAGGAAAAATGGGTGTTTTATGGCATATGACATGTGTCTTTTGAATTTCTGCTAGGTGTAAGTACTAGTCTTTCATCCTATACTGGATACACATCTGCCTAATTCAATGGTTCCTTTTCTCATTCTCTCTCATTCTATCCAACATTGAATCCTACTTACTGTTTCTGTATCCTAATTCTGTAGATTGTACTTTTATTTCACTTTCCATTGGTCTCAGATCATGTTTTATTAACTTATTTCTGGACCATATGGTTAAGATTCAAGTCTATTAGCGCACAAAGTAGAGTTGTCCAAAATAAAATTTTTATTTTCCTTGCATATTTCAGTCATGTTTACTGTCATTGGGAAGTTGTGAAATATTTAATCAGAAAGCATGTTTCAGCTTTTATAGGAATGGATCAGGAATAATTTTATTACAGACTATGAAATAATGGAAGACACCAAAGTGTTACCTAACAGATATTGAACACTTTCCATTTGCTAAATGCTATTTGAAGAGTATTGCATACATTATCTCATGTATGACATATCGTGTTTCTTGGAGCTAAATTTGATTTCTGGTCTTAAGAAACAAATGATTAAACAAAAACTAAGGAACTTGTTCTTTCTATGGTAGAACTCTTTTCCTATTGCTCTCTAGGAGATACTCTAACTTTAATATCTGTGAGCATGAGATCTAGAACATTGCAGCACTGTGTGTAATTCTGATCTTCTGTTTAGCCCAGGGACTGCTACTAACTCAGTCATTCAGTAAAAGTCTAAGAAGCAAGAAAACATACAAACACAAAGATTTATTATTATTATTGTTCCTACAGGAAAAAAAGTCCATGACTCATATATAACAGTAGTTTATCTCTCATAGTCAGGAGTTTGGGATGTCCGAGGTCATGGTGTGAGTATATTCAATATCTCATGAGGTCAACACATGCTGCAATGCCTTTCATAAGGACACTAATTCCTTTCATAAAGACAAAGCCCTCCTGACCTAGTTACTTCCTTGGTGTATACTTTGGATATTAATGTTTAGCACACAAATTTTGGAAGAAAATACATATTAATCTTCAGTGTTAGAGCTTCATCTAGAATCTTCGGTACCAGTTGAATCGATAGGTGGGACTTGATGCAATAGGCAAGGAACACAAAGTAAGGGATCCATATAACCAGTGTTGGAGGGAATTATTTTTATATTATTTTGAAATCATTTAATTAAATTGGATAATATACTATTTTCTTTCCCCTATTTTATGCCTAAATTGAATTAGATATAAGATCCCTGCTAAAGAAGCAAGGGTGACAACCTACTGTCTCTTTAGGTCTGATGAATTGGTATAACATTTCCCCAGGAAAATTAGATTTGCTTGAGTCTTGCATTCTTAAAGGTAGAACCATCCAACTGTATTATTTATCACTAGGAACTCTTATTGACTTGAGCGATATTACTTACTCAAAACATAAAGGTTCTTCCTAGTTTGTCACTGATGAGATATCTTATGAAAAGCCATTTGGTTTTTATATAAAATATTAATGCAGATGAAATCATATCTTGACTCCTCAATCTTCCTACTATTAGTATGAAAATGTGCAAGTCTCAGCTCCCTCACTGCATATTCATTTAATTTGCATGATCCTGTAAAAATTAAGAAACTTCCTTCCAATTCAGTGAAAGATGGAAGCTATACACTGAAAGGTAATTTTTACACAGATCATACTTCTTTGTATTTAATTTTCCTTTCTAAAAACAAAACCTGGAAATGTTTTTACATACAAATTTGCAATTCATACTGGTCTTAAATGAATACAGAAGAAATATCTGAACAATTTTATTGTTTTCTATCATCAAGGCTAGGTACTATTGCTTCTAATTTTTAGTATTACAAAGATTTTGAAATGTCTATGTTTATTATAATTTACAGCTTTCATAATTATTTTCTTTATTTGGTTCAAAATCCTATTGCATTTGATGTTCTGTCTAATAAATAATGAAAGTCCTACTTAATTTTTCTCATGTTGTTTTGCCTGTTCAGCAGCCTCTGTTTTATGAACTACATGTATGTACCTTTTAAACAGAGGGAAGCCTGTCTATCATTTGTACATTTGAGATAGGAGGGGAACTTTTATATGTACTGGTCAGTCTACCTCACTGAGTCCAATTTCACAAGCCATTAACACTTGGAATGGAGAAATTAACTTCAATATTTGTCATATTCTAGACAGAGGGACAGATTTTTTTATTGTGAGAATACTGTACAGAGGGGTTACAATTACATGGGCAAGATAATGAATACATTTCTTATCCTTTGTTTCCCCTTTCCATCCCTTCCCATCTTCCCCCCGCTCCCCCCAATCCTCCCTGCCCCCCCTCTCCCTCACCAAATTTGTAAAGTTTGCTTTCAACATAACGACTTGTACATCTCATTGTTGCAATAGGTCCACCTATATCCCTATTTAAACAATTTGTTTTTCCCTTTCCCCTCCACAAATTATACCGACATCAAATACAGTGAAAGCAGGGGTTATACTGTGGGGGAGGGACATACAAAGAAACAAAGAAATAATCTTATAAATGCATTAGAAACAATCACATGAAAGAAAAAAAACATTTGAATACATATCTTAGGGTTCATTTCCCTAACATCACCTTATCTGACCTTTTTTGCTTGTCTCAGACGTGTACTAGTTATTGCAAATAAGGGAAACCATGGGACCTATGTGTCTTTGGGCCTGGCTTACTTCACTTAATATAATTTTTTCCAAGTTTTTCCATTTCCTAACAAATGGGGCAATGTCATTCTTTCTGATGGAAGCATAGAATTCCATCGTGTATATATACCACATTTTCTTGATCCATTCATCTACTGAGGGGCATCTGGGTTGGTTCCATATCTTAGCTATAGTAAATAGTGCTGCAATAAACATAGTCGTGCTGGTAGCTTTAGTATGGTCTTGTTTGTGAACATTTGGGTAAATGCCCAGAAGTGGGATTGCTGGGTCATATGGGAGCTCTATGAGGAGTCTTTTGAGGAACCTCCATACTACTTTCCAAAGTTGTTGAAGAAGTTTACACTCCCACCAATAATGCAGTAGGGTTCCCTTATGTCCACATCCAGAGGGACAGATTACTAAAAAGTATTTTTTTTCAGTTGAGTTAGAAAAGACAGATGAATAAAAGATGAATTCATAAATTTAGAGGTATTTTATTGCTTAATTATTCATTATGAATTCCAAGTGATTCCTCATTGTGTTGGTACAGCAGAAGGCCAAATTCTAGAAATCAATAAAGAAATGTTTCAAATGAACTCAGAGTTGAATTAGAATTTTCTCACAAATTTTATAATGGGATTCCAGTAACTAAATGATGACATTCAAGGCATTCAAAAACATACATATGGAGTTGTAAAATCCTTGATAAGATTTTTTAAATTAAATTTATTTATGTATGTATTTTGCTGGTTGTGGGGTCTGAACTCTCGGCCTGGGCACTGTCCCTCAGCTCTTCAGCTCAAGGCTAGTGCTCTACCACTTAAGCCATAGTGCCACTTCCAGCTTTTTCTGCTTATGTGGTGCTGAGGAATCAAACCCAGGGCCTCATGCACGCAAGGCAAGCACTCTACCACTGAGCTACCTTCTCAACCCAGTGATAAGATTTTTAATAAGGAAAAGTAAGTGTCTTTGTATAAAATATGTCCTGCCAATAGGTAAAGCAACTAATTTACTAGTCAGGAATGGAGGAACTTCTACTGGCTGTCATTATTCACAGTATTCCATTGTTTCTCTATATCTCCTCCTCTTCCTCCTCTTCCTCCTCCTCCTCCTCTTGCTTCTCTTTCTTCTCCTCTTTCTCCCTTATCTTCTTATCATGTCATCCTTCCCATATATTTATTCATTTTCAACGTTAAGAAGGATCGTGTGTGTGTGTGTGTGTGTGTGTGTGTGTGTGTGTGTGTGTGTTCCCACAGGTGTACCAATATTGGAGCTGAATCTTAGCTTTTTTGGTCAAGGCTGGTACTTTACCAGTTAAGTCACAGCTCCACTTCTAGTTTTTTAGTGGTTGTATGGAGGTAAGATGCTCATCCTATCCATAATGGCTTTGAAACACAATCCTCAGATCTCAGCTTCCTGAATAGGTAGGATAACAAGCATGAACCATCTGCACCCCACATGAAGTAGAATCTTATGTTAAAGAAAAACAGAATATGTAGTTTTTATATCAGAAGCAGTAAGTGTAGGATCCAACCTGAGAGACAAAATGTGAAGTCATTAGGTAAAACCATTTATTATTTTTGCATATTCATTAGTGGTAAGAATAGCATCAATATTCTATTAGTCCTATTATTATCACAACTGGTATTTATTGTAACTGTTTAGTGTCCTCTTTGGTACTTAGAAATTGAGCAAATTTATGAACTTTAATAGCAGCTAATTATAAGAAAAAAAGATAAGTCAAAGATTTCCCACTGTAATCTTCACAATTACAATATTTTGTATTTGGTGGAAGTGAGGGGTGTAATGTAGTTTTTTTGTTGCTTTGGAGGAGTTGTTACATTTTTTTGTCAGAAGCCCAGAAAAATTTATGTTTTAAACAAAATTTAAAGCACCTTAGTGAAGAAACCTCGCCTACCAGTTTTTATGGGATCTGAAAATTAATGTTCATAAGCATGGTGAGGGTATGTGCTGTGAGTCAACAAATAGAGCCACTCAGATGATGAAGACTGAATTATTTTACATGGTTTGTTCTATTTCCCATTTCTTTTTGCATATAGTAGTCATAGCTAGCTATTTTGTAAGAAGTAATCTGTTATAAAGGTTTAAAGTTACTGAGTAGGCTTTCAAAAAATAAGACTTCCTAACTTTCTATGAAATCTATAAATCTGGTTTGACTTAAGCAAACTTACATGCAAAGGACCAGAGCAATCACAAATAAGTGTTATATGGCAGGCAGCAGCCAGACTGAAGAGAACTCCAGAGGAGGAAGTTCTAAAAGAGGGCCATTCAACCTGAACTACCATTCTTTATTTTCTGTGCTTATAGTTTTGACTACAATATGCTATGTAGGGGTTCTTTTATCTACGTGGTGTCTTATGTGTTCTAAAGTCCTCTTTGTTAGGAAAATGGAGGAGAAAGGAAGGAAATAGGCCAGACTCGATCTTCCACAGATGAGGACTGTTCATTGAGATACAACAGCAAGGGACATAGTCTTCCTGTGGGTTTGGAGACCGTATAAGGCTGGGATCAGGAAAGGGATTTTATAAGGTCTAACTAAGGAAGTAGACGATAATGAAAAAGCCATTACGTCACGGCAAATGCAGGGCTTTTCGATTGGGCCCATGATGGAATGTTTGCACCCAGGCATAGATAGATTGCCCTGCTGTAGTCAGGCAGTCTTCACTTATCTTTGGTGGCTTGTCTGCTATCCATATGCACCTGGGAAAACAGAGTGTGTGTGTGTGTGTGGGGGGGGGGTCAATCCTTCATATTCCATCTTTGGATACATAGAAAGAATGGGCCTAGAAGCAAGTCTTTCACTCGTATCTGGATGGGATTTTTTTTTTTTAAAGATTTGATGTTTTCTGCTAATATTCCACTGAGTACATATCCTGTATCTTTAGCATAGGAATTTTTTCCCATCCAATATTTTAGTAGAGATTTAATTAAGGGACAAAATCAAATCAGTTAAAATGTATGAATTTCAATAAATGAGAATGGAGTAGTAAAATCTTTGTGATTTTTACAAAATGATAGCACTGCTTCTGCATTAATTAGTGTAACTCTTGGTCTTAGTGTTTCTACTGCTTATTTCGTTTCCTCTCTCATCTTTCTCTGTCAGACAAGCCACTAGCTCAGCATCAGGATAACAGTTTTGTCACATCCTTTCCCTAAGTGCATTGCTACTCTCAGTAGGAGATATTTCCATGTGCAAGTGTGCAGTAGTATATTTTTGTCCTTTATAGAAAGTTTGTTTTTCTATACACTAATGAATATGGTTTAGTAACAAATAACTTTGTGCTTCAGCTTCTAGATATATTATTAGTGTATATACTTTTCATTTTATCTTGCATTTTATTAAAACAAACAAGCTTGTCTGGGTTCTCTGATGTAAAACTGGAGATTTGCTAAAGAAATAGCAATAAATGAATTTCCAACATTCTGAATATAATTATACAAACTTTTAAACAGTCTGTACATCTTGTTTGACTTCTTAGAGTCATGAGAAGCCTAGCCACACTCATTATTCAGCAGATCTTATTCACTTTTGGATGATTTTAGTTTAAAAGAAGCTTCCACTCTTAAGGCTAGCATTCAGTAATGCTAGCTCTCATCCATTCTGCATCTTAAACTCATTTGACTCAGTGGGCTCTTAACTATATGGTTTCCAGATTCATGGGAGGTCTCATTTTGCTGCACTGAGTAAAACCTTAGTTGTGTGCAAAAATGTAGTCTAACCTAGTGTTGTTAAAATGAAATGCAAAGGAGACTTTAAATTTTTCCTCCTGGATTGAAAACAAGGAGCTTAATAGATGATAGAACTGCTTACAATACATAAGCCCTGAGGGTCTTGTTTCATGAAGTTACCTTTCATGAACAGAGCTCATACACTATAATGCTACATTAGAATTGGGCATTATACTTTATTCAAGCCTCATATGTCTTTTTGTTCTAAAAAGTATTTTAAAAATAAATGAATGCATGCTTGCAGCAATCTAAAACTACTTGATAATGGGGTAGAAATAAAGACTTACTGACACTTGAATACAATGTATTTTCTTAAATAAAAGTCACATACTAGTTAAAAAATACTTTGAACTTTGTAACCACCTTTGAAAATAGGGAGAATTTAAATAAAATTTAAGCAATCAATTATGGAGTGAAAATTAATATTAAATAGCAATTCATGATTCTGATAAATTTGCTTTTTAAAATGGCATGTTATATTAAATAATTTTGTAGCAATGAATTCATGGGTAATTTGATATCCAACATTCCAAATGCTAATTTTGACCTGTATACATCTACTATTCCATTTAAAAAAACTATAATCTGTACTTCAAAACCTATGTATTATCTTTCTTATTTTACTGGCTCTTAAGTAAACTTTTAATGTTTCAAGGCACAGAGTTTTAAACTAGCAAGATTAATCAAGAAGTGGCAGGTTAACTGTCACCATAAGTTAAAAAATGTGGAACAATTTCCATTTTTAATTTGGTACTATGAGAACTAGATTAATAATAGAATGTTTAGAATTTAGTTACAAAATTTTTCTTAGACATCAATCTCACTTATCCGTAAAGTTATCATACTATAAACTCTTGAAATATATTTAATTAAAATATAAAAATTCATTTGGAGATTTATAATAGCACAACTCTATTTATGTACAAGTGTTTAGTGCCCTTAGAAACAAAAAAATATTATCTAGTTGAAAACATATTTTGGCTATGTGGAGCAAAATGAAATACCAGCCTGACAGGGGATTAAGATGGTGTTAACTTGACCAAACTTTAGACAGGAATCTTCTTGACCATACATCTTTGATTTCATTCTTTCTAGAGCATTTAGAAGACTTGCGGGTGTTCATACTTTCTTTGCTCTTTTAGCGATGTTAATCTTAGCATCTTGCCGGATTATTTTTAACATAATACTATCCTCAAGGACCAAATATACATTTATTTATTTATTTATTTATTTATTTATTTATTTATTTATTTATTTATTTATTTATTTATTTATTTATATTTTGCTTGTCCTGGGAATTGAACTCTGGGCCTGGGCACCCTCCTTCAGCTTTTATACTCAAGGCTAGTGCTCCATCACTTGAGCCACAGCTCAACTTCTTAATTGGAGATAAAAGCTGCACAGACATTCCTGCCAGGATAGCTTGAACCATAATTCAACCTACAACTCCATTCTTCTAGTTGATCATATATGATGTTAGGAGCTTCCTCTCTCTTTGAACGTTACATCATCCAAGTTTTCCAATTATATATGCTATTTCATAGTAATATGTTTGGAATCTGAGCAGCTCTTAGTACTTTTATACCAACACTCACAACTAAGTCACCTGGGATGTTTACCCTGAGCTCTTCTTTCATCTCTGTCCAGCTTTCTTCTACTAGTCTATTTTTGAAATGATTACAAATTGTCTTTAAATGTGTCAGATCATGACAGCATTGTATATAAAATTTTTCAATCACTTTCAGTCTTCCACAGTTAATGGAAAACATTCTTAAAATATCCTGTGAAGAATTTTATAACTGGACTCCATTACTTCTCACTTATTGACTGGATTTTCTCTACTTCTCCCATGAAGAAAATGTTGCAGTGTTCCTCCTTTTTTATTGATTCAGTTCTTCAAACAAGCTACCATTCCTATGCCTAAACTCTCTCTGTCTCCTGTCTCTCTGTCTCTTCTCTCTCTGTCTCTCTGTCTCTGTCTCTGTCTCTGTCTCTGTCTCTGTCTCTCTCTCTCTCTCTCTCTCTCTCTCTCTCTCTCTCACACACACACACACACACACACTCAAGACTTAGGCTCTATGTTTTAGCTTTTTCACTAGAGGCTAGCTCTTTATTACTTAAGTCACAGCTCCACTTCTAGCTTCTTTGTATGGCTGTCTCATGATTTCTGCCCAAATTGGTGATAGAATCCTCTAATCTCAGCCTCCTGAGTACCTAGAATACATGAGCCTGGTGGAAAATTTGTCTGATAAAAGGCTCACTCACTTTATTTTTATTTTTATTTATTTATTTATTTTTTTTGGTTTTGACCATTTTAACGTTTTACTGTGAAAATACTGTACAGAGGGGTTACAATTACATGGGCAAGATAATGAGTACATTTCTCTTTTGTTTTTCTTTGTCTTTTCTTTTTTTGGGGTCCGGTCGTGGGGCCTGAACTCTGGTGCTGGGTGCTGTCCCTCAGCTCTTCAGCTCGAGGCTAGCACTCTACCACTTGAGCCACAGCGCCACTTCCGGCTTTTTTCTTATGTGGTGCTGAGGAATCGAACCCAGGGCTTCGAGCATGCAAGGCAAGTGTTCTACCACTGAGCCACCTTCCCAGCCCAATGAGTACATTTCTTATCAAGCATTGTAGCCTCCTCCTTTGTTTCCCCTTCCCATCCCTTCCCATCCCCCCACCCTCCCCACCCAATCCTCCTCCCCCCACCACCAAAGTTGTAAAGTTAGTTTTTCCACAAAATGACTTGTACATCTCATTGTTGCGATGGATCCACCTGTATCCCTATTTAAATGATTTGTTTTTTCCCTTCCCCTCCACAAATTATACCAACATCAAATACAGTGAAAGCAGGGGTTACACCATGGGGGAGGGACATACAAAGCAACAAAGAAATAATCTTAAAAATGTTTTAGAAACAATCTCACTCACTTTATTATATCATATTTATTCTATGTGCCATTATTGTAGGATTGTGCAGTGAAGAAGGGACTGAAATTGTATCACTTAGCCTCTGAGTCCTTTTCTAAACTTT